>NW_006408544.1:13749957-13751018 GCF_000296735.1 Chrysochloris asiatica
ATCTAGGCCCATTTTCCTTTATTTTTAACATTTTACATTAAAATGGTACACTTGTTATTTTTAACTGTCCTTAGGCTGGTCCCCATCTTATAACAACTCCCAACTCATAGTGACCACAAGCACAAATGAACAAAATGCCACATGGTTCTGTGCCATCCCCACAGTTGGTTGGAGATTGGCCCATTGGAATCCACAGGGTTTTTATTGACTGAATTTCAGAAGTAGATCACCAGGTCTTTCTTGCTAATCGTACTTAGTTTAGATGTTCCACTGAAACCTGCTCAGTATCATAGCAACATGCGTGCCCCCACTGATGCATGAGTGGTGGCTGTGCATAAACAAGAATCATGTTCTTGTTGATGGAATTCTGCATGGAAATCAAGAACAACGAATGCCCTAAAGAACCAATAGCGCGTAGGTTTTTTTAGATCGCTATGGATCAGAACTGACACAATGGCACTTAACAATGACAGTATTTACTTAATATCCTTTTTTGGGGGGGATTCTAGGAACCCACATTACACATTGCTGGCCTGTTTCTTTTAGTTCTTGTCTGTAACATTTTCTCAGACCTTCCTTGTTTTTGATGACATAGACAGTTTTGAGGAATACTTTCAGGTATTTTGAAAATTGCCCCTCTATTAGAATCTGTCTAATGTTTTCCTCATTATTAGACTAGGGGTGGGAATAGGAAGATAATCAAGAAAAAGTGCCACTTTTATCACATTGTAAGAAGAGTACATACTATCATTATGGTATATTACTATTGATAGTGACCTTGATTACCTAGATTAGGTAGTTTTTGTCAGATTTCTCCACTGAAAGATTGCACTGTTCCCTCTTTCCATATGAAACTCTTTGAACCATCAAAAGAACAAATAAATCTGTGTTGGAAGAAGTACAGTCAGAGTGCTCCTTGGAGGGCAGGAGGGCCAGACTTTGTCTCTCATACTTCAGAGATATTGTAAGAAGGAACCAATCCCTGGAGAAGGACATCATGCTTGCTAATGTGGAGTGTCAATGAAAAAGAGGAAGACCCCAAAGAGATAGACTAGTACAGT
>NW_006408544.1:13751343-13753202 GCF_000296735.1 Chrysochloris asiatica
AAGTTTTTCTTGTGAATTATGTGGGTTTACATGGGAGAACATCACTTTTATATTCACCCTATTCGATTTCATTCCATTGCAATGATTACAATCCCCTCCATGCATCATCAAAAACCAAAGGAAACACCCCACAGCCCGCCCCCCCACTGTCAGCACATAGCCCCTGACCCTACTGAGTCCCATGTCCCTAGCCACACCATCTGTCCACATCGTCCACATCATCCTCTCTGTCTCCATACCTGGTGTCACTGCCTCTCTGGGTAGTGTAATGCTCTCCATTCTTCTCACTTGATGGTCCCAGAGACCTCTGCTCCTAGGCTGCAAAATCAATCACTCCCCTCCTTTTGTCAGAAAACATCTACCTCTACATTTCAGTCCCTCACAGTCAATCCTGATGGCAATTATTCACTATTGTACCACAGGAGTCTTATCCCCATTTCCTTTCGCCAGCCCTGTCCCAACAGATTGGAAATCATTCAGTGGAGGTTCTACCTATCCCTGACCCATCTGGAACTAGGCTCCCTCTTGAAAGCTTGTAAGCCAGTCACTTCTTGCCTTTATAGCCCCTGCACCCCCATTTTGGGTAACCAATGTATTTCTTAGCCCATCCCTGTCAATCCTGTGTACCAAGGGAGTGGGAGTGATCCTTGCTGTAAAGATTTGTTCCTTTTTTTGAGCTACTACATCCATATGAATCGGTAAAGTTCATCAATTTGTAGTGGATTACTCTGTTTTCTTCTTCTTCCCTCTTCTTTGTTCTTCTAGCCAAGTTCTGATCATCCAGCCATCAAAGCCAGGTCAAGTGGGTACTATTTGCAAGTATGGGTGTTCTTGTGCATCTCACCTCACTTCATATCAGTGGCTTCATTCCTCCACTCTAGTCCTCTGTGACCATGTCGGTGCCTCTGGGCCCAGGAGTCCCCAGGTCTTGCTATAACTGCTGGTCTTCTCCCGGGTTCACAGGAGTCTATTAAATGTGGTTAGACTTAGATCCCAACTTCATTGGTGTTTCCCCCTCTTCCTCTTATCGGTGACCAATGTGGTCACTAGCCAGCCAGACCACATGCCTGTGCGTGTATTCCCCTTGAGTCTTAGTCTTGGAAGGGATTTTGCTCTGAGGGGATTCGACCACTTGCCTTGATGGCTCCTCGGTGAACAGCTTACTTGTTCTTGTAGCAATCAATCATACTGACATTATTGTTTCTGATTTTTCCTGCTGGTCTTTCTTCACGAAGTATCTTCTGTTCTTCTAGCTGCTCCAGGCTGCTCTACTCATCCTTTCCAGTAGAAAATTTCCCACCTTAGACAATTCTGGTTGGGATTCTGGTTTCCACCTATGGTCCTATGCAATGCACTAGCTCCACAGAAGGTGTCTTTCACTAGGCAATTTAAGGTATTCCAATCAATTGTGGAGAACAAGTTTCAGATTTTCTCCTGACATCCATTTTGGTCTTTCTCTCCTGTGTTGTCTTCTTAATGACCTTTCGCATCCCACAACTTCTGATATTCAATTATTAGTGTCTAATTCATGAAATCTGTTCTTGAAATGATCTCTAAATTCAGGTTGGATATGTTCAAGGTCATACTTTGGCCCTGATGAACTTGTTTTCATTTTCTTCAACTTTAGCCTGAACTTGCATGTGAGCAACTGATGGTCCATTACACAGTCTGTCCCTAGCATTTTTTTTTTTTTTTGGACTAATGATATGGAGCTTTTCATTCATTTATTTGCTGAATTTAAGATTTAAAATGGTTGCTCATGATGGGAAAGTCAAGTATTATAATGCAAGGGTCTGCAGTTAGAAAGACAAAAGGGGAGAACACAGGAAGCATTTCTCAAGCTGAGGGAACTGAAGAAA
>NW_006408544.1:13753302-13774066 GCF_000296735.1 Chrysochloris asiatica
ACAGTCTGTCCCTAGCATTTTTTTTTTTTTTTTGGACTAATGATATGGAGCTTTTCAACCATAAAGGAGCTGAATAGAAGATTTCAAAGTGCTGCTCATGAAGGGAAAGTCAAGTATTATAATGCAAGGGTCTGCAGTTAGAAAGACAAAAGGGGAGAACACAGGAAGCATTTCTCAAGCTGAGGGAACTGAAGAAAAAACTCTAGCCTTGACTTGAAACATTGAAGGATATTATGGGCAAAATATTGAATGATGCAGAAAACATCAAAAAAGGATGGGAAGTATACACAAAGGCACGATATCATTATCAGGATGAACCAGTCCCTGGAGAAGGACATCATGCTTAGTAAAGTGGAGGGTCATCAAAAAAGAGGAATACCTCCAACGATTTGGCTTGGCACAGTGCAGCAGCTGTGGACTCAAGTGTAGCAATGGTTGTGAGATTGAAGAAGTCCCAGGCAGTGTTTCATTCTATTGTACATAGAGTCACTATGAGTATGTACTGACCTGATGGCACCTAACAACAACAACAACAACAACAACATACATACATACATATATACATATAAAGTGATTAGAACAGTTGTTGTTCTTAGTTGTTGTCAAGTTGGCTAAGATTCATGGTATCTTTGTGTATAGCAGAATGAAATGTTGCCTTGTCCTCTGCTATCTTCACGATAGTTGGTATGTTTGAGTCCACTACTGTGGCTACTGTGACAATCCACTTTATTGAAGGCTTGACCCTTATCAAACATGATGTCCTTCCCTAGTGATTGTTCTTTCCTGGTTACAACTGTTTCACCAGCCTCACTACTAAGAACCATCTGGTGGTACTTATTCTAAGACTGATTTGTTTGTTCTGGCAGTCCACCATACAGATAATATTCTTCTCCAACACCACAGTTTGAATGCAGGATTTATTTTAGTCTTTCTTATTTATTCCCCACCTTTCAAATACATATTGGTGGTGATCGTTATGTGCCGTGGAGTCGGTTCTGACTCATAGAGATCCTGCACAGGGTTTCCGAGGCTGTAATACATATTGCTGTTGTTGTTGTTAAGTACCGTGTCATTGGTTCTGACTCATAGTGACCCTGCACACGGTTTCCGAGGCTGTCAATCTTTAGAGGAGCAGAACGTCTCATCTTTCTCCCGGGGAACAGCTGGTAGACTCGAACTGCTGACAGCCGCCTCGTTAACCACTACGCTACCAGATCTCCTATAAAAGAGACTCCTACAACCCCTAGGGTACTTGGTTGTCTCCCATCCAAGTCCTAGCTGGCCTGACCCTGCTTACCTTCCGAGATTAGAAGACGGGGGCACATTCAGGAAGCTGTGGCCCTGGGGTAATACATATTAGGTGACTGAAAATACCAGGGTGTGACAAAGGCACACCTTTGTCACCAAAAAGACATCTTTGCTTTTTAAAACTTTAAAGAAATCTTTTGTAGCAGATTTGCCTGGTGCGATACACTGCATGATTTCTTAACTGCTGCTCCCATGGGCATTGATTGCTGATACAAGTAGAATAAGATCATTGCTAACTTCAATTTCTTCTTCATTTGTCATGATGTTGTTCATTGATCCAATTATGAAGATTTACATTTTCTTCACATTCAGACATAATCTATACTGAAGGCTATATAGTCTTCGATTTTCACTTAAGTGCTTTGAATTGTCTTTATTTTTGGAAAATAAAGTTGTGTCTGCATATCACAGGTTATTAATGGTTCTTCCTCTAATCATGATACCACATTTTCTTCTTGTAGTCTCTCGCCTCAGATTATTTGCTCAGCATACAGAGTAAGTAAAGTGAAAGGGTACAGTTGTGAGCCTTGCAATATCAACCTTGTTCTGTTCACTCAAATGCTTCTTGATCCACATACAGCTTCCATATGAGCACGAGGGTGGGAGTCCTACTCTTTGTAATGTTATCTATAATTTGTTATTATCAAATGCCTATCAGCTGCTTCTCAGAAACCCTATTTGGAGTAACTGTGAGTTAGAACCCTCTCAATGGCACTTAACAACAGTAATAACACGTGTAGTTGATAAAATAGAACTTGGAACTTAATAGGTGGCAGTAAATGTTAGTTGTTATTTTAATTTGTTGGTGCAGAGAAAAATGGACACAAACATTTCGTGAAACCCTCCATGATGGCAGTGACCCTATTCTGACCCCAGACTTGCTTGATGTTTCCAAGACAAAGAGACAAATCTTAAACTGTATGAGATCCTGCAGAGAAGAGCTAGTGCTTATTCTGTGTAAAGGTTTTCTCCCAGCTATTTATTTAGTTTCTGCCCTCATTTAATACAGAAAAATAGGGAAAAATAAGCAAACAAACAATCATATTATTGTTGTTGTTGTTAGGTGCCATTGAGACGATACTGACTCATAGCAACCCTATGCACAACAGAATGAAACACTGCCCAATCCTCGGCCAACCTCCCAATCATTGCTATGTTAGCCCATTGATGCTGCCACTCTGCCAATTCATCTCTTTGGGGGTCTTCCTCTTTTTCTCCAACCCTCCACTTTACCAAACATGATATCCTTCTCCAGTGACTGGTCTCTTCTGATAATATATCTGAAGTATGAAAGACAAAGTCTGGCCATCCTGGCTTCCAAGGAGCTCTCTGGCTATGTTATTTCCAACACAGATTGGTTTGTTCTTTTGGCAGTCCATGGAACTTTCAATATTCTCCTCAAACACCATAACTCAAATACATCAATTCTTCTACAATATTCCTTATTGTATTATATATTATGTTCTATATTATAACGGAATGTGCAAACACCTGGAATTAGAAAACCAAAAGGGTAGCATACACTCAGCATTTCTCAAGCTGAGGATACTGAAGAAAAAAAATTCAAACATGTCATTGTAAATAAAATAATCTATGACATGTTTGAATTTTTTTCTTCAATACAAAAGTTAAGTGTATTTCATAGACCTAATCTAACATGATTCAAATTAGGCTTGGGACTCTTTAGCATTATTATGAAGTAAATGTATTGAGTCTTAACAGAAAAAGAAATGAAATAATAGAGCATTAGACTGCTGAGTGGAAAATATCAGAACA
Source organism: Chrysochloris asiatica (assembly GCF_000296735.1). Classification (NCBI taxonomy): domain Eukaryota; kingdom Metazoa; phylum Chordata; class Mammalia; order Afrosoricida; family Chrysochloridae; genus Chrysochloris; species Chrysochloris asiatica. Next base: position 13,756,387 of record NW_006408544.1, read on the forward strand.
CATCACAAATAGTTGTTGCTACTGTTAGGTGGTGTGGACTCGGTTCTGACTCATGGCTACTTATGCATAACAGTCACAATCATTGGGTAAGCTCCAGCCTATTGCTGCTGCCTCTGTGCTAATCCGTCTCATTGGGGATCTTCCTCTTTTTTGCTGACCCTCCACTTTACCAACTGTGATATCATTCTCCAGGGACTAGTCCCTCCTGGTAATATCTCCATGAAAAAGTCTCATCATCCTGGCTTCCAAGGAGCATTCTGGCTTCATTATTCTAAACACAGATTTATTTGTTCTTCTAGAAGTCCTGGTGTGGTGTTGCAGGATAATGTGCTGGACCACAAAGTCAGTTTGAATTGCAAAGTCAGCAATTCAAGCTTACCAGCCACTCCTTGGAAAGCCTATAGAGGGTTGCTATGAGTCAGAACCAATTCAATGGCACTTAATGACAGCAACTAGAAGCAGTCCTTGGTACTTTAAATATTCTTCTTCAACACCATAACACAAATGCATCAATTCTTCTATGGTCTTCCTTACTCATTGTCCAACTTCTACATGCCTTTGGGGTTATTGAAAAGACCATGGCTTGGGTCAATCGCACTTTGGTCCTCAAAGTGTCATCTTGAACACTTTAAAGAAGCCCTGTGTAGCATATTTGCCTAATGCAATACATCGTTTGATTTCTTGACTGCTTTACCTATGAGTGTTAGTAGAGGATTCAAGCAAAATGAAGTCTTTGACAGCTTCAATCTTTTCTCTATTTAATGTGATGCTATTTATTGGTCCAGTGGTGAGGACTTTTTCATATTATTTCACCAAACTTTTATTTGTTATGTATGTGTGACAGAGAACGAATATATATGATATATTTTTAGCTTGTTTCATAGTTAAACAAAAGGTTGACTAACACTGACCTAGATTATTTATTCATTCAGCAAACATTCACTTTGCTTAATTTGTGCTAAGCACTCTGCTAACAACTGGATTCACAAGAAATAATAGCGTTCCAGTTTCAGGAAGTTCCAAGTGAAATGGAGAAAATAGACACTAAACAAAACCAAACAGAGCCATAAAAGGCCTCAGCCACCTTCTGTCCTTGATGGGGAGTGACAATTTGGAGGGAAGGAGTATTTGGAATTACTGAGGTGTCCCGAGAGCTATATGGCTGAAGAAAGGGGTGGCTATTTTCATGGTTGGTGGCAGCTTGGTAAATTATTTTTTTTTAAAAAAAGACTTACCTTAATTTAAAAACAATATGTTTACATGTGAGATGTGAATCACAATTTATGTATTGATTTAATGTATTTTCTTGCTTACCAATGAACATTGATTTTTCTCTGGAACACTGGGGTGAGTGGGGGGAGGCATTGGGTGACACTCTTTCTCCTCTAGATCACATCATTGTGGGCTAAAAATAGAAGCTGTTGAATTGTGGGAAATGGATAGAGTTAAAGCCCCACTGTAATTAGTACAGGAGCCCACAGATTGTTAATGAGGCTGTTTGAATTAGCACCTGATCCTAGAATGGTTAGGTGGGAGCCTGTTGTCAGCCAGGCCCCTTGAGGTCAGTGGGAGGGGAATGACTGTGGGGTTTGTAGGTGTTTTCTTAGAGTTCCTGAGTTAATATTTTTGTTTTCAGTTAATTTTGTTGCGTTTGCTGTGTGCAAGATGGTGGGTTAGGTAGAAGAGACATATATAGGAGAGAGACACAGCTTTGTCCACAAGGAACTCACAAAGAGGGACAAGAAAGAAGAATTCTTGACTCCTGTGTAAATGTAATTCAAGCTTGTATGTAATTTAAAATATGTTCAGCTGCACAGTTCAGCATGAGAATTCCCGCCATGGAGTGAATCATGATGCTGTCACTTTGTGCAAAGTTATCTAACTTTTCAGAGTCTCAGCTTCCTTATCTGCAAAGTCAGTATGATTAAGGAGTTCTGAGGAGTGGATGATAGCCATGTACAGCGGCCAGTATACCAGGGAGCGTAGCAGGTCCTCAGTAATGGAATTGACTCTAAAATCAATGTGACTGTCAAGAAATAGCATTGAAGTCCTTGGGAATTTCAAAAGAGAAAGGTGTCATAATAGAAAAAACTTTGTGGAGATGTTATCTGACATGAATCTTAAAGGATCTATCTTACTTTTAAAGCAGACTAAGGAGCTCTGCTAGTGTAGTGGTTATGAATCGGGCTACGAACCACAAGGTCAGCAGTTCGAAACTACCAGCTGTTCCGCGGGAGAAAGATGAGGCGTTCTGCTTCCGTAAAGATTTACAGCCTCAAAAACCCAGTCTCTATGAGTAGGAACCAACTCCACGGCACACAGCCACCACCACCATGTAGTTGGGAAGAAACTGGAGGAATGGCATAAGTCAGGGTATGGAGACAGAAAAAACTATAACACATGTTCTTAGCTGGGAATTGTGATTGCAAAGATAAATAAGTCCGTTTCAGAAATTTAAAATGTCTCAGTACTGGAAACCCTAATCAGGGTCACTATGAGTTGGAAACAACTTGACAGCACACAGCACCAGTAAGCACTTGACTGCTAACCACCAGATCGTCAGTTCAAACCAACTAGCTGTTCCTTGGAAACCCTATGCAGGGTCGCTATGAGTCAGAACTGACTCCATGACATTTAACAACAGCATTACTGAATGAAGAGTGCTGCTGTGGTGTTGTAGGATAAGCACTGGACTGCAAGGTCAGCTGTTCAAATCCTCAAGTCACGCCTCAGAAACTCTATACAGGGTCATTATAAGTCAGAGACTGTACTTAACAACAACAACATTACTAAATGAAGAAGAACAAGAGGTGCAGTAATTACAGAGCTCTCTAAATGCACTCCTTTCAACACAGATTTGTATGTCCTTTTGACAGTCCATGATACTTTTAACATTCTCCTCCAACACCATAACTCAAATGCATCAATTCTTCTACGGTCTTCCTTATTCACTGTCCAGCTTTCGCTTGCATTTGAGGTTATTGAAAATACCGTGGCTTGGGTTAGGCGCACCTTAGTCCTCAAACTGACATCTTTTCTCTTCAACATTTTAAAGAGAGCTTATGTGTTTGCTTAATGCAATATGTAATTTGATTTCTTGACGGCTGCTTCCATGAGTGTTGATGGTTGACGCAAGAAAATGGAGTCTTCGACAACTTCACTTTTTTCTCCATTTGTCATGATGCTTACTTATTAGTCCTTTGGTGAGAATTTTTTATTTTCTTTACATTGAGGAGTAATCCATACCAAAGACTGTGGTCATTGATCTTACTGATGAGTAAGGATTTTAAGTCCTCTTTGCTTTCAGAAAGCAAGGTTGTATCATCCATAATAGATAAATGTATAGAAATGAAAATTTTATTCACGGTTACCAGAGTCAGGAGGAAGAGGAATAGGGGAATCATTGTTTAAGAAGCAATGAATTTTTGTTTACACTAATGAAAAATTTGGCAATGATTACTGACGATGGTTGCACAACATGATTAATGTAATTGGTAGCACTAAACTATACACATGAAAAATAAAGTGGCAAATGTTGTATTATATATAATTTTACAACAACAACCAAAAATAGCCATTTTATTATTTATATCTCATGGATTTTGGGGGGTTAGATATTCAATCAGGGCTCATCTGGATGATTTATCTGAAACTTGTGCCATGAACTGATGTCACACAGTGGTATTTAACTGGTAGGTGGGCTACTCTGGAGAGTCTAAAATAGTGTCAGATATATATCTGGTACCTTGGTCAGGATAGCTGAGAGGTTGGGCTCAGTTAAGACTATTGATCAAAGTGCCCACACCTGGCTTCTGTAGCATGGCCTTTCAAGATAATTGGCTTCCTTACATGATGCTGGATTGCCCCTGAGCAAGCATCCCAAGAGACATAGTACAAAGTTGCTTCATCTTTTCTGACCTCGCTTCAGAAGTCACGTAATATCACTTCTTCTGCATTCTATAGTGATAGATGAATTACCAAGGCCAACCAGATTCAAAGGAAAGGGTGCTCCCCTGTAGGTGAGAGTTGCAAGTTTGCACTGCAGAAGTGCAGGCGTATTGAGTACATTGTTGTAGATACATTTGGAAAATAAATTTTGTTATTGTGGTTCTTAGGTGCCAGTGAGTAGGTTCCGACTCATAGAGACAACATGCACAATAGAACAAAACACAGTACAATCCTGTGCCATCTTCCCAATCAGTGTTACAACTGAGCCTGTTGCTGCTGTCTCTGTGCCAACTCATCTCATTGGGGGTCTTCCTCTTCTTCACCGACCCGCCAATTTACCAAGCATGATGTCTTTCTCCAGGTACTAGTGCCTACTGATAATATGTCCAAAATATGAGAGAAGAAGTCTCACCATCCTGGCATCAGATTTAGAGGAAGATTCATAACCAACATCATAACTCAAATACATCAATTTTTCTATGGTCTTCCTTATTCACTGTTCAACTTTCACATGAAAATAAATTCATTGAAAATACCATGGCTTGAGTGAGGCACATCTTAGTCCTCAAACTGACATTTTTCCTCTTCAACACTTTAAAAAGGTCTTGTGCAGCAGATTTGCCTAATGCAATACGTCATTTAATTTCTGGACTGCTGCTTCCATCAGTGTTGATGGTTGATCTGAGCAAAATGAAATATTTTACAACTCCATTCTTTTCTCTATTTATTATGTTATTTTATGGTCCAGATGTAGGATTTTTGTTTCTTTATATTTAGGGGCAACCCATACTGAAAGCTGTAGTCTTTGACCTTCATCAGTAAGTAGTTTAATTCCTCTTCACTTTCAGCAAGCAAGGTTTTATCATCTGCGTATCTCAGATTGTTAATGAATCTTCCTCCAATCCTGATGTCATGTTTGTTTGTTTGTTTTCATATAATCCACCTCCTCAAATAATTTGCTCAGCATACAGATTGAGTAAGTATGGTGAAAGAATACAACCCTGGTGCACATCTTTCCTAATTTTAAACCATTCAGTGTGCCCTTGTTCTGTTCGAACAGCTGACTCTTGGTCTATGTACAGGTTCCTCATAAGCACAATTCAGTGTTCCAGAATACTCATACTTTACAATGTTGTCCATAGCTTGTCATGATCCACACAATTGAAAGACTTTGTATAGTCAATAAAGCACAGGTAAACAACTTTCTGGTATTCTCTGCTTTTAGTCAAGATCCATATGATGTAAGCAATGATATCCCTCATTCCACATCCTCTTCTGAAACTGGCTTGGACCTCTGGAAGTTCTCTGTCAATGTAGGGTTGCAGTTGTTTTTGTATTACCTTTAGTAAAACTTTACTTGCATGGGATATCAATAATAATCTCCAATGATTACTGTCTGGGATATCAGTAATATTGTCCAATGATTCCATTGGGTCACCTGTCATTGGAAAGAGCACAAATATGGATCTCTTCCAGTTAGTTGGCCATGCAGTTTTCTTCCAAGCTTCTTAGCATGGATGTGTGAGTGCCTTCAGTGCTGCATCATTTTGTTGAGAGATTTCAATTTATAGTCCACCAATTCCTGGTGCCTTGTTTTTTGCCAATGCTTTCATCGCATCTTGGACTTCCTTCAGCATCATTGGCTCTTGATTATATGCTACCTCTTGAAATGGTTGAACACCGACCATTTCTTTTGGGACAGTGACTCTAGGTATTCCCTCCACATTCTCTCCATCTTATGATTCGTTCTGAATCATTTAATGTTTGCACAGAGAATCCTTCAATACTGCAAGTTGAAGCTTGATGTTTTTTTCTTCAGTTCCCTCAGTTTGAGAAATGATGCATATGTTCCTCACTTTTGGTTTTCTAACTCCAGGTCTTTGCACATTTCATTATAATATTTGACTTTATCTTCTTGAGCTGACCATTGAAATTTTCTGTTGAGCTCTTATACCTCCTCAATTCTTCCATTTGTTTTAGCATCTTTACTCTGGAAAACCAGTTTCAGAACCTCTTCTGACATCCATTTTTGGTCTTTTCCTTCTGTCTTATCTTCTTAATGGCCATTTGCTTTCTTCCTGCATGATGTTCTTGATGTCATCCCACAACTTTTCTGGTCTTCAGTTTTTATTGTCTAATGCACCAAATATATTCTTGAAATGATCTCTAAATTCCAGTGGGTTATATTCATGGTTATATTTTGGCTCTCATTGACTTGTTTTAATTTTCTTCAGCTTTAGGCTGATTTTGCATATGAGCAATTGATGGTCTGTTCCACAATCTGCCCCTGGCCTTGTTTTGGCTGGTAATAGGGAGCCTTTTCTCTGTCTCTTTCCAAAGATGTAGTCAATTTGATTTCACCATCTGGTGAGGTCCGTAGAATCATATACCACCTCTTGAAATGATTGAACATCAACCATTTCTTTCTTGTTCAGTGACTCTGTGTATTCCTTCCATCTTCTTTTGATGCTTTCTGCATCATTCAATAATTTGCCCATAGAATCCTTCAATATTTCAAGTCAGGGCTTTAATTTTTTTCTCTAATTCCATCAGCTTGAGAAATGCTGAGCATTTTCTTTTCTTTTGTTTTTCTAACTCCAGGTCATTACACATTTCATTATAATACTTCATTTTGTCTTCTTGGGTTGTGCCTTGAAATTTTCTTTTCCACTCTTTTATCTCCATTTGCCTTAGCATCTCTTTGCTCAAGAACAACTTTCAGAGTCTCCTCTGACATACATTTTGCTCATTTCCTTCTTTGTTGTCTTTTCAATGAGCTTTTGCTTTCTTTCTTTATGATGTTCTTGCTGTCATTTCCACAACTCTTCGATTCTTTGGTCATTAGTGTCTAGTGCATCAAATCTATTCTTGAAATGATCTCTAAATTCAGGTGGAATATGTTTAAGGTCATATTTTGCTGCTCATGGATTTGTTTTAATATTTTTCAGCTTCAGCCTGAACTTGCATATGAGCAATTGAGGGTCTGTTCAACAGTCAGCCCCTGGCCTTGTTTTGGCTGATGATACAGAGTTTTTCCACTGTCACTTCCCATAGATATAGTACATTTGATTCCTGTTGATTCCATCTGATGAGGTCCATATGCATAGTAATCTTTTATGTTGTTTCAGAAATGGTATTTGCAGTGAGTAATTCATTGGCCTTGCAAAATTCTATCATGTGATCTCCAGCATCATTTCTATAAATAAGGCCACATTATCCAATTACTGATTCTTCCTCTTTGTTTCCAAACTTTGCATTCCAATCTCCAGTACTTATAAATACATCTTTGTTGCATGTTTGATGAATGTCATACTGCAGAAGTTGGTAGAATTCTTCAATTTTGTCATTATTGGCTTTAGTGGTTGGTACATAAATTTGAATAATAGTGGTATTAACTGGTCTTCCTTGTTGTTGTTAAGTTCTGTCAAGTTGGTACCAACTCATAGCTACCCTGTATAGAGTTTCTGAGAAGTGTTTGGTGAGTTTGATCCACCAACTTTGTGGTTCAAACTGACATTGTGGTCTAGTGCCTTATTCTGCAGTGACACAACTAGACTCCTGTCTTCCTTGTTGTCATATGAATATTATCGTATCACAGAGGATATTATACTTCAAATAGACCTTGGCATGTTCTTTTTGATGTGAATGTGATGCCATGCCTTTTCAATTTGTCATTCTGGCATTGTAAGTTATATGATTTTCAGATTCAAAAGGGCCAATATCAGTCCATTGCAGCTCACTAATGCCTAGGATATTAATCTCTGTGTGTTCCATTTCATTTTTGACAACTTCCAATGTTCCTAGATTCATACTTCATACCTTCCACATTCCTATTATTAATGGATGCTTTTAGATGTCTCTTTTTATTTGAGTTGTGTCCCATCAGCAAATGAAGGTTCCAAAAGCTTTATTCCATTCGTGTCATCACAGTCAACTCTACTTTGATGAGGCAGCTCTTCCACAGTCATATTTTGATTGACTTTCAACCTGTGGGGCTCATCTTCTGGCAGAATATCTGATAGTATTATGGAGCTGTTAATAATTTTTAGTATTCAATATTCTAGTGGTATCTGCCCGTGTTCTATTGATATTAATAAAATCTTCAGTCACTAAACATTCAGAAGTAGTCTGTCTCTTCTTCTTATTATCTGTCTTAGTCTGGAAGCTCTGTTGAAAGCTGTCCACTATGGGTACCTTTGTTGTTTTTGTTAGGTGCTATCATGTCAATACCGACCCATAGCGACCTCATGCACAACAGAACGAAACACTACCCAGACCTGGGCCAACCTCACGCTTGAGTCCATTGATGCTGCCATTTTGCCAGTCCATCTTGCTGTGGTCTTCCTCTTTTTCTCCGACCCTCCACCTTACCAAACATGATGTCCCTCTCCAGTGACTGGTCCCTCCTGACAATATGTTTGAAGTTTGGCCATCCTGGCCTCCAAGGAGCATTTTGGCTACACTTCTTCCAACACAGATCTGATTGTTCTTTGGGCAGCCCATGGCACTTTCAATATTCTCTTCCAACACCATAACTCAAAGGCATCAATTCTTCTATGGTCTTTCTTATTCACTGTCCAGCTTTTGCATGCATATGAGGTTATTGAAAATACCATGGCTTGGGTCAGGCACACCTTAGTCCTCAAGCTGACATCTTTGTTCTTCAACACTTTCAAAAGGTCTTGGGCAGCAGATTGGCCTAATGCAATACGTCGTCTGATCTCTTGACTGCTACTTCCATGAGTGTTGATAGTTGTTCCAAGAAGAATGAAGTCCTTGACAACTTCAATCTTTTCTCCATTGATAAGAATGTTGTTTATTGGTCCAGTGGTGAGGATTTTTGCTTTCTTTGCATTGAGATGCAATCCATACCGAAGGCTGTGCTCTTTGATCTTCATCAGTAAATACTTTAAGTCCTCTTCACTTTCACCAAGTAAGGTTGTATCATCTGCATGTCACAGGTTGTTAATGAGTCTACCTCCAATCCTGATGTCATGTTTTTCTTCATATAACCCAGCTTCTTGGATTATTTGCTCAGCATACCAGTTGAATAAGTGTGGTGAAAGAACACAGCCCTGTTGCACACCTTTCTTAATTTTAAACCATTCAGTGTTCCCATGTTCTGTTTGAACAACTGCCTCTTGGTCCAGGTACAGATTCATCATGAGCACAATTAAGTATTCAGGAATACTCAGACTTCTCAATGTTGTCCATAGCTTTTCATGATTCACACAATCAAAAGCCTTTGCATAGTCAATAAAGCACAGGTAAACATCTTTCTAGTATTCTCTGCTTTCAGCCAAGATCAGTTGACATCAGCAATGATATCCCTCGTTCCATGGTCTCTTCTAAATCCAGCTTGAACTTCTGGAAGTTCTCTGTCAGTGTAACCTTGCTGCCGTTTCTCTATTATCTTTAGTAAAACTTTACTCGCATGAGATATGAAAGAGATTGGCTGATGATTTCCGCATTCTGTTGGGTTACCTCTCTTTGGAATGGGCACAAATATTGATCTCTTCCAATCAGTCAGCCAGATAGTCATCTTACAAAACTTGGCATAGATGAGTGAGTTCCTCTAGTGCTGCCTCACTGTCTTGAATGATTTCAATTTTTATTCCATCAATTCCTGGTGCCTTGTTCTTTGCCAATTCCTTCAATGCACCTTGGACTTCTTCCTCAGTATCATTGTCTCTTGATCATATGCTACCTCTTGGGTACTTTACTGATATTTAAAATACCATTGGCATAGTTTCTAGCATCACAGAAATATGCAAATTATCAGAATATGACAAAGTGATAGACGAGTGGTGGAAATATAATCTGTCACATGTTATAATAAATGAACTTTAACTGAATGCTACTCATCTGTGAATACAAATAATCTACAGAACACTTGTTTGTTGTTGTTAAGTGCCATCAAGTAGGTACCAACTCATAGTGAACTTATTTATGCACAGCAGAACAAAACACTGCCCAATCCTGGGCCAACCTCACTACTGTTGCCACACTTGAGTCCATCGATGCTGTCGCTTGGCTAGTCCATCTCGTTGGGGGTCCTCCTCTTTTTCTCTGACCCTCCACCTTACCAAACATGATACCTTCTCCAGCAACTGGCCCTTCCTGACAATATGTCCGAAGTATGAGAGAAGAAGGGGCTCTATATAAGTATAGATAACACATCATCAGGTTGGTGGTTAGAGCCCAACAGTTTCTCTGCAAGGGAAAGATGAGTTTTTATGCTCCAGCAAGGATGCACAGCCTAAAAAACCTATACAGGTCTGCTATGAGTTGGGACCAACTTGACAACACTTAAGAACAATATAGAACAAAGAAATGACCATGAGTGAAACAAATTCCATTTGCTTATTTCATTCACTTTTTTTTTTTTTTTTTTTTGAGTGCCTTCCAAGTTAAGGGGTTCATCTTCTGGCGCTTTATTTGGCAATATTCAGGTGCTATTCATAATGTTTTTGTTTTCTGTTACAATGTCTGACACTGTTCTGCTGCTATTACCAAGGTTTTCAGTGACTACATTTCTGAGGTGGTCCACCTTTCTTACTTCCTAGTCTATCCTTAGTCTGACAGCTCAGGTGAGACCGGTCCAGCATAGGTGACCCTGCTAATGTTTAAAATAGAGATGTCTTGGCTTCCAGAATCACAGCAATACACAAGCCACCACAGTACAACAAACTGACAAAGAATTGGTACTCAAAAACCTTTACTTGTGCTCACGAGGACCCTGTATGTAATGCAAGAGGCAGTCATTCAGACAGAACATGGGAATACTGAAGGGTTTAAAATCAGCAAAGGTGTGTACCAAGATTGTATTCTTTCATAATATTTATTATGTATACTGAACAAATACTCTGAGAAGCTGGATTATATAAAGAAGAGCATGGCATCAGGACTAGAGGAAGATTCCTTACAACCTATTATATGCAGATAAAACCTTGCTTGCTGAAAGTGAAGAGAACTTAAAGTAATTACTGATGATGATCAAAGACTAGTCTTCAGTATGGATTGCATCTAATGTAAAGAAAACAAAAATCCTCACAACTGGACCAATAAATGGCATCATGATAAATGGAGGAAATACTGATGTTGTCAAAGACTTCATTTTGCTTGGGTCCACAATCAACACTCATATAAGCAGCAGCTGAGAAATCAAGTGACATATCGCATGAGGCATATTGCTGTGCAAAAGCTCTCTAAAGTGTTTAAAAGCAAAGGTATCAGTTTCATTACTAAGGAGTGCCTGACAAAAACCAACCTATTTTCAATAGCTTCATATGTGTATGAAAGTGGGATAATGAATAAGGAAGAATGGAGAAATATTGGTGCACTTGAGTTGTGGTGTTGGTGAAGAATATTGAAGATACCAAGGACTGTTAGATGAACAAACAGGTCTGTGCTGGACGAAGTACAGCTGGAGTGCTCCTTAGAAACCAGGATGGTGAGATTTTGTTTTTCATACTTTGGGCATGTTATCAGGAGGGACCAATTCCTGGAGAAGGACATCATGCTTGGTAAAATGGCAGGTCAGAGAAAAAGACATAGGCCTTCAACTAGACAAATGGGCACAATAGTAGTAGCAATGGGTTCAAGCATAACAACAATTGTGAGGATGGCACTGAACTAGACAGTGCTTTGTTCAGTTCTGCACAGGTTCACTATAAGTTGGAATGGACTTGATAGTACCTAACAACAATACAGCAAGTTTCATTCACTATAATCCACAGAACAACTCTTTAAGGTATATTTAATTCATACCCCTATTTTATGGACAAGGAACCTAGGTAGTTTGCCCATTATCCCAGAGACAGTTGTGTAGCTGTGATTTTAACATAGGGATTATTTGATGCCCAAGCCTCTGCTTTATCATGGCATGGCACAGTCTCTCATGAAGACTAATATCAAAACAGAATGCAACAGGAAAAAAAAAAAAAGTGTGCTAGTTAATGTTTTGTCAACTTGACTGGGCTGGGATTGTCAGTGGCTTAGCAGTTGAAATGTAATATTTCCCATAATGAGATCCAATATAATTTAATCAACACTATGATGAGGCCCACTGCTCCACGGGAGAAAGATGAGGCTTTCTGCTCCTGTAAAGATGTACAGCCTCATGGCACTTAACAACAGTAACATGATGAAGTCAGCATGAGCAGCCTATCAATTAAAGAGACTTTCCTTGGGGGTGTGGCCTGCTTCTAGTTTGTACTGGACATGCTGGTAAAGCTTATTTGCTCGCTGTTGGGTCTGGATCTTACATCTGGCTTGTTCTCCAAACTCCAGTTCTTCAAATTTCAGCCAGTAGCCTTCTCTATTACCTCCCAACTCTGGTAGTTGTCAGAAGCCTGCCTTCTTACTTGCTAAACCTACCTACCTGCTTGCAACTTGACCTGACAATCTTGGTTCATCAACCTTGCAGTTATGTGAGTCAGAAACCTCCAATCTGACATCTAACTAACAGACTTGGGACTAACCACCTCTTCAATTGTGTGAGCTGTTTCCTTGATATAAACCTCTCTTTATATGGACCTTACAGTCAAGCACATTAACTTACAGAGCCGCTCCAGCACTCCATATATGTTGTTGTTGTTAAGTGCCATCGAGTTAGTTCTGACCCATAACGACCCTATATATATGTAAGCTTCATTGGTTTTGGTTCTCTAGAGAATACAGCCTAAGACAAAAAAATTAACTTTAACTGTCACAAGGATTCAATAAATATTTTCTGGATTGAACTGAATTGAATCAAACTCCTAGAGGGAATCAGAGGAGCAAAATCGAAAAGATTTATATAAAAGTAAAATTAGCTTTTAAATAAATTCATTAGCCAGCTAATGGAACAAGCTCACTTTGAATACCATGTCTTCATTCACTAGCGTCCCTACAAGAAATATGTCTTTAAAAAAATTTAGCCCCTGCTCTATTCTAAAAGAAACAAAAGGCATAAATTTTACATTAAGAATGTCAGCACAATGAAATAATACTCAGATTTTTTGTCAGAACTTTGGAAATGCCCAGGAAATGGTAGCTGTGGCTGTTGGTAAGAGCAATAGGCAGGGAGCCCAAAAACCTAGATTCCAGTCTGGTTCTGCTTCTCACCAGCTGTGTGAACTTAGGCAGATTGCTTAACTTCTCTGGATCTTACTTTCCTCACAAGTAAAATGAGGAGGAGAGCTCAACAATCTCTAAAGTTCTTTCTAGCATTAAAACTAACATGACAACCGAGTACTGTTTTGCTTATGATTTCTTGCATATCATGATTGCTTTTCTACAAAGCAATTAATTATCTAATCTATTAAGTGCAAACTGCAACTGTTAAGGAGCAACTAAGAATAGTTAAAACTGCTAGAGCAAAGGCTCTAATCAAATGTTTCTGAACATATGCTCATGGTCTCACACGAGAACAGCGCTTATTCATTGTTCCCATTAAAATCTCATGTGAGGAAACATTAGAGAATGTCCAAATTCTGTTATATGCATACTAATCAATAAAATTACACTGCAGCCTCACTCTCACAATGATAATAGAATACACCACTTACTTCTCTTTGATGTGCAGTCTCTCACCTTCTAACTCCTACTTGTTCTGCAAAGCTCAATTCTGGATTTTTTCCCCCATGTCTCTTCCAGGGTTTCCCCTATCTAATCCTATTCCCCAGCCTACTTTGGATGCCTCTACTCTGGGACTCCTAAGTCCCTGGTGCTTCCTTCTATTTTAATACTTGCTCCACTCTGATGCACTGCATTATCACTATTATTCTTTGTCTGATATCAACGTCAGGTTGCATGATCTTTTGGAGGACAGAAGACAACCAAATCTACTGTCAAATGTTACCCAAGGCTTACATCTAATAGATGCTTGCTGAAAATTGCTGAATTCCTTCATCTCTTTTCAGGATGATGACAATAGATACATGCTCTATCTTACATCAAATTCCTGAATCCCTCAAATGCCCATGCCTTCTTACATGCCTATGCTTCTATGAATGAACGAACAGTGTTGTTATTGACTGCCATTGAATAGGTCTTTGATTTTTGGTGGCCCCATGCACAAGAGAAGTAAACCCAATGGAATGCTGCCCCTGGTCCTGCACCACCTCCATAATTAGTTGTACTCAGTAAGATTTTCAGTGGTTAGTTTTTGGAAGTGAATCTCCAGGTCTTTCTTCCCTGTCTGACTTAGTTTATTAGTTCTGTTGGTACCTGTTCAGCATCATAGCAACACACAAGCCTGCACTGACATACAGAAGTGGTTGCCCCTGAAGTGCATTGGCCAAAAATCTACCTTAAGTCTCCATGAAACTCTACCACTGGATATACATAGTTGGAGTCTTTTGTGAATGAATGTACCCAATACAGAAGGGGAAGGAAAAGGCAAAAGCAACGTGTATTAAGTGATTATTTTGCACGCTTTTCCCCCTCTCGTTAAAAATCATCATCTACCCAGAAACCTGTGAGTAAGTACCATTATTATCTCTATTATGAAGAAACTTAGGCACAGAGCAATTAAAGAATTTGCCAAAGATCACAAAACTCCTGAATTCGGGATATGGGATTCAAGCATCCGAGTATTTCATCCTGTATTTCACTGCTTCTCCAGCGAGGAGCAATGGGTTCTGCTCGAGCTCTGAAGCCCTCCTATATTTTAAAATTTAATCATCCTCCATATCTATGCTTACCCTAAATTTTAGCCCTGTATATGAAGGTTCAGCAACAAGTGTTCACCCACCATAACTAATACTTCTGTTCCTCCCATTCATTATTTGCACTGTGGAGGTTGTAAGTAAGCTATTGTTAAGTTGTTCTCATTAAGAGAAAAATAGGGCGGGACAGGGGAGGAGTGAGACAAATCAAAGCCTCAGGTCGGACCAATGAGATAAACAAAGAAGCACAGGTGCCCTTATAATTAAGGTGCACAATGAGCACCTAGTGCCTTTGTGTGGAGATTCAAGACTTTTAAAGAAAAAAAACATTGCCCGTTATATAGGAATTGCCATTTAAAGAAGGAAGTAAGTTTCCATGCTCTCACTAATTGTTTTGCTATTTGAAGTTGACAATTCTAGAACTACAATATGACTTATAATTATAAAATTATAGATTATAATATTGTAAAATGATCACAGATTCTATTTATGGTTTCTACTGAGAAAAAATATAAATTAAAATTGTATTTTGGAGAATTTAACATAATTCCCAAACACTTGTTTTAAGATTGTTAATGTTTGCTGATAAAAAGAATTTTAATTACATATATAGGTTTGTGTGTTAGATAAATGCATGGATTGATAGATATAGATGTGTGGTTTAGCCTAACAGATAATTTCAATTGATAAGAAACAGTTTGCTTTTTTCCAGTGCCAAGTTTCTTAATTTGATGATGATTTGGAATTTTATGAGATCTTATATAATTGGCTTTACCTTAACAGATTTGATTTCTTGACCTTTCTTAAATTATTCCTGAAATACCACTGCTATATACAGAAATTTTCAAAGGAAAATGTATTATTTTTCTTCTCTGTGTAGAATTTTTCAATTGTTTCAAAAGACCTTATAAATCAAGAGAGTAAAATGAATCATTGAACAAAATAAACATAATGTACTACAAAATAAAGTCCTAAATATGCCAGATTTGGAACTTGGAAGAATTCATGACTAAACTAATTTTGGAAATGCTAGAACTAAAATAATTGGTATGATTTATATGTCTTGTATCCCAGGTATAGCTTCAACTTTAGTAATATAAGGACACATGTTACCTGGGTTTCTTTAAATGGAGGCAGAGTCCCACTCAATTCTGACAGGCTGTGTATTTATATAACCTTCTGATGTTAAGTGATATCTTCATATATCAATATAAGGGGCAGGCATTGAAGTCTTTACATTAGAGTATGACAAAGAATTTACAATTTTTCAAATTTGTGATTTTTTAAAAAAAAGTACATTTATTAGACACTGTTTTTATTGCTTTCCATGTGTTAATTCATGTAGTCCTCAGAACCATCCCATAAAGTCAGTTCTAATATCATGCCTATTTTACAAATGAGACATAAAGAGGTTATATAGTTTACCCAAGATCACAAGAGTTAGCAAGCTGTAGAGCTGTGATTGAAAGAAATTTAGTGCCCACGCTGTTACTTACTATATTAAATAGCCAAACTAAGTACTCTGAAGTAGTGATTTTAGTGATTAGATGGTTAAGAAGAATAGAAGTTGCTATAAGGATTGAGTCTAAACTGTTAAACACAATAGTATGCATCAATGTAACAATTTTATATGAGTATATACATATATATATTTGCTGCTAAGTACTGTCAAATCAGTTCCAACTCACAGCCATCCTGTATAGGTTCCAAGGAGTAGCAGATGGGGTTTGAAATGACCACTTGTGGTTAACAGTCCTGTGCTTATCTTATCCTACAGTGCCACACTGGGATTCCATATATATATGCTGTTCTTATTGTTTAAATGCTGCTCAGTAGGTTCCACCTTATAGCTACCCTGTATAGGGTTTCCAAGGAAACCCTTTTGTGGGAGCAGAAAGCCTCCCCTTTTCCCTGTGGAGTGGCTGGTGTTCTCAAACCACCAGCCTTGTGATTTAAAATCCAGTGTTTATTATTCAGAGCCACTACACTGTCATTATATATATATGTAAGGTCAGCAGTTTGAAACTACCAGCTGTTCCACGGGAGAAAGATGAGGCTTTCTGCTCCCATAAAGATTTACGCTGTGTATGTATATATATATATAATTCAAACCCACCAGCTGCTCTTCACAAAGCTTATACAGTACAAGTACAAGATCACTATGAGCTGGAACTGATTCAGTGGCACATAACAATAGCATATATATGTACTTGGTGGTGGTAATGGTTGTGTGCCATTGAGTTGGTTCCAAATCATGACACAGCATAGGGTTCTGAGGTAGTAAATATTTCTAGGAACTGAAAGCCTCATCTTTCTCCCATGGAGTGGCTGGTGGATCCAAACTACTGATCTGAGCTAACAATCCAACGCATACCCCATTATGCCACCAGGGTTCCATAGATGTGTATATAAGAGTGAGTAAAAAATTACCCACACTGTAGCTGCAGAATTTATTAGATATATGTCTTGTCACCAATAATGATATTTTTTAAAATAAATTTTTATCTTCTTTTGAGTATAGGTTCAAATTTTGTTTTCAGATGTTCCAATGCTTCTGTTTATGCTCTTTGTGTTTCGGTACCTACCTCGCACAAACTTTTAGAAAACCAGGTCTGTTGTGGATGACTTCATAGGCAGAGCCATATCTGATATGCAAATGATTTGCCACATACTCCACTGTCAGCAGAATCATTTTACATGCACATTTAATGTTGTCATCAGCTATGAATGTGGACGGGAGTTTTAATACAACCGGAGTGCAGATGATTTTTGAATCCCTCTTGTACCTGTTATTGTTAAGTGCCTTTGAAATCAGTGATCCTGTATAGTTTCCAAGGAGCAGCTATTGGGTTTGAATGTGTGACACACACACACACATACACACACATGCACACACATGTTGTTGTTGTTATGTGCCATGGAGTCGGTTCTGTCTCATAGAAACCCTGTACAGGGTTTCTGAGGCTGTAAATCTTTATGGGAGCAGAAACCCTCATCTTTCTCCTGTGGAACAGCTGGTAGTTTCAAACTGCTGACCTTGCGGTTCACAGCCTGATTCGTAACCACTATGCTACCAGAGC
>NW_006408544.1:13774456-13783839 GCF_000296735.1 Chrysochloris asiatica
AGCTCTGGTAGCATATAGGTTACGAATCCCTCATGGTCAGCAGTTTGAAACTACCAGCTGCTCCGCGGGAGAAAGATGAGGCTTTCTGCTCCTGTGAGGATTTATAGCCTCAGAAACCCTGTACAGGGCCGCTATGATTGTGAACCGGCTCCATGGCACATAACTATATAAATATATATATATTTATATAGTTATGTTGTTGTTGTTAGGTGCCATTGAGTCAGTACAGACTCATAGCGACCTTATGCACAACAGAAAGAAACACTGCCCGATCATGGGCCAACCTCACTATTGTTGCCACACTTGAGTCCATTGATGCTGCCACTTTGCCAATCCATCTCTCTGAGGGTCTCCCTATTTTTCTCTTACCCTCCACCTTACCAAACACGATATCCTTCTCCAATGACTGGTCCTTCCTGACAATATGTCTGAAGTATGAGAAATGCAAGTTTGGCCATCCCGGCCTCCAAGGAGCACTCTGGCTGCACTTCTTCCAACACAGATCTGTTTATTCTTTGGGCAGCCCATGGCACTTTCAATATTCTCTTCCAACACCATAACTCAAAAGCATCAATTCTTCTATGGTCTTCCTTATTCACTGTCCAGCTTTCACATGCATATGAAGTTATTGAAAATAGCATGGCTTGGGTCAGGTGCACCGTAGTCCTCAAGATGACATCTTTGCTCTTCAACACTTAAAAAAGGTTTTGTGCAACAGATTTGCCTAATGCAATATGTCACTTGATTTCTTGACTGCTACTTCCATGATTGTTGACAGTTGGCCCAAGAAGAATGAAGTCCTCTACAACTTCAATCTTTTCTTCATTGATAAGAATGTGGTGTATTGGTCCATTACTGGAGTCCTGGTGTGGCACTGTGGGTTAATGCACCAGACTGCAAAAATGTACCAGACTGCAAAGCCATTTGAACGGCAAGGTTGGCGGTTCAATCTCACCAGCTGCTCCTTGGAAACTGACTCTACAGCACTCAACAACAACAATATATATTGTGGTGCTGTGTGTTAATGTGCTGGATAGAAAAGTCAGTTTGAACTGCAAGGTTGGTGTTTCAAGCTTTTTCCACAAACATTTTGAAGTTACATTATAAAAAAAATTGTGGAAAAATTTCAGTATCTTTCAATTCTATTTTTCCACAAACTTTTTGACACACACACATATATATATATATTAACATAAGTGCTTTAAATGCCCACTTGCATTTAATCCTCACAGCCACCCTGTGGTCTGAGTTTTAATCTAGCTGTGTAAAGCTGTTTGACGTTTGTTCTGTCACGAATTCTTGCCTGCCAGTCCTGGGGCAGTTTTTTGCTCATTGTAGTACTTTCAGAACAATCAGAGATACGGATACATTAAAACAAATTTTATTCTATTCTAATCCCAAAATATAAACTTTTTTATTATAGACATTTAAAAAAATACAGATAAGCATAAGAGGGAGAAATAAAATCCATTCATAATTTCCACCTTCCAAAATAATCACTTTTACAGCATCACACCAGGAGTCCTTTGTAAGGGTTCCTGTTGTTGGTTAGTGTTATGGAGTTGGTGCCAACAAACCGACCCTGTATAGGGTTTACAAGGAGTGCCTGGTACCCTTTACAAAGGACTCTTGGTGTGATGCTGTAATCCTTCAGCACTGGGCTGTGAACCATAAAGTCGGTGGTTCAAACCCACAAGCTGCTCCTCAGAAACCCTGTACAGGGTCACTCTGAATTGGAACTAGCTCTATGGCACTTAACAACAACCCTTTACAAAAACAGGATCATTGTGAGCATATGATTTTGTGATCTGCTTGTCTCATATCAAAATATCTTGGGAATATATTTCCATGTTGAAAAGTATTCAATTGTATCAATCTTAATGTCTGCAGAATATTCTATTATATGAATATATAATGGTTGTTGACCATTAAAGACTTTTTACAGTTTTCTGTATTTGTACAGTAATCAATCAGAAATCCAAATCTTTGAACACATTAATGATTATTTTCAAAAGATAAATACATAAAAGTAGATCTTCTGAGTCAAAGGATATAAATTAGCAGAATTTCAAGGTGGTATGTATGCTCCCAGCTGCTCAGGAACAAAATGCTTATGTCAAATGAGATTGTAGGGAAACAGCTCTTATGACCATTAGATATTGCTTGATTTTAAGGCTGCATTAAAAATAAAATGATCTAAAACTTGGAGTAAATGAGACATTTCACAGAAAGTGCATAGTGCTTGGCACATAGTAAGTGCTCAATAACTAATAGCAATTATAATGAAACCACCATCAACTTTGTTGGATTAATCATTCCAACTCCTTTTACTACCCAAGTCTCTTCTTTAGTCTATCTGGGTCTATTTGAAGGTCTTAATGACCAACTCCTAAAATTTGAGAACAACCTGAGAATGCTGATAATTAGGAAGTATATGCCATAGGCTGGTGATGAGGAGAACATTGACAGTTTTTCCTGTCAACGTTTTTACTGATTGTCTTCTGACTTTTGGTAGGTCTTGTTTGGACCTCACAGCCTTCACCTATAATGGAGAGTTGGATAACATGATCTCTTTAATATTTACATTCTAACACTACAATTCTAAGCTTACTTAAACTTAGTAATTCCTACTTACATCTGTATTTCTGCATTTTGAATCAAGGTAGATTTGCTTTCTTTTTCACTTTTTATTGTGAATTGCATGAAGGTTTACAGAGCAGATCAGTTTTCTGTTCAGTAATTCATACAGTTTGTTTAATCTCATTAATTGCAATACTCACAATGAAACATCACTTATTCCACATCCTCTTTGCGTTTCCTGTTTTCATTCTTCCTGTCCTAACCCTTCTAAACTTTGTCCTTTTCTTTAGTGAAGAGTTGGATTTTCTCAACAATCCAACAGTCATTGAATTCCTGAGCCCTGGGAGTGGACATTTGTAAAGTTCAGAAACTGTCAAAGAAGTCACTTTTCCGTTTTTAATGATCACTACATTACCTAGCAGGTGTGGCAATGTAGGATAAGCACTGGACTGAAGGGTTGGTTTGAACCACAAGTTCAGTGGTTCAAACCCACCAGCCTCTCTTCAGAAATCTTATACAGTATTGATATGAGTTGGAACTGACTTGATGGCACTTAACAACAACAAGAACAACAAACAACTATTAAGATGCCCTAATGGCTCAATGATGAAACACTTGGCTGTTAAATGAAATGTTATCAGTTTGAATCTATCAGTCGCTGTCGGAGGTGGAAAGACCTGGTGATCTGCTCTTTGTTGTTACTGTTGTTAAGTGCTGCCAAGTTGGTTTTGACTCATAGCGACCCTATAGAGGGCTTCTTTGTGTTCAAACTGACCTTGTGGTCAAGTGCTTATCCTACAGCATCACCCCAGGACTCCTTACAGTGTAGAAAACCTTATGTGGCAGTAAGTACTCTGTCATTTTAAGGTCCTAGGAGTTGGAATGGACTAAACACAACAACAACGGGCTGATACTCTATTTATCAGGTGTCTAGTGTGGTCTTTGGAAGCTCTATACACAGAGTCGCTATGAGTTGGAACTGACTGGATGGCACTTAACAACAAGTGTGGTTTGGGATGCCCAGAGTGACTGAAGGGTTATACCATGTCAGCTAGGTCAACATTTTTCCTGAAAACATTGTACACAAATGTATTGGTCATTTTGTCTGGGGCTTATTAATGTCACTCACTGTATCCATTTTCCAGTTTATTTTGAACACCACTCAATCAGTCAAACATGGGTAGAAGGTTCTAACTGCAAGGTCAGTTTGTACAGCAAGGTCAATAGTTCAAACCCACCAGAACCTCCTCAGAAACCCTACACAGGGTTGCTATGAATCCAAATGGACTGATTGCACAACAGCATACTCATGGAGCCAGTGTGGTGCAGTAGGTTAAGATTTCTGTTGGTAACAGAAAGGTGAGCAGTTTGAACTTAACCGTTGCTCAATAGAAAAAAGATGTGGCATATTGTTTCCGTAAAGATTTATAGCCTTAGAAACCCTAAGGGGCAGTTCTACTTTGTGTCATAATATGGGTTTGGGTTTTGGATATACCCTGCATAAGACAGACTACCTCCCTTAAAGCATCTTCTCCCAAGAGGTAAGATTTATTCTAAGGACCCCTGATTGGTCACATTTGTAAATTCCATGGACCTAGTATGGATTGGCCAGGTGGCATCATTGATGGACTCAAGTGTGGCAGCAGTAGTGAGGTTGGCCCAGGATCGGACATTGTTTCGTTCTGCTGTGCATGGGGTCGCTATGAGTCGGTTCTGACTCGATGGTACCTGACAACAACAACAAGTATGTTGTTAAGTACCATGGAGTCACTTCCAATTCATATCGATCCTATTCAGGGTTTCCAAGAAACAGCTGGTGGGCTTGAGCTGAAGACCTTACAGTTCAAACCGACCTTGCCATCTAGTAGTGCTTACCCTACAGTATCACACCAGGACTCCACAGAACCTAGCATGGTGGTGGTGGTGGCTGTGTGCCATGGAGTGGGTTCCGACTCACAACGACCCTGTATAGACTTTCTGAGGCTGTAAATCTTTACGTGAGCTGAAAGTTTCATCTTTTTTCCCCCTGTGCAGCTGGTAGATTCAAACTGCTGACCTTGCAGTTAGTAGCCCATCTCTTAATACACTATGCTGCCATGTCTTGTTAATAACATTGGTCCAAATGGTGTTGGTGTCCCTGAACAGCAAAGATGAGATCTCATTTAAAATGTGTGGAGGAAAGAGAGACTATTTGGTCATTTAACTATTTTTTGCTCAGAGACGGCACCAAGCCCAGAGCTGAGCGGCAGTGCCAACAGTGGAACCCGACTCTCAGGGGTCCCTCCTCTGCTTCCCCTGCGCCAGGCGCCCTCTGGAGGCGACAGTGGCGGCGGAGGCGGAGGTGGGCGTGGTGGCTACGGAGCAGACCGTGGCATTAGGTGAGCGTGCTAGCAAGCAAGCGCCACGCGATTCAGCAAGAGTCCTCAGTCTTCACTGCCTCTGGCTGTATCACGCTGCCATGGAGAAGATGCGCCTGAGAAACCAAGTAGTCGCGCCTCTGACGCCCCGCCTACCCGCTGTCACTGGCGCCACCGCACGTCGGCCACGTGGCCTCGACTCAGCTTTTCCCTGGTTCTTGCGGGCCTGACCCCACTGACTCCCTTGGAGGGCGTTTCCAATGCTGGAGGGATCAGAAGAGAACTGACCTCGCCTGCCCCGAGTCTAGGCGCACCAGGGGCTCCATCCCTCCACCGCCCATCTGGAGACTCTGGTCCCACGGGATTCCGGGTCACTTGCCCGCGGGTCTCTCCAGACTTCCTGGGCCCCAGGGAAGACAACTGAAATTTGGGTCCGCGCGCGCCCCCTCTCCCGCAACCTCCCGAAGAAGCCACCTCCCGCGCCTGCCCCTTCGGCTCCTTTCCCGAGTCTTCCTCTCGTGGATTAGCTGAATGAACCCGTGGCGCCTAGAAGTCCGGGCGCTTCATAGGAGCAGGGCCCCAGGGTGTTGGGCGGGCGTTCGCGGTTTCTTTGGGAAGCCCTGTGTCTGTGTAACGTCCGATAGTTGTCATGAAGCGGCATCCTACCTGGTATCCCTTCACCTCTCTTTCCCTGTCCGGGCTTTCTCATTCACTCCCTCGCCGCATTACAACCCACTGTAGACCTGGGACTTGGGCTATTTCCAAATAGCAGAAGGAGACTCAGATACCAAGTAGAGGATATCTCTGTGTTATAATGGTCTCTTTTTTGTGTGTGTTGGTGGTTGTCAAATGTAGGATTTAGTAAACAAGCTACCTGAAATCTTAACCCTGCCAAAGTCTAATTCGTTTCTAAAGCTAGAGTTCCACCTCTCCCTCACCATATGATAAGGGATTTAGAAAGAAATGCTGGGAAACTGAGAGGTGAAACTTTAGAAAACAACCTCTGGTTTGAGGGAAAATGGAATGTATCGATCCCCAAGCTGATGTTGCTAAGCACGAGAGCAGAAATACTGATTTTTGTACCCCTGGACTCCAACCACCGACCTTGTGGTTCACAGTCCAGTGCGTACCCGATATAGCCACCACTCTCCCTAGCTGTTAGTAGTACCAATCAAGAGTGGTCATTTTCTTAATATATTCCCTTTGGGGAATTAAATACATCCTTCACAACATAAGGGTTCCTGAAAGTCTTCCCATGCCACTTTCCTTGCTGCCTGATTTTAGAAGAACACCTAAAAGAAGCTGCCTTCGCCTCCTGTACTTGTGTGCTTGGGTTTTCATTATGTATAATACTTGCAAATTGACACTGAACAAGCATTAGCTTCAGTCATTTCAGAATAAGTTTGATGTTTTAAGTGAGATGTGAATGGAGCTCCATTCATGAGGGAAGTAAGTCTGTGTGAAGTGTTTTGTAAATGTGAGTGGGTTGAGATTAAAACACTGAATAAAATTAATGTAAGGAGAAATCAAAAGGTTCAATCCAAAGGTTTGCCTTTGTGCTTTCCTAATAAAGTGACAGAGCTAGCTGCATGAGGCTTCTCTGCCTCTCCTTGCAGCTCTGAGGTCTTGGGTAGAGTACTCTGTGGACCTGTGGTTGACCAAGAGCACCAAGGTTGAATTTCTTTCCTCCATTTTTTTAAAGCGCCTACAGATCCTTGGGGTTGATGGAGTCATGGCCCACCCAACATAGAGGTTTAAACTTTTTTTTGTTTTGTTCCTGATATGGTACTATAGGATAAGCATTTAACTGTAGGCTGCAAGGTGAGCAGTTCAAACCCACCAAGCTCTCCTAGGAAACCCTAAGCAATCCTCTTTTGTTATTATTGTTATCCTAGGGAGACTTTGCTTCTTTATTAAGATAAGGTGTTTTTGTGTGGAGTACAATGGAGGAAAGGTTGTGAGTTGATGACCTCACTAATTCTATTAGTGTGTGTTTGTGGGTTAATCAGGAGCTCTTTAGCATATGCTTAGAGGCAATGTAGTTTAGCATGAGGACTTCTAATTTAGAATTTTGGATTTGGTCTGACTTCATCACTTGGTGACCTTGCATAATTTATTTAACTCTTGGCCTTCCTTTTTTCTACCCACACATAGAATGATTTGGATAATGTCAACTATACAAAATTAGCATGGGAATTAAATGAAATACAGTATATTTGTGTATATGCCTGGCGTATGGGTGCTTAGTAAATGATCCTATTGTTAACTACATATAAACTGTAGCTATTACCACCAGTAATAGTAAGGAGCTCTGGTAGCGTAGTGGTTACGAATCGTGCTGCGAACCTTAAGGTCAGCAGTTCGAAACTACCAGCCTCTCCACGGGAGAAAGATGAGGCTTTCTACTCCCGTAAAGATTTACACCCTCGGAAACCCTGTACAGGGTCGCTATGGGTCGAAACCGACTCGACGGCACTTAACAACAACAACAACAACAATTACCACCAGTAGTACGCCATTTGCTTGAGAAGGGACATTGACTGCAAAAGAATTCTCTTGAGGTGAATGAAATAGTCTGTATCTTGATTGGCTACAAATATGTACCCATTTGTCAAACTTGACAAACAAAACCCTTATAATCTAGTCATTTAATTGTATATGCATTGTTCTCAATAAAGTTAATTAAAAAAATAACTTCCAATATGTTAAACACATGCCTTTCAGGAGGTGGCAGCTGATATGCGCCCCCAGTTCTGCATTCTGGTGACTCAAAAGCACCATACATAAAAGCATATTTCTTCAGAGTCATATGAAAGGTAGATAGAAGACACACTAATTATTCAAGATGTTGTTAGTAGTGATAATTCACGAAAAAGAAAGACCACTTTGCTTTGCCTAGATCATGTTTAATTTAGAATTTGTTAGTTTTTATTAGTGGTTTTATAAACCATATTAAAATTTGTATACGATCTAGTAGTGCTCATCTGCATAGCAGTAAGCACAATTCCTTACTTTCAATAAATTCTTTACATTATTGGTAGTTAAGTGAGATAAAATATATAAAGCACTTTTAGCACAGTGACAGGCACATAGTCAATGATGACACATCTTAGCTATTATTAAAATTGATATATTCATCTTTTTTGGAAGTCAAATTCAATATTACACAGTTTTTCAATATCAGTTCAGCATCAAGATTCTATGAAAAGTTTTTTTAAGTAGAGATAAGCCAATAATTAAGGAACTCTGGTTACGTAGTGGTTACGAATTGGGCTGTAAACCTTAAGGTGAGCAGTTCAAAACTCCCAGCTGTTCCACGGGAGAAAGATGAGGCTTTCTGCTCCTGTAAAGATTTACAGCCTCGGAAACCCTGTACAGGGTCACTATGAGTTGGAACCGACTCCACGGCACATAACCAACCAACCAACCAAGCCAATATTATTAATAAACTGTTCTAAAAGTTCACATCCAAAAAGAGAGATCATAAATTTTTCAAAGTTAACTTTTGGGGATACAAGGAAAAACTATAATGAATGCAAAAAGCAAAAAAAAATGTTTCTGAGAAGCAATACATGCCACAAGAATATGCTAACTTGTTTACTTGCAAGCAAGCTCCTCAGAACCCTCTTCAAGCTTTTTGAGTCTTGAGAAGACATAGTACTAACATGTTTAGACCTCTGGTTTCTCAGCCTGCCGCAGACTAGAAGACTTGCTAAATATAAAGTGACATACCAAAAATTTCAAGAAATGTTAGCTAGAAGAGAGGAGCAAACAAATTATAAAAACAAGATAGGAAAAATCAGTCCTAATTTTGATAGCAAAATCACTGAATTTGAGTATGAATAATTGATGACTATATTAGAAACGCCAAGTTTAAGTTTTTAAAGGGCTACATTCTAGAGGAAGAAAGAAGAGGCAAAAAAGAGTAATCCACTACAATTTGATGAACTTGACCTATGCTTGTGGATGCAGTAGGGCAAAGGAGCGAACACATCTTTACAGCAAGGATCATTTCCACCCCCTTGGTACATATGGTCGACAAGGATGGGTAACTTAGACATTGACTACCCAAATTGGGCGGGGGGTGGGAGGGGAGGGGAGCAGGGGCTACAAAGGCAAGAAGTGACTGGCTTACAAGCTTTCAATAGGATGGGGCTGATGAAATGTGATGGGGATAAGATTCTTGTGGTTCAATAGGGAATGATTGCTATCAGGAATGACTGTGATTGTTGGAAAGTTAAAGGTAGACATTTTGTAACAAAAGGAGGGGAGTGGTTGATTTTGCAGTCCAGGAGCAGAGGTCCCTGGAACCATAAAGGGAGAAAAGTTAAATGCAGAACCAGGGATTTAGCTGATAGCTAAATCCAGAGAAGCAGTGACGACAGGGATGGAGGCAAAGACAATGATGTGGGAAGATGGAGCGGCTGGGGACTCGAGACTCAGGGA
>NW_006408544.1:13790550-13798440 GCF_000296735.1 Chrysochloris asiatica
CTCTTCCTTTACTTCCACCCCTAGTAGCCATCAAAGCATGTTTCTTTTAGCATGAAAAGTTTTCTTGAGTTTTTACAATAGTAGTATCATACAATATTTGCCCTTTTGTGGTTGACTAATTTTACTCAGTCCTCTAGGTTCATTCATGTTATGAGGTGTTTTACAGATTCATCATTATTCTTCAACACTTCATAGCATTCCATTGTGTGTATGTACCAAAGTTTGTTTTTTCAGTCTTCCATTGATGGACATTTAGGCTGTCTCCATCTTTTTACTATTGTAAACAGTGCTGCCAAGAACATCAGTTTGCATATAGCTTCTCATGTCTTGGCTCTTATTTCTTGAGGATCTATACTAAGTGAATGGATTGCTGAGTCATATGGTATCTCTATTTTCATAATTTTGAGAAAGTGCCATGCAATTTTCCACAGTGGTTGCACCATTTTATGATCCCACCAGCCATGTAGGAGGATCCTAGTCTCTCCAGACCCTCACTAGCATTCGTTGTTTTCTGTGTTTTTTTGTTTTTTTTTTTTTAATAACTATTCTACTAATGCTAGGATGAGATGATATCTCTTTTTAATTTTGATGTGCATCTCCCTAATAGTTAATGATCATCAACATTTCTCTATACATTTCTTGATCACCTGAATGTCATTTTTGGTAATGTGATCTATTTATGTCTTCTGCCCATATTTTACTTGGGTTTTTTGTTTCTTATAGAGGTGTTGTAGTTTTCTATA
Source organism: Chrysochloris asiatica (assembly GCF_000296735.1). NCBI lineage: Eukaryota > Metazoa > Chordata > Mammalia > Afrosoricida > Chrysochloridae > Chrysochloris > Chrysochloris asiatica. The sequence continues at coordinate 13,791,294 of NW_006408544.1, forward strand.
AATTTTACACATTAGTCTTTTGCCTTATACGTTACTGAAAAAACATTGTTTCCAATCTGTAAATTCTCTTTTTACTCTTTTGGTGAACATTTTGATTTTTGTCGTACTGTGGTGGCTTGCTTGTTACTGTGATGCTGGAAGCTATGAAACTGCTATTTTAAATACCATCAGGGTCACCCATGGTGGGCAGGTTTCAGCAGAGCTTCCAGACTAAGACAGACTAAGAAGAAGGAGAGGTGGCTACTTCTGAATGGTTAGCCACTGAAAACTTTGTGAATAGCAGTGGAACACTGTCAGATAGATTATTGAATACTGAAGCATTCAATAGATTATTGAATACTGAAGCATTAAGAATAACAAAAGAATATTATCAGCTTTAGTGCTGGGAGATAAGCTCCACAGATTGGAAGGCACACAAAGTATGGCTGGAAAAGAGCTGCCTCCTTAAAGTAGAGTAGACCATAATGACATGAAGCTTTTAGGACCTTCATTTGCTGAGGGGGCACAACTCAAAACAGGAGAAACTACTGCAAACATCCTTTCATTTTCAGAACACAGAATATATTAAGTATGAATCTAGGAAAATTGAAGCAGTCAAAAAAGAAATGGAATAAACAAAGATATATATCGCAGGAATTAATAAGCTAAAAGGGACTCATATTAGCCATTTTGAATCTCACAATCATATGGGTTAATACACAGGGAATGACAAATTAAAGAGGAATGGTATCACATTCATCATCAAAAAGCACATTTCAAAAAAAATCTATCGTGAAGTATAATGGTGTATATGACAGGATAATACCCATAGGGCTATAAGAAAAATAGTAATACCCTATTATTCAAATTGTGCACCAACCATTAGAGCCAGTGATGATGAAATTGAAGAATTCTACTAACTTTTCAGCTTGAAATTGATCACACATGCAATCAAGGTGTATTGATAATTACTGGGGATTAGAATGCAAATGTTGGAAGCAAAAAGGATGGATTCATTGTTGGAAAATATGGTCTTAGTGATAGAAAAGACACTGGAGATCACATGATAGAATTGTGAAAGACCAATGACTACTTCATTGCAAATGTCTTAAAAATATATTTTATTGTGAATTGAGTGATAGTTTACACGGGAGAACATTGATTTTGCACATGTCCGATTGTATTTTGTTTCATTGCAATGATTACAATCCCCTCCATGCATCATCATTCAACAGCAAATACCTTTTTTAAACAACATAAAAGATTGTACACATGGACCTCACAAGATGGAATACACGGAAATTCGATTGACTACATCTGTGGAAAGAGATGCCGGAAAAGCTCCGTATTATCAGCTAAAACAAGGCCAAAGGCAGACTGTGGAACAAACTATCAATTGCTCATATGCAAGTTCAGGCTGAAGAAAATTAAAAGAAGCCCAAAAAAACCAGAATATGACCTTGAACATATCCCTCCTGATTTTAGTGATAATCTCAAGAACAGATTTGATGCATTTGATACTAATGGCCGAAGATCAGAAGACCTGTGGGATGATATGTAGAGAGAGTATCAAACAGGTAGAAACAAAAGGTCATTAAGACGATCCAAAAGAAGGAAAAGACCAAAATGGATGTCAGAAGAAACTCTGAAACATGTTCTCCAGCATAGAGATGCTAAAGCAAACGGGAAAAATGAAGAGATAAAATAACTGAATAGAAAATTTCAAAGTGCAGCTTGAGATATTATAATGAAATGTGCAAAGACCTGGAGAAAACCAAAAGGCATCTCTCAAGCGAAAAGAACTAAAGAAAAATTTCAAGCCTCAACTTGAAAAACTGAAGGATTCTATGGGCAAAATATTGAAGGATGCAGAAAGCATCAAAAAATATGGAAGGAATACAAAAAGTCACTGTACCAAGAAGAAATGGTTGATGTTCGACCATTTCAAGAGGTAGTATATGATCATGAGCCAATGGTATTGAAATAAGAATTCCAAGATGCACTGGAGGTATTGGCAAAGAACAAGACTCCATTAATTGATGGAATACAAATTGAAATCTTTCAACAAATTGATGCAGCATTGGAGGCACTCACTCATCTATGCCAAGAAATGTGGAAGACAGTTACCTGACTGTCCATGTTTGTGCTTTTCTAAAGAGAGGTGACCCAACGGAATGCAGAAATCATGAGACATTATCATTAGTATCACATACAGGTAAAATATTGCTAAAGATAACTAAAAAACTGCTGCAACAATACATTGACAGGAAACTGCTAGAGGTTCAAGCTGGAATCAGATGAGAAGGTAGAATGAGGGATATTGCTGACATCAGACAGATCTTGGCTGAAAGCAGAGAATGTTTACTTATGCTTTATTGAAATGCAAAGGCTTTCAACTTTGTGAATCATTACAAGATATGGACAACATTGTGGAGAATGGGTATTCCAGAACATATAATTGTGCTTGTGAAGAACCTGCACACAGATCAAAAGGCAGTTGTTCCAACAGAACAAGGGGACACTGAATGGTTTAAAAACAGGAAAGGTGTGTGCCAGTGTTGTATTCTTTCAACCTAAGCAAATAATCTAAAAAGCTGTATTATATGATGAACAAGGCACTGGGATTGGAGGAAGATTTACTAGCAACCTGCAATATTCATATGATACAACCTTGCTTTCTGAAAGTGAAGAGGACTTAAAGTATTTACTGAAGAAGATCAAAGGCTATAGCCTTCAGTATGGGTTGCACCTCAATGTAAAGAAAGCTAAAATCCTCACCACTGGACCAATAAATGTTGGTAAGTACTGTGAGAGTGGTATATGAACAAAATGGAGATGAAAAAGCAAAACTTCTGAACAGTCATCAACTGGGTGGTAGATGATACCACAAAGTCATGTTTTTGCTGCTAGAGGACTGAGTAGGACTCTTTACAAATTTGGAAGAGTCACTTATCTAATACTTATCTGTATTATGGTTGCCTTATGTTAACTTGCTGTGTTACTTTTATAGATGAAATTTTCCTTTCCCGCCCCCCCAAAGATTTATTGGCCATCTTTTCTTCAAGTCTCTGATATCAATGGTCTTTTGATTCTCTTAGTATGACTTTCTGAGCAAGGGGTCATTTGGGAAGCTACAGTTTTGTGGATCTTATTCAGGACATTGGAAGTAGTGTTCCAATGAGTGCTTAGCAAATGACTGTAATAATAGATGTCAGATTCCAAGTTTGTATTACAAGTAAGAGTTCTGTACTAGACACTCCTTTAACATTTCTAATATAACTTGTTTAAGGAAAATGATACCCATGTAATACTATACTAGAATTTGAGTTCAAATTACTATGTTGTTTGGGACATATAGCCGGACGAAACTCCAGAAACTTTTATACATGAGACAATCTTATTGTATATTGAAATAGCATTGTACCTTTAAGGGCACGTTTTACTCTCTTTGGGTGTAAATACTTATGCAAGGCTAAAATGTTTTTATAGTAAAATAATTTCCAAAGACATGGCACCAGAACATTGTTATCAAGTTAAAGGAAGCTTAACACTTTTTCTTGCTTTTGAAATTGAAGAATCACAATCTACAAAGGTAAATGAAACTGAGTAAATGAAAATTTACTGATCTATCCTCTAGTCACAAAATGATGTCCTATAGGGTCAGAATAGATCCTGGTCTGCTTTTATAGATAAGTTTAATTCCATGGGAGGCAATCTCTAATTTAGAAATCAGAGAATCCACTTATTAAATTTATAAAGCCACACTGGGATAATCATTATTGTAAAGACTCATATTAACCACAGAAAGCTGGATAGATATGAGCTAGATTGACATTTAACAGTGGTAAGGAGAGAATAGTACATAAAAGCTTGAGAAGACAAAGTGTTATAGCACTATAATCAAATGCTCAAAGACCTGGAGTTAGAAAACCCAAAGAGAAGCTGACTCTCAGCATTTCTCAAACTGAAAGAATGGAAGAAAAATTCAAACCTTGACTTGAAATATTGAAGGGTTCTATAGCCAAAACAATCCAGGAAGCACCAAAAGAAGATGAAAAGAATATACAAAGTGTCACTGTACTAAAAAGAATTAGTCAATGTTCAGTCATTTCAGGAGGTAGCATCTGATCAAGAACCAGAAGTCCAAGCTACACTGAAGATATTAGTGAAAAGCAAGGCTTCAGGAGTTGAGGGAATAACAACTGAACATTTCAACAAACTGATTCAGCACTTGAATGACTCACTTGTCCATGCTAAGAAATCTAGAAGCAACCTGACCAGCTGACTGGAAGATAAACATATTTGTGCTTATTCCAAAGAAAAGTTACCCAACAGAATGGGGAAATCATAAAACAATATCAATGACGTATCACATGAAAGTCAAATTTTGCTGAAGATAATTTAAAAATAATTGCAGTAGTACATTGCCAGGAGGTGCCAGAAATTTAAGCCAGATTCAGAAAAGGACACAAAATGAGGGATATCATTGCTGAGGTCAGGTGGAACCTGGCTGAAAACAGAAAAGACCAGAAAGGTATTTACTTGTGCTTAAGTGACTATGCAAAGACATTTGACTGTATGGATCATAACAAACTGTGAATAATGCAAAGAATGGATATTCCAGAACACTTAATTGTGCTTCTGTGGAACCTTTATGTCGTAGACCAGGAGACATTCGTTTGAACAGGACAAGGGATATCGAATGGTTTTAAATCAGAAAAGGTATGGTTAGGGTTGTATCCATCCTTTCAACACACTTATTCAATCTGTTTACTGAGCAAATAATCCAAGAAATTTAATTATATAAATATGTGTGTGGCATCAGGATTTGAAGAAGACTCACTAGCAACATGCAGATGACACAACCTTGCTTAACGAAAGTGAAGAGAACTTGAAGCACTTGCTGATGAAGATCCAAGAATACATCCTTCGTTATGGATTACTGCTTAGTGTAAAGAAAGCAAAAAGCCTCACAACTGAACCATTAAACAATATTATGATAAAGAGAAATGACTAAAGTTATCAAGGATTTCATATTACTTGGATCCACAATCAATGCTCATGGTAGCAGTTGTCAAGAAATCAAAAGATATATTCCATTGTTCAATCTGCTGCAAAAGACATCTTTCAAGTTTTAAAGAACAGTGATGTCACTTTGAAGACTAAGATGCACCTGACCCAAGCCATGTTTTTTTGTTTGTTTGTTTGTTTTTTAAAGGCTTCATATGCACATGAAAGCTGAATAATGAACAAAAAAGACTAAAGAAGAATGTATGCATTTGAATTATGGTTTTGGCAAAGAATATTGAAAATACCATAAACTGCTAGAGGAACAAACAAATTTGTCTTGGAAGAAGTATAACCAAAATATTCCTTAGAAGTGATGATTGGCAGTGGGGTGGACATTGTAAGACTACATCTAGAAGACTTTAGACATATTATCAATGTGGACCAGTCCCCAGAGAAGGACATCAAGCTTGAAGTAGTTCAACAGAAAAGAGGAAGGCTCCCAATGAGATGGATAGGCAAAACCAACAACAATTATGAGGATGGTTCATTCTGTTATACATTGCTGTTGTTATTAGGCGCCAACAAGTTGGTACTGACTCATGGAAACTATGCACAACAGAAAGAAACACTGTCCAGTCCTGCGCCAACTTCACAATCTTTCACAATTATTGCTGCTCTTGAGCCCATTGCTGCTGCCCCTGTGCCAATCCATCTTGTTGGTGGTCTTCCTCCTTTTCTCCAACCCTTCACTTTACCAAAAATGATGTCCTTTTCCAGAGACTGGTCCCTCCTGATAATATATTCAAAGTATGAGAGATGAAGTCTGGCCATCCTGGCTTCCAAGGATCATTCTTTCTGTATTTATTCCAACACAGATTTGTTTGTTCTTTTGGCAGTCTTTGGTACCTTTAATATTCTTCTCCAAAACCATAACTCAAATTCATCAGTTCTTCTGTGGACTTCCTTATTCGTTGTCCAGTTTTCACATGCATATGCTGTCATTGGAAATACCATGGCTTGGGTCAGACCATGTGACAATCACATTTTAAAGAGGAATGATGATGTTGCATTCATTATCAAAAAAGAACATTTCAAGATATGTCTTGAAGTACAACACTGTCTGGATAATATCCATATGCAAGGAAGGCCAGTTAATACAAATATTATTTAAATTTATGAACCAACCACTAAAGTCAGTGATGATGAAATTGAAGAATTTTATCAACTTTTTCAGTCTGAAATTGATCAAACATGCTGTCAAGATGCATTGATAATTACTGGTGATAAGAATGCAAAGATTGGAAACAAAGAGGAAGGATCAGTAGTTGGAAAATACAGCCTTGGTGATAGAAACGATGCTGGAGATCACATGATAGAATTTTTCAAGACCAATGACTTCTGCATTGCAAATATCGTTTTAAAACAACATAAAGGCAACTATACACATGGACCTCAACAGATGGAATACACAGAAATCAAAGGTCAGTGGTTCAAATTCACCAGCCTCTCCTTGGAAACTCTATACAGGGCCACTATGAGTGGGAACCGACTCAACGACACTTAACAACAATGCCCTTTATGTTGTTATTACTATTGGTTGGTTCCTTAATGTTTGTACATTTTTTAATTCACTCACTCTATAATTATATACCAGGTGCAATGGTAAACTTTAGGAATATAATAATGTTGTAGTAAACATCCTCATGCAAAATTAATAAAACAACAACAAAGCATTCTCATTGCTGACACATATGAGGGTAAGTAAAAAAGCATTGCTACAACATTACAGAGACGTTTACTAACCAAAAATGTCAAAATATGAAGTACTTGCTCCTCAGCATATCCTCCATCTAAGTCTATACACTTATTTTTCCTAACTTTTAATTGCGAATTAGGTGAACGTTTACAGAGCATCAGTTTTACATTCAGCAATGCGTACACCTTTTCCTTTCATCGATTGCAATTCTTTCCATTTAATTTTTAGGAGGTCCGAGTCATCTGATTTGGCTTCTGCTGTTTACATGTTTTCAAGTATGCTTAATGATATATTTATGCCATGTATCAAAGTTTTACTCTATTTTTTCATTTATGATCTTTATAGTTCTAAGTTTAAATTTAGGTCTTTGTTCCATTTTGAATTGATTTTTTTTTTTTTTTT
>NW_006408544.1:13798540-13803679 GCF_000296735.1 Chrysochloris asiatica
GGGGGGGGGGCGGGGCAGGCATGCGGGGTGTACCCTTTGGTTGTTTGACGATCATGGAGGGGATTGTAATCATTGCAATGAAATGAAATGTGATAGAATGAATGTAAAGCTAATGTTCTCTCATGTAAACTATCACATAATTCACAACAAAAAATAAAAAAGAAGGCCTACATTATAATCGGTATACTCTATTTAAAAGGGTGAATAATGATGTACCAATATTTTGATCCAATATGATTAGATTATAAACTTTGGTTTGCTAAGGGGCAAGATTCAGTTATCTGGAAATTTAATGTAGGACTTTTCCCTCCTGATGGTATATAAATGAAGCATTCATTGACATTGATACTTGTGATTTAAGTTAGAGCCATTGTTCAGATTTAAGTTAGAGCCATTGTTCATTAATCTATGATGGGCCCACTAAAAACCAGGTCCCTCATTGATCAAGAAAAGTGGCTGTGCTGTGTGGCTTCCTACTCTGTTTGACTTAATAGCATTTAAGGTGTGGTGCTGTAGGATAAACACTTGACTGCAAGGTCAGTTTGAACCCTAAGGTCAGTGGTTTAAACTCACTATCTGATCCTCGGAAACCCTGTACGGGGTCTCTATAAGTCAGAACCGACTTGATGGCACCTAACAACACCAAGGTGATAGAGGTAGAAGGACTGACCTTCTGAAAAGAAACCATTTACTCCTTTGATACATTCATATTTAGTTCTGTCATTTGAATTCTTTTTCTGACCACCTAGGTATCTCCAGAACAATATAATCCCTTGATTTATATATTCTGTATACTCAAGCCATAAATTTATTATCCCAAATTTGCTGCACAAATGATTTTTGTTACTTAAACCAGGCAGAAGTTACAACCTAGCTATTTTGTTGTTGATTGCCACGGAGTCAATCTCAGCTCATGGTGACCCCATGTGTTCATGGTTTCCGAGGCTATGACCTTTTGGAAGCAGATTGCCAGGCTTACTTTCAAGACTTCTCTGGGCTGGTGTGAACCACTAACAGAAAACTAGGCCCATGCTTAATCATTTGTGTCTCCTGGAACTTAGTTATGTCGTTGTTGTTGCTATGTGCCATTGAGTTGATTCTGATTCATAGTTACCCTATATAAGGTCTCCCAGGAGCAGCTAGCTGGTGGGTTTGTTAACTTGCAGTTAGCAGTCCAGTGCCTATCCTACAGCGCCACACCAGAAGTCTGAGCTTGTTGCTGTTGTTGTTAAGTGTCGTGTAGACTCAGTATAACCAATAGCGACCCTGTAAAGGGTTTCCAAGGAGCAGCTGGTAAACTTGAACCTATAGTTTACTCCAAAAAGACTTAAAGTTGCTGCTAAGTGGTGACATCAACTGCCACCTTGCATAGTTCGTTCTCCTTATCCATTTGAAGTTCAGCTCTGATCCACATGTTTAAGCATTAAGATAGGATATTTTATCTAAAGAAAATGGAAAACAAATCTTTAGATGTATATTGTTCAAAAATGGACTCCCAAACACATTGTATACATCACTACCAGTTTGTGCTAATTTGTATAGCCTCTGAGCAACTGGTAAAGTGGTTAGTGTTGACATTGCAGCTGCTGTGGAGTTTTAAGTTCTTTAGGAATTTTTACATTTTATTAGTGTAATGACAGGGTTTACAGTTACCCACAGTATGTTAATTACTAACACTTATTATCTATAGTACCAGCTTGATGCTTGGTCTTACATTTCCATTAATAGAAATGTTGGTGCTTTTACGTTTAATTATAAGGTGGATTAATCATTACTTATATGAATTTTGGGGAACACTTGTAACCTAGTGGTTAAAAAGGACAGTGATTCTAACCCATTGGACTTCTGTGGGAGAAAGATGGGGGGCAGTCTGCTCTGCAATGATTTGTTGCTGTTGTGTGCCAGCAAGTCAGTTCCAATTCATAGCTAACCTGGATACGGTTTTCAAGGAGCGGCTGCCGACCTTGCAGTTAACAGGTAAACAAGGTTAACAAGGTTGATTTACAACCTTGAAAAAGTCTATGGGGCAATTCTACTCTGCCCTGTAGGGTTGTTACAAATTAGAATCAACTTGACAATAATGGGTTTATATGAGTTTTCAACCCACAAGCAAACATTTTGGAACAAATTATAGTTGAGATGAAGCTATTATACTTAAAACGCAAAACTAGATTACCTTTAGTGTTTGGACTTTTAAAGTTTTTATTTAATAAAAAGGAGTCCTAGTGTGGCGCTGTTGGTTAATGCGCTGGACTGCAAAGTCTGTTCAAACCACAGGGTCGGTTGTTCAAGCTCACCAGCTGCTCCTTGGAAAGCCCTATACAGAGTCGTTATGGGTTGTAACTCGACTCGAAGACACCTAACAACAACAACAACTTAATAAAAAATTCTAATGTCACTGAGCTTCCTGAAACCATTTATGTGATTGGTTGGTTGACAGATTAATTGACTTATTAATTAATTCATTAACTCAACAGATATTTTTATTGAGTCCGATATGGACTAGACACAGTTGTAGGTGCTGGGGACATATCAGTGAACAAGACTCAAAAAATCCCTGTCGTTATGGAGTTTAAGTAAAGGATGATGCACATTTAAAAACAACCATAATAAATAAGTGTGGTGCTGTAGAATAAGCACTGGACTGCAAGGTGAGTTTGAACCACAATGTCAGTAGTTCAAATTCATCAACTGCTCCTTGGAAACCCTATACAGGGTCACTCTGAGTCGAAACCAACTCAAAGGTACTTAACAACAGCAACAGTATATTTTAAGGTGATAAGTACTGTAGAAAAACTAAATTAAAATAAATATAAATAAATAAAAAATAAAAGGGATCAGAAGATCCTATTTATAAAGATGCAATCTTAAATAGGATAGGTCTCGTTGAGAAGGTGACATTTGAATAAAACTTGAAGGAACAGAGAGAACAGTCAGAATAAAGGCTGTGAAGCAGGAGTGTTCCTGGAAGTGCTCAAGGAACAGCAAGGAGGTCAGTGTGGCTAGAGGGGGATGAACAAGGAGGAAAAGATAGAATAAATCAATTATAAGTTTTTATCATGAATAAGGAGTCTTGGTGTGGCACTCTGGGTTAATGCGCCAGACTGCAAAGCCATTTGAACTGGAAGGTTGGCAGTTCAAGCTCCCCAGCTGCTCCTCGGAAACCCTATACAGGGTCACTATGGGTCTGAAACAAATAGACGGCACTTAACAACAAAAACATCATGAATAAAAGTGGTCATGGTTCATCATCTATCCATGAGTAGATGCTTAGTCCATATGTTAAGCACATGGTAGATACTTTATAAATATTTGTTAAAATTTTTTTGGCAGATGAGTTGGTACTTTTATGAACTGGCGTTACATTATGCTGAATGTTATTAGTTAATCACAAAAGGACAAGTAGTATGAGACCACTATTGTAAAAAGTCAAGAAAGTGTTTTCATGATGAAAGAAACATTCTTTGATGGTTACCAAGGGTGGAAGAAAAGGGAGGGTGATTCACTGACCAGAATGGAAAATGGGGTAGGTTTCTAGAACTATTGCTAATTATCTGCTACTGGCGTGAACTACAAGTGAAGTTGGAGGGCAGTATACTCACAAGTGGGAGTGCAGTGGCTCTGTAGAAAAAGTATTGGACTGTGAACCACAAGGTCAGCAGTTCGAGCCCACCAGTTTCTCCAAGGCCCAGTACAGGGTTGCTATGAGTTGGTACTAACTCAACAACACTTAATAACAAACAACAGATGTCGATGTATAGGTATCTAAATCCTGCTTGACCATTTTCATACCTACCTCCCTGCTGTTGTTATTGTGTGCCGTTGAGTCAGTTGCAATTCATAGCAACTCTGTATAGGGTTTCCAAGAGTGGTTGGCAGGTTTGAATTGTTGATCTTGTGGTTAACAGTCCAGTAATTATCATAAATGCCACACCAGGGCTCATTGCATACCTCCCTAGGGGAATTAATTTTCCTCTTATACCCAAACTATTTGTTACAGAAAATTTCTGCTCTGTTTTGATTTTTGATTTGAGCTTTTATTCAGGAAGGAAAAATTCCAGAGTAGGAAACAGCTGTGATTTGAAATTTTGAGTTCAGTCAAACTTAGGAAAAACATCTCATAGTTTGGCAGTATTATTTCTTGCTCACTTCTTTTAGGCTGGATCTCATGACAAATATATTTGTATTATAGTTTAAAATATGTTTTTACATATATTATCTCATTTATCCTCAGAGTGCTGGTAGCGTAGTGGTTACGAATCGGGCTACTAACCCTCAGGGTCAGCAGTTGGAAACTACCAGCTGTTGTTCCGCGGAAGAAAGATGAAGCTTTCTGCTCCCGTAAAGATTTACAGCCTCGGAAACCCTGTACAGGGTCGCTATGAGTCAGAGCTGACTCCACAGCACATAACCACCAACCACCACCCTCAGAGCAAATTTATGTGAGAGGTGTGTGACTATTAAGATATTTTGGAAGGTTATCATGAATTTTTACTGTAGGTGGATCTTCTATCCTTTGTTCCATCTTGTCTGTGGTATGGGAAGCTGACTTTCATAGACTAGATTGATGAGCTTTCTTGACCTCTGGCTTCTGGAAGGATTCAGCTAACAGAGTACAGGATACATAAGTACAGAAGAAAAGTGAGTTTGGGATATTTATTTACCAAGCTTCCTCCATTCTAGTGGGTTAGCATGGCAGCATGAAGGCCACTGCCCTGATCAATCAGCTCACTACCTCTAGGTTCCTCATGGTTCTCCACTGTTGCTAAATCTACAGTTCTTCATCATCCTTTTTCTTTTAAAAACTGTTTATTGTGAATTGAGTGAAAGTTTACAAACAAGATCATCCATTTTACATTCAACAAATCGTGCATTTTGTTTCATCTCGATGATTGCAATCCTCTCCCTGCAACAGCACCTATATCCCACGGCCTTCGGGTGGTTTCTAGTTCCATTCCACCCTCCTTCGCATCTTTTCTCAACTTTGTCATTTTATATTGAATGATTGATCACACCATGGTGAGCATACTTTACTAATGTTTTCCCCTCCATATACCTATCTACTGCTACAAGGGTAAATTCTTTTACAGACCTGAAGGGTGGTTGAGGGTCCTAGTCTCAGGTTCCTCCTGCCTGTTT
>NW_006408544.1:13812413-13813858 GCF_000296735.1 Chrysochloris asiatica
TCTGCATTCTCAATTCTGTTCCATTGGCCCTTGTTTCTGTCATTGTATCAGTATACAAGACTGCTTTGACTATTGTGGCTGTGGAGTAGGTTTTGAGATTGCTGAGTGAGAGACCTCCTACTTTAGTATTCTTTAGTATCTTTTGGTTTTGTAGTACTGTTTTGTAGTTTTCTTTGTATTAATGTTGTTAAATGTCATTGAGTTGATTCGGACTCAGCAACCCAATATAGGGTTTCTGAGTAGTGGCTGGTGGGTTTGAACTGTTTACCTTGTGGTTAGCAGTCCAATGATTATCATTCAGTTTCTCTGGTTAGATTTATACTTTTTAGGAAAAAACAAAAGGCTTTTATTGTGCATTGAGTGATAGTTTAAATGGGAGAACATCAGTTTTGCGCTCATCCTATCGTATTTTGTTTCATTGCAATAATTACAATTCCCTCCATGCATCATCATTTGACAGTATTTGCTGCTATTCCCTCTGGCTTTTTGTTTTTTTGATGTACACAAAAACACTTAGGAATATATAATCATTTAAACAACCCAAGAGCAAATTCTGCAAGCCTGCCTACTGACGGACAGCATACAGCATTTCTCTTTCCATGAGTCTTGAGTCGTCAGTTGCTCTATCTCTCCATGTCATCATCTTTGCTTCCATCTCTGGTGTCACTGCTTCTCTGGATAGGGTCCCAGATTCCACTCATGCTTTTCTCCCTTTAGGGCCCTAGAGTCCTCTATTCCTGGAATGTAAGATTAACTACTCCCCTCTTTATGTTACAAAACTTCTACCTTTACAGTTGTGACGATTGCAATTAGTCATGATAACAATTATACATTATTGAATCATAAGAGTTTTATCCCCATCTCCTTTCACCAGACCCATCTAGACAAAATGAATAGACTTATTCTTAAGTATTTAATCTTTTGGATGGCTATTGTAAATGGTTTTTCTGATTTCCTTTTCAGAGAGCTCTTGTTAGTAAAAAGGAATCCAACTGATTTTTGTATGATGATCTTACACCCTACTACTTTGCTGAATCTTTCAATTAGTTACAGTAATTTTCTCATGGAGTTTTTGGAATTTCCTACATTTAGGATCATGTGATATGCAAATAGATTTTTAATTCCTTGCCAACGTAAATGCCCTTAATTTCCTTTTCTTGCTTTATAGCTCTGGATAAGACATCCAGCACAGTATTGGATTATTGTTGTTGTTGTTAAGTACTATGGAGTTGGTTCTGACTCATAGTCACCCTGTTTGGAGTTTCCAAGTAGTGGTTGGTGAGTTTGAACTTCTGACCTTGTGGTTCAAACAGACCTTGAGGTTGAGAACTTATCTTATGGCAGGAGTGATGATAAAGGGCATTCTTAACCAGTTCCAATTTGCAAGGGGAATGCTGCTTTCAGTATCTTTCCATCGAGAGTAATGTTGGCCATTGGTTTTGTAT
>NW_006408544.1:13813958-13816408 GCF_000296735.1 Chrysochloris asiatica
TCCCACTTTACTTGGGAATCTTCTAACGTGATCTCATTAAGAGCAGTTGGTAGTGGTAGTTTGATACCATCTAGTTCTTTTGGTCTCAAGAGTCATGGTGATCAATGTTCACCTGCTCCATTGGTCCACTGGACTAGGTAATGCAAAACTAATTCAATTCTCATCACTCTTCTTTTGTCACACCTTTAGAGACCAATAGTTACACCTTATATGGCCAATTATGAACTTTTAAGATCCCAGACATTACTCACCAAAGTATGATGTAGAACATTGTCTTTGTGGACTATGTTATGTCAACTGACCACGGTGTCCCCTGAGACTATGGTTCTCAACCCTGAAGCCCAGCAACTCATTACCTTAAGATGTTTGATAATATCTAAGAAGTTTCAGTCGTTTTGCCCCCTTGTTAGATTAGTGGTTACGAGTCGGGCTGCCAACCTTAAGGTCAGCAATTTGAAACTACCAGCAGTTCCACGGGAGAAAGATGAGGCTTTCTGCTCCCGTAAAGAGTTACAGCCTCAGAAACCCTGTGCAGGGTCGCTATGAGTTGGAACCGACTCCACGGCGCTTAAGAACAACAACAGTAACAACAAGCTCCACCACGGAGTCCTGGTGTAGCACTGTGGGTTAACATGCTGTACTGCAAGGTCAGTTTGAACCACAAGGTCAGCGGTTCAAGCTCACCAGCCGCTCTTTGGAAACCCTATGCAGGGTCACTATGAGTTGGAACCAACTCGATGGCGCTTAACAACAGCAACAACAACAACATGCTCCACCACATTTATAGGTATGTTAGCAGCAAAGGTAAATACCCATTGCCAAATATCCTCTATCAAATCCTCATATATTTGTGGGTATACTCCCAGTCTTCTTCCCATACTCATTAGGCCTGCAGAACCCTGCTGAACACTTTTGTTTTAGGGTTGTATATATAACTCTATTTACCTCTAACCCCTCTAGCATAGCAGTCTTAACCTGTATTCATTCTTCTGCCAACCTCCCTATCTATCACCTGAATTAACATGTGTTTACCCTTTAGCTAGCAAATTACTCTTCCTTTACTTCCACCCCTAGTAGCCATCAAAGCATGTTTCTTTTAGCATGAAAAGTTTTCTTGAGTTTTTACAATAGTAGTATCATACAATATTTGCCCTTTTGTGGTTGACTAATTTTACTCAGTCCTCTAGGTTCATTCATGTTATGAGGTGTTTTACAGATTCATCATTATTCTTCAACACTTCATAGCATTCCATTGTGTGTATGTACCAAAGTTTGTTTTTTCAGTCTTCCATTGATGGACATTTAGGCTGTCTCCATCTTTTTACTATTGTAAACAGTGCTGCCAAGAACATCAGTTTGCATATAGCTTCTCATGTCTTGGCTCTTATTTCTTGAGGATCTATACTAAGTGAATGGATTGCTGAGTCATATGGTATCTCTATTTTCATAATTTTGAGAAAGTGCCATGCAATTTTCCACAGTGGTTGCACCATTTTATGATCCCACCAGCCATGTAGGAGGATCCTAGTCTCTCCAGACCCTCACTAGCATTCGTTGTTTTCTGTGTTTTTTTGTTTTTTTTTTTTTAATAACTATTCTACTAATGCTAGGATGAGATGATATCTCTTTTTAATTTTGATGTGCATCTCCCTAATAGTTAATGATCATCAACATTTCTCTATACATTTCTTGATCACCTGAATGTCATTTTTGGTAATGTGATCTATTTATGTCTTCTGCCCATATTTTACTTGGGTTTTTTGTTTCTTATAGAGGTGTTGTAGTTTTCTATAAATTTTACACATTAGTCTTTTGCCTTATACGTTACTGAAAAAACATTGTTTCCAATCTGTAAATTCTCTTTTTACTCTTTTGGTGAACATTTTGATTTTTGTCGTACTGTGGTGGCTTGCTTGTTACTGTGATGCTGGAAGCTATGAAACTGCTATTTTAAATACCATCAGGGTCACCCATGGTGGGCAGGTTTCAGCAGAGCTTCCAGACTAAGACAGACTAAGAAGAAGGAGAGGTGGCTACTTCTGAATGGTTAGCCACTGAAAACTTTGTGAATAGCAGTGGAACACTGTCAGATAGATTATTGAATACTGAAGCATTCAATAGATTATTGAATACTGAAGCATTAAGAATAACAAAAGAATATTATCAGCTTTAGTGCTGGGAGATAAGCTCCACAGATTGGAAGGCACACAAAGTATGGCTGGAAAAGAGCTGCCTCCTTAAAGTAGAGTAGACCATAATGACATGAAGCTTTTAGGACCTTCATTTGCTGAGGGGGCACAACTCAAAACAGGAGAAACTACTGCAAACATCCTTTCATTTTCAGAACACAGAATATATTAAGTATGAATCTAGGAAAATTGAAGCAGTCAAAAAAGAAATGGAATAAACAAAGATATATATCGCAGGAATTAATAAGCTAAAAGGGACTC
>NW_006408544.1:13817611-13819308 GCF_000296735.1 Chrysochloris asiatica
TTGGATTTTGTCAAATGCCTTTTCTGTGTCAATTGGTATGATCATGTTAGTTCTTTTCCTTTGTTATACTTATGTGATAGATTATAGTGATTGTTTTTCTATGTGGAACAATCCTTGAATTACTGTGAGGAGTCCAACTTGGCCATGATACATTATTTTTTGATATGTGGCATTCTATTGGCTAGGATTGTGTTGATAATGTTTGTATGTAAGTTCATGAGGGATATTAGTATATATATATATATCTTTGCTTGATTTGGGTATCATGGTTATGCTCACTTCATGAAGTGAATTTGGGAGATTCCATTCTTTAACATATTCTAGAATAGCTTGAGTAGAATTGTGTCAGCACTTGTCTGAAAGTCTGGTGAAATTCACTAATGAAGCTGTAAAATATGACATGAAGACAGTGTCTAACCCCTTCTAAATTCACAATGCGGAAGGAGAATCAAACACAACATCAGCCCAAATCTGATTCCTATAAGACTGAAATCAGACATGTCTCTGCCTTCCAACCATCCTTATCAATTCTAACATCAATTGTCCTTCCCAAAATGCTCTTACTTCTCAACTGGGTTTGATAATTCATTGCCATGGCTGAACAGAACACACAATTATGGGGTTTCTTTGTTCTGTATGCTTTTCTGTACTCAGTTCATAATTAAAAAAAAAATGCTCAAAGCACAGTTCTTCCAGTTAGGACAGCCTTTTCTAAGTCATGACTACAGGTACATTTCTTTTTGGTCTTTAACTTTTCAGCCACACATCCTCTCCCTGCTCAGGCAGTGCTATGAAGCTCTTCTAGGGCTACCAGTAAAAGAGTACTCAACTCAGCTATAAACTTCAGCCCCAAGGTGCTCTGCTCTAGCTCCATAAACCTGACTCCACAGATTAAGTGCCTGGAGGCACCCCATGTCACAAGTGAGCCTCCTGCCTGAAGACACTCAACTGACTTTCTCTGTGGGCAATGAAGCCCATCATTCCATCTCATGCTCTGACTCTTGGTTCTGCTACTGCTGATACTCAGGTGTCACAGTTTTCTGTCCCTGGATCAAGGCAGTTCAAGGCATAGGGTCCTCAGGATCCAAAAGATATGCTTCACTCCTGGCTCTTCTTTGTTTATGTTAATGAGATACCTCCTTTTGCAGCTGAGATGGCTCATTTTATACCCAGTAGGGATGCAAAACTGACTCATTAGAGTTCTGAGTTTTTACAATTACAATCAACTCTATTAACACTCACATCTGAATCTTATAACCCTATGAGCAACTTCCCCAATTTCTCTTACCCAGACTCAACAGGAAAAGAATCATTTGCTGGGAATTGCTAAGGTTAAGGCTAGAAGAACCACACCAAGTTCATGACAATGAAAAAGTTGTCTGGACTTAGACTGTTCCTAGTGGGAGTATTTTAATGACCTGATAAACTTCTCTTTTTGTTACGGCTCTGTTCAAATTTTCTACTTCAGTCTGTATTAGTTTAGGTAGGAGTGTGTTTCTAGAAATTTGTCCATTTCTTCTAGATTTTCAAATATGTTATAGTACATTTCTTCATAGTATTCTCTTATTATCCTTTTTATTTCTATTGATTCACCCATCTTACTTTCACGATATTTGCACCTTCCTTTCCTTGTTAGATTTGCTGATTTTATTAATCCTTTTTTTAAATAAAAAGATTTTATTGTGAATTGAGTGAAG
>NW_006408544.1:13820033-13821148 GCF_000296735.1 Chrysochloris asiatica
CCTCATCTTTCTCCCGCGGAACAGCTGGTAGTTTCGAACTGCGGACCTTGAAGTTAGCAGCCTGATTTGTAACCATTATGCTACCAGAGCGCCTTTGTATAGCACCCCCCCCCCCACAAATTTTAATAGCCAAAGTGAAAGTTGTCCATGCCTATCAACCCAGTGTACTGAGGAGGCAAACTTGATACTTGATATGAAGAATACTTCCCTTTCATTTGGAATTTTCAGCAACTTCATCCATAAGCAAAGGTCCAGTTCATTAAGTTGCAGCAATCTACGCTTGCTCCCTGTAGCAAACTTCTTTATCTCCATCAGATTGAGTCAGCAAACCATCCAAGCTAAATCAAATAGTACTATCTGCAAGTTTTGGAGTTCTCATACGAGCTGGCTACTTCACTCTTAACTGTAGCCACCAGTGTCCTTGGGTTTAGGAGTTCACTTGTGTCCCTAAACTTCAAACCAGTCAGCGTTTCCTCTTCCTTCTCCCACCTCAAGGTTATTGGGTGTCTATGGGACATGACCAAACTCAGCCCATGTCTTCATTGCTGTATTTATCCCACTTCCACTCACAAGTTGACTGGGGTGGTCACCAAGGAGCTTACAAGATTGTTTGTGTTCCTTTTGGGTTTCAGTCTTAGAAAGGGGCTTACCTTGATGGGCTGACTTTTGTTGCCTTGATGATTCCAAGGTAAACAGCTTGCTTGATATTGTGACAGCGAAACCGTCTACTTCCCCCCGCCCCCCAGTCTTTCTTTCAATAAGTATCTTCTGTTCCTTTAGCTGTTCTGGGTTGGTTTGCATGTCTTTTCAATTGGGAATGTACATCTCTAAAGGTTCTGGGTAGGGCTCAATATTCCACCTAAGGCCCCATACTCCATAAAAGCTTAGCAAGAAGTCTATTTCCCTGGGCTCATTCTAGTACCCTTTTAGATAATCCAGTTATAGGCTGAAGAGGTGCATGCAAACTTTCTGTTACCATATTTCCCAATATTCCTTTCTATCTCACTTAAATGTCTGTTATTACAAAAGTTGTTGTTATGTGCCGTGGAGTTGGTTCTGACTCATAGCAACCCTGTACAGGGTTTCCGAGGCTGTAAATCTTTACAGGAGCAGAA
>NW_006408544.1:13821248-13826485 GCF_000296735.1 Chrysochloris asiatica
AGTTTCGAACTGCTGACCTTGAGGTTCACAGCCCGATTCGTAACCACTATGCTACCTGAGCTCCTTAATAGTAGTAGTAGTAGACAGGGAAAATGATATCAGCAAAACAGTCAAAGTCCTCCCCCTACTAATGCATTGCCCTCCCTCTCCTTTTTATTGCACTCCCTGTCATCTGAGCTGTCATGGAGCTATCCCTTAACCTGTGAGTTACTGTCCCCTCCCACCCTTAAGGAGCTCTGGTAGTGTGGTGGTCACAAGTCAAGCTGCTACCTTCAAGGTCAGCAGTTCGAAACTACCAGTTGTTCGGCAGAAGAAAGATTAGGCTTTCTGCTCCCATAAAGATTTACAGCCTTGGGAACTGTATCCAGGGTTGCTATGTGTCGGAACTGACTACACAGCACACAACCACCACCACCCTGCCTCTCCTGGTAAACATCACAGAATTATTCTTTTAGTTTGAAAATCTTTTCTTAAGCTTTTACAATGATGGTCTTACACAATATATGTCATTTGTTCCTGACTAATTTCACTATAGCATTAAGTCCTTAAGACTCATCCATATTATGAGGTGTTTTGCAGCTTCTTCATTATTCTTCAAGGTAACATGGTATTTGGTAGTGTGTATGTTCCAGAGTTTGTTTATCCATTCATCCGTTGATGGGTACTTTCATGTATTTTGGCTCTTAGTCAAAGATTGGTTATGTGGATATATTTACTTCTGGGTTGTCAATTCTGTTCCATTGATCTGTGTATCTTTCATTGTACCATTATCAGGCTGTTTTTACCACTGTGTAGTAAATTTTGAAGTCAGGGAGTAAGAGGCCTCTCACTTTGTTCTTGTTTTTAAGCAGTACTTTGCTTATTTGAGGTCTCTTTCCCTTCCATATAAAGTTTGTGATTGTGTCTTCCATCTTTTTAAAAAATGTTGTAATCTGGATTGGAATTGCATTATATCTGTGGATTGCTTTGGATAGTATCGACATTTTCACAATGGTAAATCTTCCTATCCATAAGCATAATATATTCTTCCATTGTTGTAAATTTTCTTTTGTTTCTTATAGTAGTGTTTTGTGGGGTGTTTTGTAGAGGGCTTTTGTTTTTCTGCTTAGCTTTATTCCTAAATATTTCATCTTTTAGGTGGTTATTGTAAAAGTATTGTTTTCCTAATTTCCTTTTCAGAGATGTCTTTTATTAGTATAGAGAAATCCAACTGAGTTTTGTATGTTAATCTTGTACCTGCCACTTTGCTGAATCTTCCAATGAGTTCTAAGTAGTTATTTTGCTGAGTCTGTGGGATTTTTTTTTTTTTTTATAGGATCATATCATCTGGAAGTATAGTGAGTTTCACTTCTTTTTTGCAAATTTGGATGCCTTTAATTCTCATTCTTGCCTTATATTTCTGGCTAAGACTTCCAACACGATATTGAATAGGAGTGGTGATAAAGGCCATCCTTGTCTGGTTCTTGTTCACAAAGGGAATGTTTTTAGTTTTTCTCTGTTGAGAGTGATGCTGGCTGTTGGTTTTGTATATATGTTCTTAATTATGCTGAGGAATTTCCCTTTAATTCCTCTGTTGTTGAGTGTTTTTACCAGAAATTGGTTTTGGATTTTGTCAAATGCCTTTTCTGCATCAATTGATATAATCATGTGGTTTCTCTCCTTATTTTATGTGGTGGATTACATTGATTGTTTTTCTAATATTGAACCACTGGTATGAATCCTGTTTGGGCATGGTATATTATTTTTAATATGTTGTTGAATTCTATTGGCTAGGATTTTGTTGGGAATTTTTGCATCTGTGTTCATGAAGGATACTGGTCCACAATTTTATTTTTTAATGATGTCTTTCCCTGATTTTGGTATGAGGATTATGCTTGCTTCTTAAAAATGTACTAGAATGTTTTCCATTCTTTTCTATATTCTGAAATAGTTTGAGTAGAATTGGTGTCAGTTCTTTTCTGAATGTTTGATAAAATCCACCAGTAAAGCCTTCTGGGCCAGTACTTTATATGGTTGGGAGATTTTTGATGACATGATCAATTTCTTCTTTTGTCATAGGTCTGTTCAAATTTTCTACATCACTCTGTGTAAGTTTAGGTAAATTGCATTTTTCTAAAAATGTATCCATAGATTTTCAAATTTGTTAGAGTACAACTCTTTGTTACTTTGTTACTATCTTTTTTATTTCCATTGGTTTCGTTGTGACATCACCCACGTTGTTTCTTATGCATGTTATTTGTGTCTTCTCCCTGTTTTCTTTCATTAGATTTGTGAATGATTTGTTAATTTCATAATCTTCATAGAACCAGCTTCTTGTTTTGATAATATTTCTATAGTTTCTCTGTTTTGTATCATTTATTTCTGCTTTAATCTTTATTATTTCTTTTCTTCTGTCTTTTTTAATTGTTGTAGATGTTGTGTTAATGTGTTGATTTTGGTTCTTTCTTCTTTTTCGATGTGTGCATTTATTGCAATAACTTGTCCTCTAGGCACTGCTTTTTCTGTATCCCAAAGGTTTTTGTTTGTTATGTTTTCATTCTCATTTGTTTCTAGCAATTTTGTAATTTCACCTTTTATTTGTTTTATTTCCCAGTAGCTTTTATGTTGTTAAGTTTAAGTGCTGTTGAGTCAGGTTCCGACACATAGTTACCCTGTATAGGGTTTCCAAGGAGCAGCTGGTGAACTTGAACCACAGGTCTGATTCAAGTGGAGTTTGCAATTCAGCACATGAACCCACAACACCATACTAGTCACTTTTAAGCAGGGTGTTATTCAGTTTTCATGTATTTGACTTTATTTTCTTAATCTTCCTGTTGTTGGTTTCTAATATTATAGCACTGTGATCTGAGAAGATGCCTGGTAGTATTTTAATGCTTGTA
Organism: Chrysochloris asiatica; assembly: GCF_000296735.1. NCBI lineage: Eukaryota > Metazoa > Chordata > Mammalia > Afrosoricida > Chrysochloridae > Chrysochloris > Chrysochloris asiatica. The sequence goes on from NW_006408544.1 coordinate 13,824,128, forward strand.
CATTTACTGAGATTTGCTTTGTGACCTAAGACATGTTTTATTCTGGAGAACGTTCCATGTACACTGAAAAAGAATATGTATTGTGCTGTTGTTGGGTTGAATGCTCTGTACAAGTCTATGAGGTCAAGTTGGTTGATAATGTTGTTACTCTCTCTCTGTTTTTGTTGAGTTTCTTTCCACTTTTTTCAAAAGTAGTGTATTAAAGTCTTCCACCATTATTGTAGATTTATCTATTTCTTTCTTCAATTCTACTGGGGTTTCTTTGTGTATTTTGGGGCTTTTTAGTTGGGAGCATAGCTATTTATTATGGTTATATCCTTTTGCTCAATTGACCTTTTAATCATAGGATAGTGTCCTTCTTTGTCTCTTATGTGGGGTGGGTTTTGCCTTAAAAATTTTTTTTTTTTAATCTGAGATTGATATTGCCACTATTGCTCATTTTTTGTTGCAATTAGCTTGGTATATTTTTTTTCCCACCCTTTAATTTGTAATCCAATTTTGCCTTCATGTGTTAGGTCTGTCTCTTGTAAACAGCACATTGAAGAATCCTGTTTTCTTATCCATTCTCTACTTTCTGTCTCTTTACTGGTGCATTGAATCCATTGACATTCAGTGTAATTATTGATAGGTATAGATTAGTTGTTGTCATTATGCTGTTTGTTTTTTCTGGTGCTGCTGGTTTCTTTGTTCTGTATGCTTTCCTGTACTCAGTTCATTAAAAAAAAAAAATCAATTTCTTCAGAATCTTATTGTTTCCATAATCTTCTTGGACTCTCCATTTCTTGATTTGATATGGAGATGTGTTAAGTTTCTTTGAGGTTACCCTATATTTTATTAAGTTCGTCCTCTTTTTATGGCAGTCTGTTCTATTCAGATATCTACCTGACCTCCTCACCACCTGGATTTCTGTTCCTTTACTTTTTCTTTCTTTGTTGTTGTCCTGATCATAGATTGACCTCCAAGATCCCCTAATTTAATTCTTATAGTTTTGTTCTGCTCTGGACTCTTCCATCTCTGAGCTGAGTTCTGGGTGGTATTGCCACAAATGTCAGTCTCTGGTTGTTTTCTGGCCTTGTTGGTTCTCAATCCAAAGAATTCCCTTTAGTATCTTTCAGAGCACTGGCTTGGCCTTTACAAAAATCTCTCATTTCTATTTATCCTGAAATGTTCCAATTTTGTCATCATATTTGATTAACAGCTTTGTTGTGTATATGATTCTTGGTTGATAGTTTTTTTTTCTTTCAGAGTTTTGTATGTTTCCCCATTGTCTTCTTGTCTGTATAGTTTCTCCTGAGAAATCAGAGCTTAGTCTTACTGTCTTTCCTTTTTAGGTAACACTTCTTTTTTCCCTAGCTGCTGTCAGTATTAATTTATTTTGGAGAGTTTGATTATGATGTCTTGGTGATTTTCTTTTGGGATTTGTCCTGTCTGGGGTTTGTTCAGCTTCTTTAATTCTTGTCTTCTCATCCTTCAAGATGTTACGGCAATTTTCTTCCAGCAGCTCTTAGATTGTCTCTTCTGTGTTTTTCTTTGTCTCTTCCTCCTCTGGAATTCCAATTAGCTTCAGGTTATTCCTATTCATGTTGTCCCACACAAATCTTAGGCTTTGTTTAGATTTTTTCTGCTTGTTCTTTTATCTTACCAGTATTGAGAGATTTATCTTTAAATTCACTGATTCTGTCTTCTGTACCTTAAATTCTGCTCCTTTGCCTTTTCAGGGTATTGTGCATTTCTGATATTTTAGCATTAATCATCTGGACATCTTTTTGCAGGTTTTTTATTGTCCCCAATGCTATATCTATTTTGTTTGATTTTTCTTATAGCACTTTTCTGATTTCTTCTTTATTTTTCTCTGCCTTTCTGTGGAACAATTGGATGCACCTCAATATCATACTTCTAAAATCCTTTTTAGACAATTCCAAAGCCTCTTCACCCTCCAATGCCATTCCTAGATTTTTTTCTTGATCATTTGTTTGAGCTACTCTGTCTTGTTTCTGCACATGAGCAGACATTTTCTTTTTGACATTTAGGTGTTGTTGCATTTGTGTTAATTAGATGAATGTATGATAGTGTATTCTTAAGCACACTCCAATTGCCTCTTGGTAGGTGTGTTCATATGCAGCTCACTTCAAAGTGTTTTTAGCAGGTGTTGTTTGTAGTTGCTGTTCTGGTGTACAGCAACTGGAATTGGCTTTTGCCCTATTGGTGAGGCTTTACAGGGTTCAAGTGTAGCTTGCAGTTATATCTTGTCAGGTGAGACAAGAAGAGAAAGCTCTCCCACAAGTGAGAAGGAGGGCCAAAAATCAAGACTAAAAACCAAAGTCAAACTTCTAAAAATCCAAGGAGAAACATGTGTAT
>NW_006408544.1:13826735-13830462 GCF_000296735.1 Chrysochloris asiatica
CAAAAAGGGGGGGGGATGAAAATATGAGTAATTCTTTTTCACCACTTAATGGACTCCTTGAAAGCTGACTGAGAATTTCCACATTTGTCCCATTGTGCCATTGTGATCTGTTCCAGGCCTTTCTTTTTCTCCTCCTTTCAAGTTCATTTAGATGTTTCTCCTAGTGAGAACCAGCCCAGAACTGGCTAGATGCACTTAGGAAGAGACAGCTGCATCAGTTTCTTTCTTTTATCTCCTCCTTCACCCCCATGCAGTGCAGAACAGTGACAATCCCTCTGCACATTGCAAAACATTGTATGCTTGATGTCAAACCTTTTATGGGGAAATTTACTCATGTAAGTCTACCCTCAGGTCACCAGTGTGGAGATGAATAGACATAGAAAAAGAAAGGCATGATAAGGAAAAAAAGCAACAACAAAAAATACCCCCACAAAACTCATACCTCTGTTTCTGCAGATCACTGGCTGATTTCTGTACTGGGAGCACTCTCTTGACCCTCTCTCCACTCACTCCCATTCAAAATAGCTGTGGGAGACCATACCAGACACCCCAGATCAGAAGTTCCATCCTTTCTTGCTTCTGTTCCAAATCTTACTCCTGGTAAGCACTCAAACCATTTATATATCACTTTATTTAAAGTTCAGAGTTCTGGAATGGCCCTCTGAAATCTGTTTAGCCCAATTTTCTGTGCTTTCACTGATGGTGATCTGCACAGCCTTTCTGCCTAGTCTGCTATCAAGTCCTGCCTCTCTTTATTAATTCTTTGAAAGAATCAACTTCTTGTCTTGTTGATTTTTTTTTAATGTTTCATTTATTTCTGTTCTAATTTCTCTCTCTTTTTTTTCTAGTGATTATAGGCTATCTGCTCTTCTTTTTCTAATAATTGATATTGAGTTAATGTGTTGATTTTAGTTCTTTCTTGTATTTGAATGTGTGCTGTTATTGCTATAAATTTTCCTCTGAATACTGGTTTGGCAGTATCTCAAAGGTTTTTCATTCTCATTTGGTTCAGTAATTTAAAAAATTTAATATTTTATTTCTTCTTCTACCCAGTAGCTTTTGAGCAGGGTGTTATTCAGTTTCTATGTATTCAATTCCCCCCCTTGATTCCTAATTTTATATCATTGTGATTTCCAATTTTATACCATTGTGATCTGAGAAGCCCTTTGTAGTATTTCAGTGTTTTAAATTTTATAAAGATTTGCTTTGTGGTCTAACATATAATTTATTCTGAAGAATGTCCCATAATATACTATAAAATAAAGTATATTGTGCTGTTGTTGGGTGGAGTTTTTTGTACATGCCTATGAGGCCAAATGGGTTGATAATGTCTTTTTTTGAGTTTCTAGTTGTTTGTCCATCATCCAAAGTGGTTTATTAAAATACCCTACTATTATTACAACAACGATTATTATGGAATCCTAGTGTGTTATTGTAGGTAAACCTTGTTAACCACAAGGTCAGTGGTTCAAACAACTCCTTAGAAACTCTATCTGACAACCTAACAACAACAACTTATTGTGGAGTTGTCTATTTCTCTTTTCAATGATGTTATAGTTTGATTTATGTATTTTGAAGTTCTTTAATTGGATGCATACATATTTATTAAGGTGATATCTTCTTGTTTAATTGACAATTTAATTTTTATAAAAAAGTCCTTCTTTGTCTCTTATGTTGCTTTAATGTCTAGGTAATCAGAAACTGATATTTCTATGCCTGCTCTTTTTTTATTGTTGTTAGTTGTTTTTGTTGTTAGGTGCCATCCAGATGGTTCAAACTCATAGTGACCCTATACACAACTAAACAGGATACTACCTAGTCCTGTGCCATCCTCACAATTGTTGTTATCCTTGTTCCCATTCCTGCTGCCACTGTGTCAATGCATCTCCTTGGAGATACTGCACTTCTCTGCTGATCCTTCACATTACCAAAAATGTTGTCCTTCTTCAGGGATTGGTTCCTCCTGATAACATGTCTGAAATATGAGAGACAAAGTCTGGCCATCCTAACTACCAAGTAGCACTCCAGCTGTACTTCTTCCAGCACAGAACTATTTGATCTTCTGGCAGTCCATGGTTTCTTCAAAATTCTTTTCCAATACCACAACTTGAATGCATCAGTTTTTCTGTTGTCTTCTTTCTTCATTGTCAAATTTTCACATGCAGATGAAGCTGTTGAAAATACCAGGCTTGGGTCAGGTGCACCTTAGTCCTCAAATGATATCTTTCCTCTTGAACACTTCAGAAGAGATCTTGTACAGCAGATTTGCCTAATGAAATATGTCATTTGATTGATTGACTACTTCTTTTATGAATGCTAATTGTGGATCCAAGCAAAATGAAGTCTTTGACAACTTCAATCTTTTCTCCAGTTATTATGATGTTATTTATTGCTCCAGTGGTGAGGATTTTGGTTTTCTTTGCATTGAAGTTCAACCCATACTGAAGGTTGCAATCTTCAATCTTTATCAGTAAATATTTAAAATCGTTTTGTCTTCTAGCAAGCAAGATTGTATCATCTGCATACCACAGGTTGCTAATGAGTCTTCCACAATTTCTAATGCCACATTCTTCAAATAATCCAGATCTTGAATTATTTGCTTAGCATACAGACTGGATAAGTATGGTGAAAGAATATAACTCTGGTGCACACTTTTCCTGATTTAAAACCCTTCAGTCTTTCCCTTGTTCTGTTTGAACAACTGCCCCTTGGTCTATGTACAGGTTCTTCATGAGCACAATTAAATATTCTGGAACACCTATTCTTCACAGTGTTATCCATAGCTTGCTGTGATCCACAGAGTCAAAAGCCTTTGTATAGTCAATAAAACACAAGTAAACATTTTCTGGCATCTTTTGCTTCTAGCCAAGATCCATCAGACATTAACAATGATACGATTTTTTCCACATCCTCTTCTGAATCAAGCTTGAATTTCTGGCAGTTCTTTGTCGATGTACTACTGTAGCTGTTTTTAATTATCATCAGCAACATTTTATTTGCTTGCAATATTGATTATATTGTTTGATAACTTCTGTACTCCACTAGGTCCCATCTCTTTGGAATGGTCACAAATATGGGTCTCCTCCAATCAGTTGTCCAGGTACCTGTCTTCCTAATTTCTTGGCATAGATAAGTGAGTGCTTCCAGTGCTGCATCAGTTTGTTGAAAGATTTCAATTTGCATTCTGTCAATTCCTGGAGCCTGTGCCTTCAGTGCAACTTGGGCTTCTTTCAGGGCAATCAGTTATTAATCATGTACTACATGTTGAAATGGATGAACATCAGCCATTTATTTTTGGTACAATAACTCTGTGTATACCTTCCACCTTCTTTTGATGGAGTCCTTCAATATTGTCCTTCAATATTGTAAGTCAATATTGTCCTTCAACATCGTAAGTCGAGGTTTGAGTTTTTATTTCAGTTCTTTCATCTTGAGAAATGCTGAGTATGTTCTTCTCTTTTGGTTATCTAACCCCAGGTCTTTGCATATGATTCTTGTTAGCTTGATATACTTTTTCTATCGTCTAATTTTTAGTTTATTTTTGTCTTTGTGTGTAATGTTTATCTCTTGTAAACAGCATATTGATGAATCTAGTTTTCTTATCCATTCTGCTACTCTTTGTTTCTTGATGTTATTATTGTTGGTTGCTGTTGTTGTTGTTAGGTGCCATCAAATCAGTACTGACTCATAGTGATCCTATGCACAACAGAATGAAACACGGCCCGAT
>NW_006408544.1:13831277-13850506 GCF_000296735.1 Chrysochloris asiatica
TAAAGCAGTTTGTTCTATCTTGAAGTCTACCTGGCTTCCTGTCCGTTTGTAAGTTCTGTAACTATACTATTCTCTCTTTTTACACTGCAATTGTCTTCCTTACAAATTGATTTATCTGGTTCCCTATTTTCAATTGTGAAGGTTTGCTTTAGTTTGGATACTTCTATATCTGGATTGACTTCTTGATATTGTTGTCATGCACATTGATTTCAGATTGTTGTCAGCTGTTATTGGTTTTCTGTCCAAAAAAACACCCTTTAGTATTTTTTACGGAATCCTGGGATGGCACTGTCAGGTAAGCACTGGACTGCAAGATCAGTTTGAATCACAAGATCAGTGATTCAAACTCCCCAGCTGCTCTTAAGAAACCCAATACAGGGTCACCATGAGTCAGAACTGACTCGATGGCACTTAACAACAACAACAGTATTTTTTGTAAAGTTTTTGTTGTTAAGTGCTGTCAAAGTTTTTCTGACTCATAACAACTCATAAGATTTCTGAGGCGTACTGATGGGTTTGAACTGCTGACCTTGTAGTTAGCAGTCCAGCCTCATCTGATAGTGCCATACTAGGACTCCTTTGTAAAGTTGTTGTTGTTGTTAAGTGCTGTCTAGTTGGTTCTGACCCATAGTGACCCTGTATAGGGTTTCTGAGGAGAAGCCGGTGAACTTGAATTGCTGACCTTACGGTTCAAACCAACTTTTCTATCCAGCGCATTATTCCACAGTGCTGGTCTGGTTTAATTTCTGTTAATGTGGAAGTATCCAAATTTGGCCACTTTATTTGAGGGACAAGTTTGCTAGGTATATGAGTCTTGGTTGGCAATTTTTTTCTTTCAGTTTTATATATTTCATTCCATTCCCTTCTTATGTACTTGTTTTCTACTGAGAAGTCAAAGATTAGTGTTATTGGTTCTCCTTTGTAAGTAACTTCATTTTTCTCAAGTTGCTTTCAGGATTCTTTCCCTTTATTTGGGGTTTGTAAAAGTAGTGGTTACGAATCAGGCTGCTAACCTTAAGGTCAGCGGTTCAAAACTACCAGCTGCTCCGCGGGAGAAAGATCAGGCTTTCTACTCCCGTAAAGATTTACACCCTCGGAAACCCTGTACAGGGTCGCTATGGGTCGGAACTGACTCGACAGCACTTAACAACAACAACAACAACAAAGTTTGATTATAATATGTCTTTGTGATTTTCTTTTGGGAACTATCCTATTTTGGGTTTGTTCAACTTCTTGAATTCTTGTTTTCTCATCTTTCATTATGTTAGGGAAGTTTTCTTTCAATGATTCTTCATTCTACTTTCTGTTGCTATACTATATGTACCTTTAAAGTTACCTGTTCCTTTGCTACTCTGCTAATGATGCTACTGGAAACTTCTACATAATAATACTAACCTGCCTGTGACCTTCTGATTTAGCAACTTTTTTCTATGGTCACTGTTTCTAGTTCTTGCCTCAACATCTGTCCTGATCTAATACTAAGATTTTGTACTGCTCATCTCACCACCAAGACCTATTTCCTTCTTGGAGTATCTTCTCCTTCTCCTCTTGAAACTTAGAATGTGTTGCTATTTTCCCTATCTTCGGGTCTTAGGTATTTCCCTTTCTCCAGTCATTTGTGAGATATTTCCCTCTTCTTAAGTCCTCCTGTTTTCTAGGGGATCTTATAGTATTGTGCTTGGGATCCCACTGACAAATATATTTCATTTTTTATCACAAAGACTTAAATTTATCAACAGGCCTGTTGATTATGGAGTCCTGGTATGGCACTGTAGAGTAAGCTCCGGACCACAAGGTTGGTTTGAATCACAAGATTGGTGATTCAGACTCCCCAGCCATGCTTAAGAAACCCAATACAGGGTCACCATGAGTCAGAACTGACAGGATAAATGCATGATGATTAAATGTGCCTTTCAGTTAGTACATCCCACTGTAACTGGGCTTACTGATTCTAGCTCACATTCAACTTCTTTCTTCATTTATGAATTGCTTGGGTTTGGGTTTTTTTTTCCCCTCTAGGCCTCTCCTTTTCCCTTTATGCAACCTGGATGTTACATTTGACTAAGGGACAGAGATTCAAGGAATTTGTTTCCTATAGCTCTTATATCCATAATCTTAATTAACAACAAATGATTAGGTGGGATTATGCAAATAAGGTGTATGGGATTCTAATGCTGGGATTAGTTAGTTTTCTCATTCCAAAGGGTTTAAAGGCCACCTCAGAAACAGGAACAGAAGATCCCAGAATCACCAAGACAGATGAACATGAATGGAGCACATTCTTTGGATCTCAAGATATGCATGAGGCAACTATTCAAATCTTGTGATTCTGGACAAGACCGATGCCTTATTTGTGGTAAAAAGGACTTATCTGAGAGTCCCAACACATCCAGAAGTTAGTAGCAATGATAACTGTTGTTGTTAAGTGCTGTCGAGTCAGTTCCAACTCATAGGAACCCTGTATAATAGGGTTTCAAGGAGTGGCTGATGAGCTTGAATTGCTGACCCTGTGGTTCAAACCAACCTTGAAATTCAGAGCATTAACTTGCAGTGCCACACCAGGACTCGAGCCTGGAAAAGAACACCATGCCATGCCAACTCACAGATCAAGAAATGGACAGTAAACCTAGACTGTTTCCATTGTGGTTGCTATTGTTAGCTACTGTCGAGTTGGTACCAACTCATAGTGACCCTAAGCACAACAGAACAAAACACAGCCTGGTCCTGTGCCAAACTCACTATTGTTGTTGCACTTGAGCTCATTGTTGCTGCCACTGTGCCAATCTATCACGTTGGAGGTCTTGCTCTTTTTCGCTGACCCTTCACTCTATCAAGCATTATGTCATTCTCCAGGGACAGGATCCCTACTTAAAATATGCCTGAAGTATGAGACTATTTCCATAGGGTAGGAAAAAAAGATGGAGAAAAGGACCAAGAAAAATGCGAGTCAGGCATAATGTATGCCAAATATTGATGGCTAGTGTTTCAGTCTTCTCCTTACTTTTCCCTTGTCCCTGCAAAAATGGCATGGACAGGAAGGCTAGAGCTGAGAGTGAACTGTCCAGCAGATATGAAGTGAGGGGGATGTGCAAGAATGCCCAATCTTGTAGATACTGCCCATTTGACCTAACTTCAATGGCTTGATGACCAGAACCTGACTAGAGGAAAATAAAGAAATTTGATAAAGGAAACAAGTGTAAATTGCTACAATTTGATGAATTTGATCTATACTTATGGATGTAGTAGCTCAAAATATCCTTCATATCAAGGATCAAACCAATCCCCTCTATACACAGGGTTGATAGGGATGGGCAACTTACACATTGGCAACCTAAAATGGGGGAAGGGGGCTTAAAGGCACAAAGTGGCTGGCTTACAAGTTTTCAAGAAGAAATTTAGTTTCTGAGTGTGAGGGGAAGGTAGAATCCCCACTGAATAGTTTTCGTCTTATCTAGACAGTCTGATGAAATGATATAGGGATAGGATTCTTTTGATTCAATAGTGAGTAATTGTTATCATGACTAATTGTGATGATCACAACTATAAAGCTAAAAGTTTTGTAACATAAATGGGGGAGTAGTTAATCTTACATTCCAAGAATAGAGGACCCTAGGACTACCAAGGGAGAAGATCAGGAGCAGAATGTGGGACCCTATTCAGGCCCAGGATTGGACATTGTTTCATTCTGCTGTGCATGGGGTCACTATGAGTCAGTTCCAACTTGATAGCACTTGACAAGAACAACATTCAGAGAAGGAGTGATATGAGATATGGAGGCAGAGATGATGACATGGAGAGATAGAGCAGCTGAGGACTCAAGACTTATGAAAAGAAAAGGGCTGTGTGCTGGTGGTCATGAGGTAGGCTTGCAGATTTTGCCCTTTGGTTACCCTGAATGTTTTTGTGTACATCAAAACAAACAAAGATAAAACCAGAGGGAATAAAAGCAAATACTGTTGAATGATGATGCATGGAGGGGATTGTAATCATTGCAATGAAATGAAATACGATATGATGAGTGCAAAACAGATGTTCTCCCATGTAAACTATCACTTAATTCACAATAAAAACTTTGTGAGGAAAAAAAAAAAAAAAGCATGGAGACCATGTTTATCTTCCACAGGTTTCTTAAGGGAGATGAAGGACCAAATGGAAAATCAGTCCAAGGCCAATTCCTATGAGGCAGACATCAGACCCTTCAACTTTATCTTATTCTGACACCAACCATCTCTCTAACAGCATTCTTACTTCTCAGTTGGGCTCAATAATCCCTTACAATGGCTACACAGAACTCAGAGGCAAGACTCATGATTGTGGGGTTTATTAGGAAAGTGAACAGGGTGCAAATCAGGGTTAGAAGCAACTCAACATATAACAATTCTCTGGTCAGAAATGCCTCTTCTCAGCTATAATGCAGGCACACCTCCCTCTTTTCCTTGGCCACTCACCCACATGGCCACTTGACCTCTGCCCTGCTCCAACAAGCAGAAGGTATAAAAATTGATGTCCTAGGCATTAGTGAGCTGAAATGGACTGGTAATACCAATTTGAATCAGACAATCATATGACATTTTATGCTGGGGATGACAAATTGAAGAGGAATGAAATTGCATTCATTGTCAAAAATATTTCAAGATTTATTTGAAGTAAAGTGCTGTCTGTGATAGGATAATATCCACGCACTTACAAGGAAGAACAGTTAATACCACTATTATTCAAATTTATGCACCAACCACTAAAGTCAGTGATGATGAAATTGAAGAATTCTATGAACTTCTTTTGTCTTAAATTGATCAAACATGTAATCAACATGTATTGATTATTACTGCTGATTAAAATGTGAAAGTTGGAAACAGAAAGGAAGGATCAATAGTTCAAAAATATGGCCTTGGAGATAGAAATTATGTCGAAGATTGAATGATAGAACTTTGTTGCCAGATCGATGAATTCCTTGTGGCAAATACTTTTTTCAATAACATAAAATGCTACTATACATACGGACCTCACCAGATGGATGCACAGGAATCAAATCAACTACATCTGTGGTAAGAAATGGTGGAAAAGCTCAACATCATCAGCCAAAACAAGACCAGTGGCAGATTGTGGAACAGACCATCCATTGCTCATATGCGTGTTCAGGTTGAAGCTGAAAAAAAATATTAAAACAAGCCCACAGGGGCAAAATATGGTCTTGACTATATTCCACCTGAATTTAGAGAACATCTCAAGAACAGATATGATATATTAGACACTAATTACTGAAGATCCAAAGAGTTGTAGGATGACATCAAGAACATAGTACAGGAAAAAAGCAAAAAGTCATTAAAAAGACAGGAAAGAAAGAAAAGACAAAAATGGATGTCAGAAGAGACTCTAAATCATGCTGTTGAGCATAGAGAAGCCAAAGTAACTGGAAAAAAAGATGAAGAGCTGAACAGAAAATTTCAAAAGGCAGTTTGAGAAGACAAAATCAAGTATTATAACGAAATTTGCAGAGACCTGGAATTAGAAAACCAAAGGGGAAGAACTTGCTTAGCATTTCTCAAGCTGAAACAGCTTAAGGAAATAATTTAAGCCTCAGATGGCAATACTGAAGGATTCTATGGGCAAAATATTGAATAATTCAGACAGCATCAAAAGAAGATGGAAGGAATAAAGAGAGTCACTGTACCAAAAAGAAGTGGTTCATGCTCAACCATTTCAAGAGATAGTATATAATCAAGAAATGCTGGTACTGAAGGAAGAAGTCCAAATCACATTGTAGGCATTGCAGTAAAACGAATCTTCAAGAATTGGTGAAATATGAATAGAAACCTTTCAACAAACTGATGTAACACTGTATGGTATAGATGAGGCACTCACTCATCTATACCAATAAATCTGGAAGACAATTACTTGGCCAACTAAGGAGCTCTGGTAGCGTAGTGGTTACAAATCAGGCTGTTAAACTCAAGGTCAGCAGTTTGAAATTACCAGCTGACCAGCGGAGAAAGATGAGGCTTTCTTCTCCTGTAAAGATTAGAGCCTCGGAAACCCTTTACAGTGTCGCTCTGAGTCAGAACCGACTCCACGGCTCATAAAAACTCCAACAACCTGGCCAACTGGCTGAAAGAGATCCAGATTTGTTCCCATTTCAAAGAAAGGTGACTAAACAGGATGTAGAAATCATTGAACAATATAATAGATAATTTAAAAACAGTTGCCGTAATACATTAACAGGGAGTTGCCAGAAATTCAAGCTGGATTTAGAAGAGATTATGCAATGAGGGGTTTCATTGCTGATGTCAGATTGATCTTGACTGAAATTGGAGAATGCTTCATTGACTATGTAAAGACTTTTTACTGTGTGGATCATAATAAACTATGGATAATATTGCAAAGAATGAGTATTTTAGAACACTTAATTTTGCTAATCAGGAACCTATACATAGACCAGGCAGTCATTAGCACAGATAAGAGAATCTGACTGGCTTATATTAAGGAAAGGTGAGCACCAGGGTTATATCTTTTCACCATACTTATTCAGTCTGTATGCTGAGCAAATATTCCAGGAAGGTGGACTATATGAAGAAGAACATGGTATCAGGGTGGAGGAATGACACAACCTTGTTTTCTGGCAGTGAAGAGGACTTGAAATACTTATTGATGAAGATCATAGTACAGCTTTTACTATGGATCACACCTCAGTATAAAGAAAATGAAAATCTTCACAACTTCATGAAAAATGGAGAAAAACTGAAGTTATTAAAGACTTCATTTTGCTTAGATCTGCTCATGGAAGTAGCAGTCAAGAAATCAAATGAAGTATTGCATTATACAAATTTGCTGCAAAAACCTCTTCAACATGTTAAAAAGCAAAGATGTCAGTTTGAGGACTATGGTGTGCCTGATCCAAGCAATGGTATTTTTAATTGCCTCATATGCATGTGAATGTTGAACAGTGAATAAAGAATACTAGAGAATAATTGATGCATTTGAATCATGGTGTTGACAAAGAATATTCAAAGTACTATAGGCTGCCAAAAGAACAAACAGATCTGTTTTGGAAGAAGTAAAGCCAGAGTGCTCCTTGAAAGCCAGGATGGCCAGATTTTGTCTCTCATGGTGGTGGTGGCTATGTGCCATGGAGTCAGTTCTGACTCATAGTGACCCTGTAAAGGGTTTCCGAGGCTGTAAATCTTTACGGTAGCAGAACCCCTCATCTTTCTCCCGTGTAACAGCTGGTAGTTTTGAACTGCTGACCTTGCGGTGCATAGCCCGGTTTGTAACCACTATGCTACCAGAGCTCCTTTGTCTCTCATATTTTGGATATGTTATTAGGAGGGACCAGTGCCTGGAGAAGGACATCATTCTTGATAAAGTAGAAAGTCAGTGTAAAAGAGGAAGACCCCCAATGAGATGGATTGGCACAGTGACAGTAGCAACAGGCTCAAGCTTAACAATTGTGAGGCTAGCTCAGGATCAGGCAGCATTTCATTCTGTTGTGCATGGATTAGTTCACTATGAGTTGGAATCAACCTGATGGCACATAACAACAGCAAAGATTGTGGCCATTTTCACAGGTGATCTACTATACCACCCTTAAATTTATTCTAGAAATAATAAAAACAGATGCTTACATCATACTTTTTTTTTATTATTATTATTACAAAGACCTTAACCACTGAGTCATAGAGTGAGACTGTGCAATAAATATTTTTGAACCTTTACTATGAGCTAGATGCTTGTATCTGTCCTTAAACACTTTTCTCACAATTCCAGCATACCTTGGTTGCTCAAATTTGGACGCTATGATTCTTCCTCAGTCCACTGCTCTCTTTACTCTTCAATGGAAATGCTTTCATATATTTCACCTAAAATGTTAGCACATGGATACTCCAGCTTAAACCTTCTCCATGAGTTTTGTTCATCTATATCTAAGTGTCTGTTGGCCAACTCTTCACAGTTGTAACATGGGTCCCTCAAATCAGCATACCTAGATGTATAATAAGATACGTTATCATTGAAAAATATAGTTATTCTAATAAAATATTATGAAAATACAAAATACATGCAGCAATTGTTTGACCCTTCTAAAATTTTTGTGTAGTATTCCACTTTTAGCCCTTTTAAATTTGAAAGACGTTGAAAATGGCTTTCTATAATTAACATTTTTAGGAAATTATTCTCTGGGCAAACATGTTTCTGACTTGGACTTAATCTTGGGTCAGTGTTCAGAGTATACATGGAGATTAAGCATCCAAGGAGCTAAGGAAATTTCAGACTTTTTATTTAGTGTTTCATTGGTGCTACTAAATATAGTATGTCCCATTTTTCCTTTTCCCTCAAACTGTCTCATTGATGTAGCATGAAACCAAATAGAACAGTGCCGAACAGCTTGAAAGAGTGAATATTATGTGTTGAAAAGGAATATCACAGTATCACCTTATAAAAATAGCTTGTACCCACAGCAAGCAGAAACTGGTGTATTCTGGAAGAATGCATTTTTTTAAAGGTTTTATTCACTTTTTACCCCTGAACAAATTGATATGTGCTTGTAAAAGTCCCACCAAGTACAGAGTTGAGGGGGAAAAAACAGCCTTTGAACTTGGTGGCTAACTAAGCAGTTCTTAAAAACAGCAGCAGAAACGGGGTTAAAATGTTCTTCTACTTTTCCATGTTACTGATCAAATATGTCAGTATTCCTGAGAATTAAAGTAGAGTTTTTAAAAAGTCAGGATTAAGAAGCCTAAAGGGGACTAAGGAAGGAATATCATTTATTTATTCAACAGGCCTTAGTCAAGGGACCACATCATTTATTTATTCATTAAACAGGCCTCAACCAAGGAAATGTTCTATCTCAGGTATCCAAAGAATACAAAGGTAAAACAGACATGGATCCTCAAGGAGTTTCTTATCAAGTAAGGAATACATACTTATGCATATAAATATTACCATGTTAAAAGGAACAGTTACAGTAAGAAAGGTAAAAAACCCACTGCCACTGAGTCCATTCACTTTTCTAGTGACTGTAGGATAGAATAGAATTGCTCCATGGGGTTTTTGAAGCTATAAATCTTTAAGAATAGACTGCATCTTTCTCCCTTGGAGCAACTGGTAGGTTTGAGCCACTGACGTTTTGGTTCGTAGCCCAATGCTTAGTCTACTATGCCATCCACTTTCCTTGAAAGGTATGCAATAGAAAGGAATTTGTATGATCTGTCATTTTGGTTGAGTACTATGTGGATTACGATCAGCATGAATCCAATATCTAAAACTAACTCCAGAGCACCAGGTATCATGGTAGGCTAAATGATGCCTCCTGAGGCTAAGTGATATTGGTCGAGTCTTTTATGGTCTGGCACAAAGTCCCATACCACAGCACTCTAGTTACTCCAAGGGTTATTTCTTAGGGACAGAGTGTTGTTTATAGGAGCAATCTACTCCTATAAAGGTTTACAGCAAGTAAAAAGGCTGCCCTGTTGTTGTTAAGTGCCATCGAGTCGATTCCAACCCATAGCGACCCTGTATAGGGTTTCCAAGGAGCAGCTGGTGAGCTTGAACCACCGACCTTGCAGTTCAGGCAACTTTGCATTCAGACACATTAGCCCACAGTGCCACACCAGGACTCCTAAAGGTTACCTTACTTGGGTGAAAATTAGGTTCTTTACCCCACCAGCACCTACTGCATCCGAGCATCCTGGTAGCTGCTAGGGAGACTGCTTACATTCCAGCAGAACACACAAAGAGCAATCAAATAAATCATTGAATAAATTAATGCAGTCTTGTTGTTGTTGTTGTTAAGTGCCTTCGAGTCGGAGCCGACCCATAGCGACCCTGTACAGGGTTTCCGAGGGTGTAAATCCTTACGGGAGTAGAAAGCCTCATCTTTCTCCCGCGGAGCGGCTGGTAGTTTCGAACCACTGACCTTAAGGTTCGCAGCCCGATTCGTAACCACTACGCTACCAGAGTAGTCGTTAAGTGTTATGAGGACAGTAATGTGCATTCAGAGGAACAGACTTGAAGGAATTGTTTGGAGTCCTGCTGTGGATTAATGTGCTGGACTGCAAAGTTAGTTTGAACCTCAAGGTCAGTAGTTCAAGTTCACTGGCTGCTCTTCAGAAACTCTATGGTTTGGAACCAACTCAATGGCACTTAACAAGTCAGGAATACCACAACTTTCCTGTCAGTGGGTTGTATTGTACTGGATTCCATGTTGCTCTATCACTATTATGCCACTGGTATCTCAAATACAAACAGTGTCAGCCAAGGTGGGAAGGTTTCAGCAGAGCTTCCAGACTAAGATAGACCAGGAAGAAGGATGTGACAGACTATTTCTGAAAAAAATTGACCAATGAAAACCTTATGAATAGCAGCAGAACATTGTTTGATATAATGCAGAAGATGCGCCCCTTCGGCTAGAAGGCCCTCAAAATACCGCTGGGGAAATGCTGATTCCTCAAAGCAGAGTCTGCCTTAATGATGTGGATGATTTAAAACTTTTGGGACCTCCATTTGCTGATATGGTAGAACTCAAAATGAGAAGAAACAACTGTAAACATCCATTAATAATTGAAACATGGACTGTATGAAGTAGAAAATTTAGAAGTTGTCAAAAATGATATGGAATTCATAGACATCAATATCCTACACATTAGTGAGTACAGAAGTGGACTGGTATTGGTCATTTTGAATTAGCCAATCATATAATCTAGCAATCATATGGATAATATTTTGAAAAATGGGAATTCCAGAACACTTAAGTATGCTAATGCAGAATTTACAACATAGACTACGAGGCATCATTGAAACAGAACAAAGGGATATTGTGTGGTTTAGAATAAAGAAGAATATGGTTCAGTGTTGTATCATTTCACCATAATTATTCATTCTGTATACTAAGCAAATAATCCAAGAAGCTGGACTATATGAAGAAGAATAAGAATTATAGGGACACTCTTTCTCAACCTATAATATGCAAATGACACAACCTTGCTCACTGAAAGCAAAGAAAACTTGAAGCACTTATTGATGAAGACTAAAGACTACAACATTCAATATGGATTACACCTCAACATAAAGAAACAGAAATCTTCACATCTGAACCAATAAGCAATATCATAATAAACAACAACAACATTTAAGTTACCAAGGAATTCATTTTACTAGGATCCACAATCAATGCCCATGGAAGAAACAACCAGGAAATTAAATGACTTATTGTATTGAGCAAATCTTCAGCTAAAGATCTTTTAAAATATTAAAAAAAGAAAGGTGTTATTTGAAGACAAAGGGGTGCTTGACCTACACACCATGATATTTCCACCCACCTCCTATGCATGTGAAAGCTGGACAATGAATAAGGAACACTGGGAAAGAATGCCTTTGACTTATGGTGTTGCTGAAGAATATTGAATATACCATGGACTGCCAGAAGAATGAACAAATCTTTCTGGTAAGCAGTACAACTAGAATGGTCCTTAGAAGTGAAGATGGTGAGACTTCATCTCTTGTACTTTGAACGTATCAGGAGGGGACATTATGCTTGGTAAGGTAGAGAGTCAGTGAAAAGGAGAAAGACCCTTAATGAGATGGATTGACACACTGGCTACAACAAAGGGCTCAAACATAACTACAATTATTGGGATACTGCAGATCTAGGCAGTGTTTCATTCTGTTGCACATAGGGTTGCTATTAATTGGAATCTACCTGACAGCACCTAACAAGAACAACAATCAGGGATGTGTAGAGATTGGGGTAGGGGAATGAAGGTCTTCCTGAGAAAAGTAAGTAGGCATGGGAGAACAAGGAGTATATTTGTGCAGAAGTGGCCCATTTCACCTGGTTTGGGAGTGGGTAAAGTGGCTAGTAAGCCTCAGGAGAGTTAGGGAATTTTAAGGTTTTCAAGAGAGAGAGAAGCCAAGACCTATAGCTAAAGTTTCAAAGGTAAAAATCTATATTGTGTAATGGTAGTTTACACAATGGCTTTTGGCACTTGTGGTGAATAACTGCTTGCAAGCTTAAGTACAGGAATGGTGTCTCTTTCATCTCTATATCCTTTTTGCCAGTCACACATAATAGGTGATGAAATGCCTTTTTAAACATTATACATGTATGGCTGTACAATCTATGGATCTTTCTACAAGTATTAAGTTGAGATAGCTATGACATGAATCGATATCTACTGGTAACTGGTGTGGTGCTGTAGAATAAGCACTGGACTTCTAAACACAAGGTCACTGATTCAAACCCACAAGCTGCTCCTTGGAAAACCTATACAGGTTCGTTATGAATTGGAACTGACTTGACAGCACTTAACAACAACAAATCTATTTTGGTATCTCTGTTTGGCGCTGTGGGACAATGCAATGGACTGCAAGGTTGGTGGCTCAAACTCACCAGCCGCTCCTTGGAAATCCTGGAACTGACTCAACAGCACTTAACAACAACAACAATAGTAACCCTTCTTTTGTTTCATGGAGTCCTGTTACTGAAGTGTAGGATAAGACTACACTGCTAACCTCAAGGTCAGCAAGTCCAACCCACCAGCCACTCCTTGGAAACCCTATACAGGGTCCCGATGAGTCAGAACCAACTCCATAGTACTCAACAACTTATGTTTCATAGACATTTACTCTTTCCAGGATCAGAGAGTGGTTTTGTTGTCTGTAGAGTTGTACCTGATTTAAACAGAGTATAGTAATTTAGTTTCAATTTTTTCTACTTACTCAACAAACATTTATTTATTTCGAAGAGGGTAAGCATTTATTTTACCCAGGATTTCACAGAATGTAATTGCTCAGGTCTGTGGCTGTAAGTCCATGCTCTTTGTACTATACTCTGTTGTCTTGTTTGAAACAAATTTCATTTCATGCAAGCTCTTATTTATGTATCTGTGTGTCATATTTCAATTTCTTTAACAGCAGCATCATTTTACCAGCTGTGAGGATTGCCTGCTCTGAATGGGGACCTAGTCGTCTAATTATGAGGACACCTCACTCTCTGTCCCTGGTTAAGAAAGCTCTCCTGGATCTTTCTGGCTCCATTATTCCCTCGTCTCTGATTGCCTGTAGCATTTGTAGTCAGCCCTATACCTTCTCATATTTAGTTTGTTTTCTTATTGTTGTTTTCTAGTTGAACCCTGTCTTCCTAGATAGGTTGTGTTTATTTTAACCCAAGGGCTGTGTTTTAAACCAGGAGCTCCTTTAGTGTTTGTGCAACATGAGACTTGGGTGTTTGTGAGCTACTTGTCTGACTGAAAATCCCCTATGTGTTAAGGTGAACTCTTCTAGGAAAGGAATCGCACCTCAACTTTATTTGTATTCCTAGACTCTAGCATGGCCCTGTATGCAAAAAAAGAAAAAAGAGTTTATTTGTTTTAATATGAGGGGGTCTTCCAATAATTTGTGGGAAACATTCATTATCTTTTAATTCCATTTTTTTCTGTGAACTTTTTGAAGGCACCTCATATGTGGTCTTGTTTCCTCTACTCCTTTCCCGTTTGGTCTTGGCTTCTCTCTTTAGCAGTCTTTCTCTTAGTTACTGATGTTGTTTACATGTTCCCACCCTCAAAGCTTTGTTTGTGGATTATTTAGCTGTATAATAATAGTAATAGTAATAATAACAGATTGTTTTAGAGAGTTATTTCTATCTGCTAGGCATTCTGTTAAGTATTTTATGTAAAATGTTCTATTAAACTATTAAAATCATCCTCTGAACTCCGAACCTAGGAGCACATTACAGAGTAAACAAGGTTGAGTCATACTTACCTTGCTTACTGGGTACGCCATTCCCGTCGGGGACTGTAAACTGGATAGATGCTTTGATTCTGTAAGAAGGAGTGTTGGGGTTGGGGAGAGACAGATACAAGCCATACCTAAAAGCAGAATCTTTAGTATGAAAATATGTAAAAATTATTCACTACAGATTAGGAATAAATATAAGTAACTTGTTTATTGAGTAACCTGAAACTGCCTAGGTACTGTACTGCCTCTTCAGCCCCTCTCTGTATTTAGGGACTCACAGAAAGTCAATCCTTGGGAATTTCTGATGAAGGTGGTTTTTTTAAGTGCCGTTGAGTTTGTTCGAACTCCTAGAGACCCAGTATAGGGTTTCTGAGAAGTGGGTGGTTTGAACTGCTGATCTCATGGTTCAAACCAACTTGCTGTCTAGTGCATCCCACACCAGGACTCTGGGTTTAAGGTTTGTTGTTCTTACGTGCCATCGAGTCAGTACTGACTCATAGTGACCCTATGCACAACTGAACAAAACATTGCCTGGTCCTGGGACAACCTCACAATTGTTGCCACATTTTGAGCCCATTGATGCTGCCACTTTGCCAATCCATCTCACTGGGGGGGTCTTCCTCTTTTTCTCTGACCCTCCATCTTACCAAATATGATATTCTTCTCCAATGACTGGTCCCTCCTGATAATATGTCCGAAGTATGAGAGATGAAGTTTGGCCATCCTGGCCTCCAAGGAGCACTCTAGCTGCACTTCTTCCAACACAGATCTGTTTGTTCTTTGGGCAGCCCATGGCACTTTCAATATTCTCCTCCAACACTATAACTCAAAAGCATCAATTCTTCTACGGTCTTCCTTATTCACTATCCAGCTTTCACATGCATATGAGGTTATTGAAAACATCGTAGCTTAGGTCAGGTGCAGCTTAGTCCTCAAGCTGACATCTTTGCTCTTCAACACTAGATTTGCCTAATACAATACATCGTCTGATTTCTTGACTGCTGCTTCCATGAGTGTTGATAGTTGATCCAAGAAGAATGAAGTCCTTGATAACTTCAATCTTTTCTCCATTGATAAGAATGTTGTTTATTGGTCCAGTAGTGAGGATTTTTGTTTTCTTTACATTGAGATGCAATCCATACCGCAGGCTGTGCTCTTTGATCTTCATCAGTAAATACTTTAAGTCTTCTTCACTTTCAGCAAGCAAGGTTGCATTACTTGCATAATGTAGGTTAGTATTCCTCCAATCTTGATGCCACGTTTTTCTTCATATAACCCAGCTTCTTGGATTATTTGCTCAGCATACAGGTTGAATAATACGATGAAAGAATACAACCCTATCACACACCTTTCTTGATTTTAAACCATTCAGCGTTCCCATGTTCTGTTCGAACAACTACCTCTTGGTCCAGGTACAGATCCCTCATGAGCACAATTAAGTGTTCTGGAATACTCATACTTTGCAATGTTGTCCATAGCTTGTCATGATCCACACAGTCACAAGCCTTTTTATAGTCAATAAAACACAGGTTAACATCTTTCTGATATTTTCTGCTTTCAGCCAAGTACTAACTAAATATTTTAAACACTATTCAGTCCTTTTGCTTTTAGTGTCAAAATTGTTATTAATATCTTCTATAAAATTTGGTGGTTTCTTTTTACCTCTTAGATGTATTTGCTAAAGTACAAAATTAATTCAGGGAATAATTAGATGCATTTGCTGCCCCTTGCTTTGTCAGGCAACAGGATTCCTTGCTTCCCTAAGCTTTCTTGGCACTGTGGATGGACACAGAGGGGTCTATATCATGCAAATAGTGTTCCGTAGGATGGAAGGGATAGCAAGAAGTTTCTGGGACAGTATTTCCAGGAGATATAATAAAATTGCAATAACCAGAGAGGGTTGAATGCTGCGTAAATTTTCCGAGTCTTTCACTGAATTTCTAGTCATTTAATACTACTTGAAAATGGTTCCTGGGGAAAAAAGGCCTGGCTCCTTATGGGGCTCCCTTCCCTGTAATTTTCATTTTCCTCTCAACTGACCTCTACTTTCATCTAATAGCACAAATATAGAATATGAAACCCCCACCACTAAATTGTGAGGTTTTGTGAGGGTAGAGAAAGTTACCTAATCTTTTTAGGCCTCAATTTTCTACTCTGTGACTACCACCCACTCCACAGGGTTGTTGGGGGAGCAAGTGAGATCCAAATTCCTAATGATGGCCTACAGTATTTGGTATTATCTGATCCGTGCATGCCTCTCAGATATAGCCTTGGATCACTGTCAATCATTGCTCACTCCACTCAAGCCTTGTTGGCCCTCTTGCTCTTTGTCCAGTGTGTCCAGCTGGCTCATGCAATGATGCCTTTTTGTTCTACCTGGATCCAGACACTTACACAGCTACTTCTTTCATTTTGCATAAGCCTTTCTGCTCGACTAGCACACATTTCCTCAGGGAGACTTCCCTGACCCTCCAGTCCAGAAGAGCTCTCTCTCCCTCCCCTGTTCTATATATCCAGCTTTGTTTTATTTATACCACTTAAACCTGTTGCCATAGGGTTGATTCTGATGCATAGTGACCTCAAAGAACAGAGGAGGATGGCCCCATAGGGTTTCGAGACTGGTAGCGTAGGGGTTACGATTTGGGCTGCTAACATCAAGGTCAGAAGTTTGAAACTACCAGCCATTCTGTGGGAGCAAGATGAAGCTGTCTGCTCCTGTAAAGATTTACAGCCTTGGAAACCCTGTGCAGCGTCACTATGAGTCAGAACCGACTCCACTTGACAACATTTATCAGAGCAAACTGCCACATGTTTCTTTTATGGAGTAGCTGGTTAGAACCTCTGAATTTTGGGTTATCAGCCAAGTGCTTATCCACTTAGTCATCAGTGCTTTTTAATACCATTTACCATTATCTAAAAGTGTTGAAGAGCAAAGATGTCAGCTTGAGGACTAAGGTGCACCTGACCCAAGCCATAGTATTTTCAATAACCTCATGTGCATGCGAAACTTGGACAGTGAATAAGGAAGATGCCTTTGAGTTATGATGTTGAAAGAGAATATTGAAAGTGCCATGGGCTGCCAAAAGAACCAATAGATCCATTTTGGAAGAAGTGCAGCCAGAGTGCTCCTTGGAAAAGGAGGAAGAACCCCAACAAGATGGATTGGCCAAGTGGCAGCATTGATGGACTCAAATGTGGCAACAGTAGTGAGGTTGGCCCAGGATCTGGCAGTGTTTCGTTCTGCTGTGCATAAGGTTGCTATGGGTTGGTACTGACTCGATGGCACCTAACAACAACAACAAACCTATGTTCTGGTGTGGCACTGTGGGATAATGCACTGGACCGTATGGGTGGTCAGTGATTGAAACTCACCAGGTACTCCTTGGAAATCCTATATAGGGTCACTCTAGTTGGCGCCAACTTGACAACACTTTACAACAACAACAAAGCTATGTTGGGAGCATGGTGGCTCTATACAATAAGCATTGGACTTCAAATCACAAGGTTCAAGTTCAACAGCTGTTCCAGGGAGAAATATGAGGCTTTCTGCTCCTGTTAAGATTTAGTCTTGAAAAACTCAGACCTCTTTAAAATGTTAAAGAGCAGAGATGGCAGTCAGACCCAAGCCAGGGTATTTTCAATAGCCTCATATGCATGCGAAAGTTGAAAAATCAGTAAGGAAGCCCATAGAAAAATTTATATATTTTAATTATGATTTTGGAGAAAAATATTAGAAGTACCATGGACTGCCAAAAGAACAAACAGATCTGTATTGGAAGAACTATAGCCAGAATGCATCTTAGAAGCCAGGATGGCAAGACTTAGTCTGTCATACTTCGGACACATTGTCAGGTGGCACCAGTCCTTCAAGAAGGACAACATGATTGGTAATATGGTAAGTCAGCGAAAAAAAAAGAAGACCCCCCCCCCAATGAAATGAATTAACACAGTTGCAGCAGCACTGGGCTAAAATGTAACAACAATTGTGAGGTTGGAACAGAACAGGGCAGTGTTTCGTTCTGTAGTACCTAAGATTGCTACAAGTCCATTCCATTGCATCATTCAAATGCACCTAATGACAAGAAAACTATGATGTTTTATTTTTTTATTAATTGTTTTTGTCCCCTTGAATGTAAGCTCCATGAGGGGAGGAACGTTATATTTTTTCCCTGTCTCTTCAGTCCCTCTAAAGGTGCCTAGCACACAGTTGTTGTTGTTGTTATGTGCCATGGAGTTGGTTCCGACTCATAGCGACCCTGTACAGGGTTTCCAAGGCTGTAAATCTTTACAGGAGCAGAAAGCCTCATCTTTTTCCCACGGAACAGCTGGTAGTTTAGAACTGCTGACCGTGAGGTTTGCAGCCTGATTCGTAGCCACTACGCTACCAGAGCACACAGTAGGTACTCAAAAAAGAGTATTTCTTGCCATGGATGTGAACATGTTTGGCACTATCCATTCCATAAGAAATGAATAGGCTCTTTCATCTCATCTTTATGCCAAATTTGTTGAATTGTGCAATTTTTTGGGGGGGGTACTAATTCGACCAATACAAGTTTTTTGGACAGTTTGATTACAGAGTCTCAGAATCAACATTTCAAGAATATGTCTCTTCTGGAGATTGAGTTACAGTGTGAATACAGCTTTCTACTTGTGTAGGTGACTACTTTTTTTTTTTTTTAAAGTTTTTATTGTGAATTGGGTGATAGTTTACATGGGAGAACATCTGTTTTACATTCATCTGTTTGTATTTCGTTTCATTGCAATGATTACAATCCCCTCCATGCATCCTCATTCAATGGCATTTGCATCCATTCCCTCTGTTTTTTGAATGTACAGCGAAGCACTCAGGAATATACAACCATTCAAACAACCAAAGGGCACACCCCACAAGTCTGCTCCCGGGTTGTCAGCACTCAGCCTTTCTCCCTCCCTGATTCCAGAGTCCCAAGCTGCTCCATCTCTACACATCATTGTCTCTGCCTCCATCTCTGGTGTCACTGCTTCTCTGGATAGGGTTCCATACTCCGCTCTTCTCCCTTGTTGGTCCCAGGGTCCTCCACTCCTGGACTGCAAGACCAAACACTCCCCTCGTTTAGTTACAAAATGTTTAACTTTATATTTGCAACACTCAAAACCAGTCCTGATAGCAATGATTCACTATTGAACCACAAGAATCTTATCCCCATCTCCTTTCACTAGCCCTGTCTGGACAGGTTGGAAACCAGTCAGTGGAGATTCTACCTTCCCCTGTGCCCTCTGAAACTAGGCTCCCTCTTGAAAACTTGTAAGCCAGTCACTTCATGCCTTTGTAGCCTCCCTCCCTCCCCCCCGCCACCCCCCATTTTGGGTACCAGCATCTAAGTTGTCCATCCCTGTCAACCCTGTGTACCCAGGAAGTGGGAATGATACTTGCTGTAAAGATTTGTTGCCTCTTTTGAGCTACTACATCCATAAGTATAGGTCAAGTTCATCAAATTGTAGTGGATTGCTCTTTTTTTTTTTTT
>NW_006408544.1:13850606-13948966 GCF_000296735.1 Chrysochloris asiatica
TTCTGATCATCCAGCCATTGAAGCCAGGTCAAACTGGTGCTATCTGCAAGTATGGGTGTTCTTGAGCATCTCCCCTCACTTCATATCAGCTGGATGTTTCACTCTCTGCTCTAGTCCTCCGTGGCCATGTTCCTGTCCCTGGGTCCAGGAGTCCCCAGGTCTTACCATACTTCTGGTCAGCCAGGTCTCAATTCAGGTTGACAGGAATCTGTTGAATGTGGTCAGTCTGGTTTTCCCCCACTTCTCCTTATCAGTAGACCAATATGGTCACTAGCCAGGCCACATGCCTGCTTGTGAATTCCCCTTAAGTCTCAGTCTTGGAAGGGAGCTTGCCCTGAGGGGATGCAACCACTTGCCTTGATGGCTCCCCAGTGAACAACTTGCTTGTTCTTGTGGTAGTCAATCAGACTGCTGTTATTGTTTTTTATTTTTCCTGCTGGTCTTTATTTCAAGAATATCTTCTGTTTTTCTAGCTGCTCCAGTCTGGTCTGCTTGTCCTTTCAAGTGGAAATTTCCCACATGAGAAGATTCTGGATGGGGATCCGGATTCCACCTATGGTCTTATACAATGCAAAGGCTCCGCAGGAAGCCTCCTTCATTGGGCAAGTTGTAGCCCCTTTTTAGGCATTCCAATCAGTTATAGGCTGAAGACAGACTTACAAGCTTTCAATGATGATGTTTCAGGTTATTCCTTTCTCTTTCCCTCAAGGGAAACCAAGATTCAAAAGACAGGCAAGCATCTTAACATTATTTCCCCTCTTTTTAGGTGACTACTTTTTTTGTGGTAGAAACTGATAGGTACAAGTTTATCACTGGCAGATGATGTTGGAAGAGGCAGACCAGTTAAGATGGAAATAACTGGATTGGAGTCGATGAAGAGTATACCAATGACTTTGTCTGAACATGGTAGTGGCTGTGACCAAACATGACAGGCAAATGGTACAGAGACCTTATTTACTAGTGGTGGGATTTTTGTATGGTCTTTGGCACCTATATTTTCTTGCCTGTAAAATGAGGCTGCTAAATGCACTGGTCAGATGGAATCACAAGGTTGGAGGTTCAAGCTCACCAGCCACTCCTTGGAAACCCTTTACAGGGTCGCTATGTGTTAGAAGCGACTCCATGACACTTAACAAAAACAATTTATAGCAACTGGCGTGGGATAGAGCTTAGGAGGAGGCAGTGGGAGAGGCTGCTTAACCATATAAAAGTTACTGTAAAGCTATTGAGTGAATGTACCAGGCTTTTCACATATAATTCAACCATGTAAGCAAGTGCATATGCACATAACCACATAATGCTCATATCGCAATGATAGGAAACTAATGCACCAGGGAGTTGTAGCTCTTTGCAAAAAAACATTTAAGGTGCACATTATTTGCATAAAAATACAGCCTATGATAACAGTTTATAACTATGGAATAGCAGTCACATAAATTGACATAAATGCATATAAAGTGGTTGTCACCAAGTTAGGGCTCAACAAATGACACCTATTATTATTTACATTGTTAGCATTATTAAATAATTTGGAAATGATTTGGAGCACTTATAAAGATTTGGATGTCTTACTGGTGTTAATGATTAACTTCTTTTGCAGTTAAACAAACTTTTGGATCATTTCTCCTCCCTCTGTTTCCGTCAAGTGAGCATGGAAAGGTTCTTGAGTGTAATAGGAATCTCTGACTTTAACTACAGACAGAAATGAGTTTAAGTCCTGATTTGAATGAATAAATTAATGCTACCTATTGTCAGAAATAAGGAGCTCTGGTAGCGTAGTGGTTACGAATCGGGCTGCGAAACTTAAGGTCAGCGGTTCGAAACTACCAGCCGCTCCGCGGGAGAAAGATGAGGCTTTCTACTCCCGTAAGGATTTACACCCTTGGAAACCCTGTACAGGGTCGCTATGGGTCGGAACCGACTCGACGGCACTTAACAACAACAACAACATTGTCAGAAATAAACTGTAGCCTGGATAATTCATAGATGCCTTTTAGTTCCAAGAAATGAAGTGACTTGCCCAAGGTACCGCAGCTAAAGTGTAGAAACTGTCATGTGAAGTGAGGTCATTAGACAGACTCCAGAGCCTGTACTGAGTTGTCATTCTCTGAGATTGTCATTACCACCAGAATGCAAACTCTTTGGGAGGAGGAACTAAATGTATTCACATTTTGTTGTTGTTGTTATGTGCCGTGGAGTTGGTTCCGACTCATAGCAACCCTGTACTGGGTTTCCAAGGCTGTAAATCTTTACGGGAGCAGAAAGCTCCGGCAGAACAGCTGGTAGTTTCGAACTGCTGACCTTGTGGTTCACAGCCTGATTCATTACCACTACTCTACCATTTATTCACATTTAGTACCTTATTCACATTTAATACCCTTGAATATGTTACCTTGTATTTCCTCCCTGAAAGAAGCCTGGGCAAGCATGGTCCAGATATTTCCACTGCGCCTTCACACTCTTTTATGAGACAGATTCAAAGATCTATCAGAGTGGCAGCTCTTCACTACCAACATCACTGTTGAATGAAAAGAGACCTGGTAAAGAAAAGCTGCAGGCAAGTTGACTATCTCCCTGATAGCTCATCAAGGGGGCAGCACAGATCCCAGTGCAGGGAGACCCCAGTGAACCTTGAAGATCTCTCTAATCTGTGGTCTTGGCAGCTCCTGAGAATGACAAATAATAACCCTGATACTAAGATTGATTGCTTGCCAAATGCTAGACATTGTGCTCAGTCATTTACCTGAATACTTTCACAACACTTGAAGTTGTGTTATTGTTAGTTTCTGTTGTGTAAGTTCTGATTCATGACAGCCTTATGTATAGCAAAATGAAATGTCCTGTGTAATCTTTATGACCACTGATATGTTTAAGTCCAGTGTGTGAGTGTTGTGTCAATCCATCTCATCTCATTGAGGGTTTTCCTCAGAGGTGTAGGTTCTACTATTGTCCCCATTTTATATACGTCAAGAAATGAAGTAACTTGCCCAAGGTACCTTAGCTAAAGTGGAAAAGTTGTGATATTCACTGAGGTCATCAGACTCCAGAGCCTGTGCTGGGTTGTCATGCTTTGAGGTTACCTGTCATCTCCACCAGAATGCAAACTCTTTGGATGGAGAAACCAACCTTATTCACTGTTAGTATCTACCTCTCCATCCATCCTCTGTGCTCAGTTAATGGTTGCTAAAATTAGATTTTAAAATCTTCTCTTTATGGATGGATGCTGGCCTTATCTGTCTCTTGAGGTGTAAGGTAGAAGGTCCTCACTGATTAACATTGGTCCTTGCCTATGAGTTCTACTCAACCGTTTGCTCAGACATGCAATCTCCCTTAAGCCTCACAGTACCTGGGAATGGAAAGTATTGTTCCAGCTTTATAGAGAAAGAAACTTTCTTCCAGTCCTTCTTAGTAGGCTGTAGAACTGGCATGTAAACACAGAGTTCCTATTTTATCATTTTCTTTTCTTTGTATCTTTAACTTTAAAGAAATTTGAAATTACATGATGAGGGCAAAGATATTTGACAACTTGTTTTATTATTAAGCAATTTCTACTTAATTGTGAAGCAAAGACTATTTTACTTTCTAATATAGCCACAAATGCACTATTGATCTTTTTTAAAGCAAAAGCAAAGTAAAAACAAAACAAAACAAAAACTCCATGTCCCTCTATGACTAGGTCTTGTGGTCTGCAAGATACTAAATAAAGATTCTGTCTTAAAAGCTTTGCAAAAATATTTCAATGCAAAATCAATAATGTGCATGAAAAATGTATGACAAGATGGATTGGGGGCAAAACAACTTTTTACCTTTTAGTGTCCACACACAGATATATACACACACATGAAACATTGACCTCTGATCATCTGCTGGGGTTTGAAATGTAGTGGCTTTATAGAGCCTTGCATGAATATAATAGCATGAATATAATGATGGCTGTAACCAGACTGAATTGCTAAGGAATATGAAGTTCTTAAGTGCTTTGGAAAAATTGAAGCTTATAAGAAAACCACTGGACTCTAACCACAGGGTCGGTGGTTCAAACCTACCAGTCACTCCTTGGAAACCCTATACAAGATTGCTGTGAATTGGAATTGAGTCAACAACACTTAACAACAAATATTAGAAGGTCCTGGATAGAATGGGAGGAAACTGTGGAACAAACTCAAAATCATTAAAACACACACACACACACACACACACACACACACACACATATATATATAGTAGTGTTACTTAGTTGAATAGAGACTAGTAGAATCCCTGGGATTATTTGTTCTTAGTCATCCTGAAGATCTGGAACTGAATTTACTCACCCCCCTCCTTCACATGCATATTCATATTCATCCAAACACAGATAGGTCTATAAGATGAACATTAGCATTAGGGAATACACACTCCTTAGAATACTCTTCATTTGAGATTAAAAGGACAGCATTTGCCTAAAGACAAAAGTTCAGAAGGCTGGAAGGGTTATTTGGAAAGAAGGATGAATGGAAATTGGAAACAAGGAAAAAGTGAGATAAGGGATGTTACAGTATGAGGATTGCAATCAAAAAGGAAAAGTAGAACTCTAGCACAAGGTCAAATGCTGAACTACCAGGCAAGGTTCCTACACCTCCAATTGCCTTCTGGACCATGTCAACAAGAGTTTGAATTGGTATATGCTCATGGAAACAGCAGTTAAGAAATCAAATGATATATTGCATTGGACATATCTTCTGCAAAATATCTCTTTAAAATGTTAAAGCACAAAGATATCACTTTGAGGACTAAGGTGTGCCTGATAAAAGTCATGGCATTTTCAATGGCCGCATATACATGTGAAAGCTGTGCAATATATAGGGAGGACCCCAAAATAATTGATTCCTTTCAATTATGGTGTTGAAGAAAAATATTAAAAGTACCAGGGGCTGCCAGAAGAACAGAAAAATCTGCTTGGGAAGAAGTACAGCCAGAATGCTTTTAAAAGCAAGAATGGTGAGACTTTGTCTCAAGTTCTGTAGCGGTATTATCAGAAGGAACCATTTTCTGGAAAAGGACATCATGCTTTGTAAAATAGAGGGTCAGCAGTAAAAGAGGAAGACCACCAGTGAGATGGAGTCACACAATGGACTCAAACATAACAACTACCCGTGAAGCTGAGGCAACCTTTCAAAATAATTCCATGTTAGGCTGAGTCTGCTAGTCCTTTATAGCCTATTTTGATTAGTCACAGTGTGTTGGGTACACCAAAAAAAGCCATGACCTTGGGAGAAACAAGTTTCTTCAGCCAACTAAGGTAATCCTGAAGAGGTCTGACAGCTGAGGACTGTGTGTGGACTGTCATTGAATCCAGAGGAGGATCTCCACAGCAGCAAGTAGGTCACAAGATTATTGGAAAAAGGATCCATGTAAAAGTGTACGATAAAGTGATAAACAAATGTAAGGCTTTAGTTATTGCTATTGTTATTAATATTCATATTAACAGATATTGATTTACTCAGTAAATATTTCTTCAACTGAATTGATCCTACTTACTTTGAGCAGCTTCTTAGTAATGTTCATGAAGTCTATATATGCTCTTATTTTTATTCCTCTCACTTCCCCAAAGAAACCCTTCCCCTCTCTTTTGTTATTAATCTTCTCTTAAAAGTGCTGATGTCATCCTATTTTGAGACCTCTAGGGTTGGTCTGATTTGATTTCTTTTCCACTGAAATGACTGTTCTGAACTCTGACCTTAATCTGGGATGGTTAGAGCAGCTGGAAGCACTTTTTGGACTATCTATTTATCTTCACACTTAATATTCCATATAGACTCAGAGAAAATCTAAGTCCAAGTAAAGCTTTTTAAACATTACTAACATTAAGCATTCATATCAGTGTGGTTAATTTAACCTAACTGAGTGACAGCCTTCACATTTCCAGCTTTGTACTGACCCTGGAGTCAGCTTTATTGGCTTGTAGGACTCAGACATCAGAATACTTGGGCAAAAGCCGTCAATGTGGGAGATGAATGAGAACAGATTCCAGAAATCAGAATATTGAGCAACTCTGAGTCAATTTCAGAAACCAGCTGCTAACAAAAAACTGTGGACAGGAGTTCAAAGGCCTAATATGTTGTTGATTTCATACACATATACATAGACTGATGTATTCAGCCAATTATTCTATGAATTTTATTACCATATTATTTCCTTTGAATACATATGCACGTGTATATATTTGTAGCTCCCAAATTTCTTGTTGTCCCTTCCCTGTGGAAATAGCTTCTATGACTCCCTAACATCTCCTACATAAAATCTAAAGTTGTAGCAAGGGTCTTTCTGTTCCCTAAATATGCTAGGATCTTTTATGCCTCTGTGTCTATTCATGTGACATTTAGTTTTCCCAGAATGCCTTCACACTGCTTATGTGTACATCATCCTTAAGTTCTCCATTAGAATATCACTTCCACCAGGCAGTCTTCCCTGGATTCTCTATGACCACATTGGTCTCTCTTTATGACTTTTCTGATCAGTGAGTCACAGGACAGGTGGGGAATGAGTATATGAACCAATTAGGGAGGAGAAAGTGTAGGGTGGAAAGAGAACAGACAAAGATACTTACAAAGATCTGGTAGTTAAAACGTACAACCTGTGGAATCAGTATTGAATTATACATACAACTGAAAGTGGTACTTAACATATCTAGTATAATAAAATGAAACCAGTTTTTGGTTTTAAGCTTCTTGTTCATCCGAGGAGTTCCTTGGGTGATGCAAGTGGTATGATATCAGCTTCTTATCATAAAGGTTGCAGGTTTGAACCTACTCCATTGCACCATGGAAGAAAGACCTGGCAAACTGCTTCTGCATAGATTACAACCAAGAATGCTCAATGGAACAGTTCTATCCTGTAACACATGGGGTTACCATGAATCAAAATTGACTCAACAGCAACAGTTATGGTTTGGTTTGGTTTCATCCAGATTCGAAAGCTTCTAAAGTAAAACTTCTTTCTCTGACTGCCCTCTTGTGGAGGTGCTAAAAGTACCCACAGATAAGTATATGAAAATATCACAAATCTTCTTCCCTAGAATGAGAGAGCTGTGTTCTAGATAGCTGAGCCATGTAGATAATTAGAGATTTTTTTTAAAATGTGAGTATGATGAGACACTCCCCAAGCTGAATTCAACCCATCTCTGGGGAGTCATATGGCTCTTCAAGAACACAGGATAGCCAGAGTCAAGGTTATGACCAGCACGTAGAGAAAGGCCACGTGAATGAGAGAGGCTACTAGTGGATAAAGAGATAGATGAACTAGGACATCTTCACAAATGGAAGAAAGCATTATTAAGCCAACAGAAGTAGTATGTTTTTGTTTCCCCTAGATCAGTGGCTTTTTTTATTGCCCAAGCTACTTTAAAATGCTGATTGCTGAACCTCTCATCTAGACTCTGATTCTGGGAATCTGGGCTGGAGACCATGAATCTGCCTTTAAATAGGCATCCTTATTATCATTAATATTACATGCAAGTAAAATTCCATTGAAGATAATTCTAAAACATTTGCAGCAGTACACCAATGGGCTGCTGCCAGAAATTCAAGCCAATTTCAGAATAGAACTTGAGCAGAATGAGGGATATCATTGCTGATGTCAGATGGTTCTTAGCTGAAAACAGAGAATACCAGAAAGATGTTTACTTGTACTTTATTGACTGTATAGATCAGGAGTGGGTATTCCAGAACATTTAATTGTGCTCTTGAGGAACCTGTATACAGACCAAGAGAATAGAACAAGGGGATACTGAATGGTCTAAAATCAGTAAAGCTGTGTATTATTGAGCAAATAATCCATGAAACTGGATTATATGAAAAAGAACATGGCATCAGGACTGAAGGAAGACTCATTAACAGCCTGCTATATGCAGATGATACAACCTTGCTTGCTGGAAGCAAAAAGGACTTAAAATATTACTAATGAAGATTAAAGACCATAGCCTTCAGTATGGATTGAACCTCAATGTAAAGAAAACAAAAATCCTCATCCCTGTACCAATAAATAACATCATGATAAATGGAGAAAAGCCTGAAGTTATCAAAGACTTCATTTTGCTCGAATCCATAATCAGCTCTCATGGAAGCAGCAGTCAAGAAATCAAATGATGTATTGCATCAGACAAATCTTATGCACAAGACCTCTTTAAGTGTTCAAGAGCAAAGATAATCAGTTTGAGGTCTAAAGTCTGCCCGAACCAAGCCTTGGTATTTTCAGTATCCTCATATGCATGTGAAAGTTGGACAATGAATAAGGAAGACCATAGAAGAATATATACATTTGAATAATGGTGTTGTAGAAGAATATTGAAAGTACCAGGGACTTCCTAAAGAACAAATAAATCTACCTTGGAAGAAGTTCCACCAGAATCCTCCTTAGAAGCCAAGGTGAGACTTTTTCTCTTAAACTTTGGACAGATTATCAGGAGGCACCAGTACCTGAAGAAGGACATCATGCTTGGTAAAATGGAGGGTCAGCAGAAAAGAGAAAGACTCCCAAAAAGATGGATTGACACAGTGGTAGCGAGAATGGGCCCTAGAGTAACAACAATTGTGAGGATGGCACAGGAAAGGGCAATGTTTCATTCTGTTTTGAATTCAGTGTCTCTATGAGACTGGAACTGACTTGAAGGCACCCAATAACAACTTGTAGCATTAAAGTCAGTTCTGTCTCCTAGTGACCTTGTATAAGGTTTTCAAGTAGCTGCTGGGGGATTTGAACCACTGACATTTTGGTTGACATTCCAGTGCTTATCCTATAGCACCACACCAGGATGCCAATAAGCACCCTAATGAATGTGACCCTCATATAATGTACAGTGAGAATATATTTTATAGAGCTTGTTATATTTTTCCAACTTTAACAAGCCATGGTAAGATACTGGGTTATGTGTTGGGCTGCTAACTGCAAGGCCAGGAGATCAAATTCACTAGTTGTGCAACACCCTATGCAGGGTCACTATGAGTTAGAACCAACTCAACATCTCTCAGCAAAGCAGAACAACTTTCTATGAAAGTCATGATTTCATATATTTTAATCCATTGCTCCACGAGAGCACTTTTTTAAACCTGATGCTCTGACTTTTTGCTTGAAAGACATGTCATCATTCCTGTACATTGTTAGAATTAGGCTTTGACCTTTAACTGTATAACAGACTTTCCTTCCTTCCTCTCTCCCTTTCTTCATACCTTCCTACTTGTCTGCCTGACTGGATGACTATGTACCTGTGTACCTGTTGCTGTGTGCCACCGAGCTGATTGTGACTCATAGCAACTGCATAGGACTGTGTAGAATTGCCCCATAGGTTTTCAAAGCCTGTAATCTTTATAGAAACAAATCGTGATGTCTTTTCTCCCACAAAGCCACTAGTGTATTCAAACCACCAACCTTTCCTTTAACAGTTGTGTGCTTAACTATTGTGTACCCAGGTGTACCTATCCATCAGTATTTACAAATCACCTCCTATATGTTGTGCCTAAATCCATAGAACAAAAGTCAATCACAGGAAGAACTAGCCTTCTGAAACAGGGATTGTGTGGAACCTTGACCTTCTTGGTAAGGAATGAGGAAAGGTACAGGCCAAGAAGTAGCTCTCCCTACTTGTTGGGCATCTACCATCTGTTCACATATAATATGTAAATACTATACATACACTGAACACACATAGCCTACATAGGAAAATAACACGTTAGATGATTGTGTGGTTTGCAAAAACTTGTAACATGTTATTTGCATAGAAAACCATGTTACTAGGTGCCAGGCACTCTATGAAGCTTCTTATTAAATACAGTCCATCAAAGTAATTCACACATAGGGAAGGCTGAGGCTTAAAGGAGATTATATAACCACCTAAGGCATTCAGAGTCTTCCAAGTTGAACTATAATTTGAACCCAAATGTATCTGACTCCAAAGTTCTCTGTCCCCTTTCACTGGATGAACATATTGTTAGTTACTTGCAGATAAGCACCAAAGCTGAATCTACCTTTTTTAGGCCCATTATCCAGTTTAATTGTCTTTAAATGTGGAAGTTTAGGAGAAAAAAGTGTATTTATGAAAGTGAGCTAGCAAGTCAAGAATTTCTCTAAGACATTGCCACTAACATTTTCCCAAGTTCTGAAAAATCTGAAAATCAGTCCTTTTGAAGTAGAAAGCAGAAAACTGCTTGCTGTGAGTCCTTAGAGGCATCTGAAGGTTGTTTTAGAGCCAAACTGAGCAGCCATGTATCTTAATTTTGTATTTTATAGAGAACCCGTAGCATTGTTGACACTCCTAGAAGGTCAGTAACAACTTGTTTGATATTTCAAGTTAATTGTGAATCTCTGCATGTTTGCATAGCCGAACCTTTATTGTTAAAGGTCCCTTATAAATGTTGCATTGCTTTCACCTTTATTGCTGCCTTGAGTGTCTTGCGCACCAGTTAAAATGCATTGGTTGCATTAGAAAAGGCATTTGATTTAACACAGTGTAGCTCATTTTCCTTTAGCCATCAGAGCATTTAAAAAGGTACAGTTTGTATTTTTCTGATTATGAAAAAACACATGTTCAGTGTTAAAAATTAGGGAAATATAAAGCCGTTTAAAGAAGATGAATCACCCACAATCCTCTTATCCAAGAGTGATAGTGATAATAAGAAAAGATACTCTTTAAATAAGCCATGCTTACCTTGAGTAAGCCACTGTTGTGAGGTAGGTGCCCTAATTCTAATTTTATCGATTGGGAAGGTAAGGCTTAGGAAGATTAACTAGCATGTCTGAGGCCCTCTTTAATGGTATGTAGCAAAGCCTGCATATAGCATTCTGTTTTTTCCTTGTTCCAAAGCCTGTACTCTTTTTGTACCTCTCCCACATAACCACTGTTAGCATTCTAGTATGTTTCTTCCAAGTCTTTTTTTATGCATATTTTTTCATGGCTGAGATCATACTGTGAACACAATTTTCGACCCTCCCGTTTTCACTTAGCATAATGGCATAAGCAATTTCATTATATGATACGGCTCCATCTCCCTCTCTGACTTTATCTCAGTCTCCCTCCTTCTGACTGTGTGTCACTCCAGGCACACTGGCCTTCTGACTGTTCCTGGAGCAAATCATTGATGTTCTTGACTCAAGACTTTTGCACTGTCAGTTTCCTCTGTCTTAACCACTCTTGTCTTAGCTATCAAATGCTTAGTTCCTTCCCATCCTATAGCCCCAGTTTAAATATACAGACTTTTCCTGAATGTCTTGTCTAAAGTCGGTCCTATTTGCTTTCGTAGCTCCTCTGGATTTCCTTCATAGCATTTGTTACAACTTACCATTAGTCTATCTTATGTCTTTTTACTGTGTTCATGTGTCACAGTAAAAATAGAAGAATCATCTTTGGAGGTCTAGGAATAGCATGGGCCTATACTTATAAAATACTTTATTATTTTCGTAGTTCCACAGAAGTTCAAATACTGGATCAAAATATAAGAACATTTTTAAGACACTCGCTTTACATTACTGCAAAAATTTCATTCCAACATCCCAAAATGTATACAACTCCAAGCTGTGTGAAGGTGCTATTCTCACTGCATCCTTGGCAGCATGATCAGTTTTAAAAGTCTTAGCTATTTTGATAGGTGCCTAGAATGATGCTTGCACATAGTACGTGCCTGGTACATTTTTGCTGAATGAATAAGTAATTCTAATTTTGTAGTGGTACAATCTAAGGTGCCCTTTGGTCAGAGTTCCAAGAACACTTGGTTCCTTTTCTTGACCCCTCTTCCTGTGAGGTCCCAGAAAGACAAATATAAGTTCAGGAGAACCACGGCAAGCAAAGGTATATGGATACCTATGAGTTCCTTGGCTCCCTCTTCAGCCCTCATAACCAGAGCTGGACCTTGGGAAAAATTTATTTTGCTGGGCCTAGAAGTCTACACTGTCCCCTCCCACTACATCTGCATCTGAAATGTGAGAAAAGACCTGTGTAGAGCACAAAATAAATAAATAATGATATTTGTCATCCCATTGCTATCACCACCCACTACCATCAAGTGGATTTGTATTAATAGTGACCCTGTACTACCAACACTCATGGAAGCAGCAGTCAAAAAATCAAACGACGTATTGCATTAGGCAAATCTGCTACACAAAATCTTTTTAGAGTGCTGAAGAGCAAAGATGTCAGCTTGAGGACTAATGTGCGCTTGACCTAAGCCAGGTATTTTCAATAACCTCATATGCATGCGAAAGCTGTACAGTGAATAAGGAAGACCGTAGAAAAATTAATGCTTTTGAGTTATGGTGTTGGAGGAGAATATTGAAAGTGTCATGGGCTGCCAAAAGAACCAATAGATCCGATTTGGAAAAAGTGCAGCCAGAGTGCTCCTTGGAGGCCAAGATGGTTAAACTTTGTCTCTCATACTTTGGACATATTGTCAGGAGGGACCAGTCACTGGAGAAGGATATCATGTTTGGTAAGATGGAGGGTCATAGAAAAAGAGGAAGACCCCAGCGAGATGGATTGGCAAAGTGGCAGTATCAAGAGGCTCAAGTGTGGCAACAATTGTGAGGTTGGCCCAGGATGGGGCAATGTTTCATTCTATTGTGTATAAGGTCGCTATGAGTCGGTACCAACTCAATGGCACCTAACAACAACAATAACATAGGCTTTCTAAGGAGTCCTGGTGTGGTGCTGTAGGATGAGCACTTGATCATAAGGTCGATTTGAACTGCAAGGTCAGCAATTCAAACTCACTAGCCACTCCTTGGAAACCCCATACAGGGTCGCTATGAGTCGGAACCAACTCAACAGCAGTTAACAACAACAGCAACATAGGGTTTCTAAAGGAGCCCTGGTAGCATAGTGCAATACCAGCTGGGCTGATAACTGCAAGATCAGTGGTTCGAAACTACCAGTCACTCCACAGGAAAAAGATGAGGCTTTCTGCTCCTGTAAAGATTTACGCCCTTGGAAACCCTATACCGGTCTCTATGAGTTGGAACTGACTCAGTGGCACACCACCACCACCACCATAGAGTTTCTAATATTATAAATCTGGTGGTTAGCAGCCCAATGCGTAACCCACAGGGTCACCAGGACTCCGTGTAAATGTGTACAAAAACAAAAACAAAACTGCCAGATGCCACTGAGTTATTCCTATCTGAAAGGTTAACAGTTCAAATCTACCCTGAGGCGTCTTGGAAGAAAAACTAGGTGATCCGCTTTATAACATATGGAGTTGCCATAATTGCTGGTGTGTTAGTTTATTGTTGTTCGTTGTTGTTAGGTGCCATCTAGTTGTTTCCAACTCATAGCGACTTTATGTACAAGGTTGGAAAACACTATCTTATTCTGTGCTAGCCTCACAATTGTTGCCGTGTTTGAGCCCATTCTTTTGGCCACTGTGTCAATCCATTTCATTGAAGATATTGCTCTTTTCCATTGACCCTCTATGAAGCACAATGTCCTCCTTCAGGGACTGGTCCTTCCTGATAACATGCCAGTTTCCTGATAACATGCCAGTTACTGGTGCAGACTTGTCCAAATGTTATTTCAGTAGCAACTCCTTAACAGATTGGCACCATATTTATTCACCTATCCAATTATCAATGACTTTTAAAATAGATAATATTTAATACATAGTGTGATAAAAACTTTACCCTCTATGATCACTCACTCGAGGAGATGGTAGATGGACTATAGCTCTAAATCCAGCCAAGTCCAAGAGCTAGTTATTGGATCGAAGTCATAGACCTCTCTTGTTGGTATTATTTTAATGTACATGTTTTCAGTCTAGTCATAAGGTCAGAAATTTTTCCACATTTTTGTTATCCAGTTGAAGACTTCTTCTGGATATCTGTTCATGGCTTTTACCTAATTGTATATTGGTGCCTTTATGCTTTTGTAATGTACTAATGTGAGTGCTTTAAATGGTAAGAATAGTAATTCTTTTTTATGTTTGTAGTAAATATTTTTACAGTTTCTCTTGCTTATGATTTTTTACTATTTGACTTACTGAAGTTTTGAATTTACATTTAGTTAATTCTAGTAATATTTTTCCTTGCTAATTATTCTATTGCTTTTAAGCTTAGAAAAGTCCAAGAGTGAGTCAGTGGTTCCTTATGTTCTTCCTAGTTATTTTGTGGTTTAATAAGAATATCTTTTATACAAGGTGCTTTTTAATTATATAAATTGAAACTGAATTGTAAGTACCTGTTTCTGTAGCACCTTCCCAAAAATTGGTGTGAACCTTTTTCCAATTTGGCTTTGAAAAAATAACTTTCAAAATGACATATACCAAAATTAGATAAGCTGTAAAGATACTTCTTTGTTTAGTTCCTTGGAATCATTCAGCTGTTTTTCATGCTCTCCCTGCTCTTTCCTGGAATAGTATGCAGAGGAACCCTTTAGCATACTAATATAATAAGGATGCTTTTTATGGCTTAAGAGACCTTGGGAATCCTGGGGAAATTGCTCAGTGACTCTTTGGCAATGAAATGAATGTTTTTAAAGCCAGTAGCCTATATAAGAAGTACATTTTTAGAGCTTGTCTTGCTTTGAGCTCTCTGACCCCTCCCTCATGACATCCAGGGAGTGGTATGCGCCCTCCCCACAGATAATTGGATTGTGGCCAGTGTTCCTTTGTTGTTTGCTTTTCAAAGGGATGCACTGCTGGAGTGTGAGTATGTCATCTTGGGCTCATCAGATCCAAGGCCAATCCTTCATTCTAGACCTCTCAAGTCACTCCTTGGCCTCATCCATTCTTCCTCTAAAGAGAGGGATTCCCAAATACTACTGATGGGTTTTTCTAATGGGAGACTGCTGATACTAAGGAAGAGGGTTGGCATAAAGGATCAACCTTGTGGGCTTAAGACAAAAGAAAATGAATCCACAGTTTAAGGATATTTATTTTATCATACTTTATTTTTCTTCTATAGACACTTTTGGGGCAGGAGATTCTTTTCCTGATCACTATAATGATTTGGATCTCCAAAACAGTCAACCAGTTGTTTGTTTCAAGAATTATGAAATCTAGTTTGTTTTAAATTAATGTTTTTACTTTTTCAAACCAGCTTGTTATAATGAAGAAACAAAGGCACAGAGAAAGTTGGAAAGTTATCCAAGGTCACAAAGCTAGTTAGTGGTAGAGCTTGCTTGGTGTCCATGCACTCCAAGTCTTTCTACCGTCTCTATCTCACACTCTCCAGGGAAGTAGATTCTGCAACTTCAGCTATGAACAGCAGAATGAATTTCCTAGATTGTGTTGAAAGAAAAAAAATTATATATATATATATATATACTAAAATAACCTATGGAATGTAAATATATTTTGATTTTTGTGAATATTACCTCGGTGTTGTCACTTAAATATCACTACCTGACG
Organism: Chrysochloris asiatica; assembly: GCF_000296735.1. NCBI lineage: Eukaryota > Metazoa > Chordata > Mammalia > Afrosoricida > Chrysochloridae > Chrysochloris > Chrysochloris asiatica. The sequence goes on from NW_006408544.1 coordinate 13,865,969, forward strand.
TAGATATTGGAGTTTCTACTTGAAACTTTTATTGTCTTATTAAATTTTGGTTCTGAGACCCAGTGAACATGCAAATGCCAAGATTGTTGAGGAACATTTTAGAAAAATTATCCTGATGGTTCCTTTGATGCTCTGGGTACCCTTTGTGTGTTTCAATCCTAAGAGCTTCATAGCACATTTTTAGTTGTAAGATCTAGTTTATTGTTTACTGGAAACATCCTGGCTTACAAATGGAACTGGTGGGTGAAATGCTGGACTATCCTCCACTAACAAGAAGTGAAGAATGCATTAGCATCACGATGTCACTGTGCTTAGAGGTCCTTGCTAGGCTGTGAACTCACTTCTGATTTCCTGCAATCACTTAATTATAGGCAAGTGCACATAATACCTGAATAGCATTATTGTTGTTTTTCCTACCATGCTGAGTTGTTCATTAACATTTGTGTAAAACATCGGAATCATAGAATCTTTTTAGGAGGTCATCTAACTCATCCTTTCTCTCTGTAGATCAACCCACCTACACTCATTCCTAGCACAATTCTGAGCCTTTCATTTCTCCTACTGTGGAGTTGGTGTTCTTGTACTGATGGATTCATCTGAGATCAAAATTATAGACAAATATTTAACAAGACAGTCTTGGATAAAGTTTCAGTACTAAAAATGTACAGTCTCATCAAAGAAATAAAAGGAATCCAATTGCTGGTCTACAAGTATTAGCAGAGTGATAGTAATACTTTCATAATGTTAACCACCAAATGTCCTCCACTTCTGAGGAAAGACAGACTCCTTAGATCACCAAGGAATCTAAAAACCAGGCAACAAGAAAAAGCACCCATCTACATTGCCAGATAGCACCCCTCACATCCTCCCAGAGACTCTGTTCTCTAAATGCTTGTTGTTGTTATTAAGTGCAGTTGAGTCAGTTCTGACAGATAGGGACCTTGTATAGGGTTTCTAAGGAGTGGCTGGTGAGCTTGAACCACCGACCTTGTGGAACAACTTTGCAGTTCAGCGCATTAACCCACAGCACCACACCAGGACTCTTCTAAATGTTAGACAGCCAAATAACCAGTTAACCCTTAGTGTCAATGATGCTTCACATCCATTTTAAAGACCTTGCCGTATTTGGTTCCTACTCAGAGTTGGCAATTACTCTGTGAAGTAGGCTGTTTTCAGCCATAGCCCCATTTCACAGCTAATGATACTAACCAAAATATGGTTTGAGATCTCCATGTAAAAGAAATGAGCAGCTCTGAGGCTGTGAGCCACTCTGAAAATGAACTAGCTCCTTGAGAAATATCTAGCATACAGCCAGACACTTGGATAAAGAGGAGAACAAGACCTGGAGCTGGCCTTCCAGAACCCGCAATGTAGTGGGGAAAAAATAGATCTTTGCAGTGTGAAAAAGTACTGCAATGGTGGTCCTTAGAAGCAGAAGAGTCTATCGTTTCATTGCAATGATTACAATCACTTCTGCACCATTATTCAACAGTATTTGCTTCTATTCTCTCTGATATTTTTTGGGAGGGCGGGGGGCCATACAGGAATGTATAATCAGTTAAAAACCAATGGGCACATTCTGAAATCCTGCCTCCTGGCCTCCAGCACACAGTCTTTCTCTTTCCATGAGTCTGGAGTCCTCAGCTGCTGTATCTCTCCATTTAATCATCTCTGCCTCCATCTCTGGTGTTGCTGCTTCTCTGGATAGGGTCCTACGTTCCGCTTGTGCTTTTCTTCCTTGATGGTCCTAGGGTCCTCTGCTACTGGACTGTAAGATTAACTACTCCCCCTTTTTTGTTACAAAACTTGTGCCTTTACAGTTGTGACAGTTGTAATTAGTCATGATAACAATTATGCACTGTTGAATCATGAGAATCTTATGCCCATCTCCTTTAATTGGACCCATCTAGACAAGATGGAAACTATTAAGTGGGGATTTGTCCTTCCCCCACACAATCTGAAACTAAACTCCCTCAGCAAAACTTGTAAGCCATTCACTTCATGCCTTTATAACCCTCACATTTTAGGTAGTCCATATCTAAGTTGCCTGTCCCTATCAACCCTGTATAACAAGGGGATAGGCTTGATACTTGATGTCAAGTTCATCAAATTGTAGCAATTTACACTTGGTTCCTTTATCTTTTTTTTTTTGTCTTCCTTTAGTTGAGTTTCTATCATCAAGCCAATCAAGTTAGGTCGAATGGGTACTATCTACAAGTTTGGGCATTCTTGTGTGTCTCCTCTCAGTTCATATCAGCGCTAGCCCTCCTTGGATATGTCCTTGTCCATGAGCTCAGGAGTTCCCAGGACTCACCACACTTCAGACCAACCAGACCTTCATCTTCTCTATTCAGGTTAACAAGAGTTTATGGAATCTGGTTGAACTCAGCCCATATCTTCATTGCTGCTTTTCCCCCTCTTCCACTCACCAGCAGACCAATGTGGTTGCCAGAAAGTTTACATGCCGGCTCATGTGTTCCCTTTGAGTTTCAGTCTTGCAGAGGTTTTGTCCTGAAGGGTCTTCATTGCCTCTCTTGATGGCTCCCTGGAGAACAACTTGCTTGTTCTTGTAGTAACCAATCATGCTGCCATTTTTGTTTTGGATTTTTTCATGCAGGTCTTTCTTTCAAGAAGTATCCATCTGTTCCTCTAGCTGCTCCAGGCTGGTCTGCTTGTCCTTTCTAGTGGGAATGTTCCACCTCAGAAGGTTCTGGATGGGACTCTGGATTCCACTTAAGGTCCTATACACTACAAAGGCTCTGCAAGAAGCCTATTTCATTGGGCAAGTTCTAGAACCCCTTGTAGATATTTCAATCAGTTATAGGCTGAAGACAGGCTTAGAAGCTTTCTATAATCATGTTTCCCGATATTCCTTTTTATCCCACTCAAGTGTCTATTTTACAATAGTAGGCAAGGGAAACCAATATCCATAAGACATTCAAGCATCTTAACATTATTTCCCCTTCTTTTACCCATTCAGACTATATCTTGATCCCTGTATCACAGATCCCTGTTGTTCCAAGGTTGAACATACATCACTATTTACCTCTGTCCCATTTAACTCATGCAAACCTGCCTCAGTGTCCCGCTATCTACCTTGTTCTTCCATGCCTTTCCCCCTTCTTGTGTATTGCCCTTCCCAACACCAGACCTATGATGTGTCTATCCCCTACCCTGTGTTCTACCATCACTTCCTTCACCCCCTGTAACCAACAATTTGTTTCTCCTTTTAGTATGGGCATATTTTCTTAAGTTTTTACAATAATTGTGTTATGCAATATTTGTCCTTTTGTGACTGAATAATTTTACTCAGCATAATGTCCTCAAGGTTCATCTATGTTATGCGGTGGTTTGCAGCTTCCTTATTGTTCTTCAAGGTAGCATAATAGTCCATTGTGTATATGTACCAAAATTTATCCATTCTTCCACTGATGGGCACTTAGACTGTTTCCATCTTTTTGCTATTGTGAATAGTACTGCTGTGAACATTGGTGTGCATGTATCTACTCCTGTCCTGGCTCATATTTCTTGTGAATATATACCAAGTAGAGTAATTGCTGGATCATAAGATATTTCTATTCCCAACTTTCTGAGGAAGCATCATACTGTTTTACAGAGTAGTTGGACCATTTTGCATTCCCACCAGCACTTTAGTAGGGTCCCAGTCTCTCCACGTCCTCATCACCATTTATTGTTCTCTGCTTTTATGAACTTTGCTGTTATAGCTGGTGTGAAATGATATCTCATTATTGTTTTGATTTGCATCTCTCTAATTGCTAATTGTGCTCAGGAAGAATCTGAACATGGACCAAGAGGCAGTAGTTCGAACAGAATATGGGAACACTGAATGATTTATAAATCAAGAAAGGTGTGTGACAGTGTTGTATTCTTTCACCATACTTATTCAACTTGTATGCTGAGCAAATAATCTGAGAAGTTGGGTTATATGAAGAAAAACATGGCATCAGGATTGGAAGAAGACTCATTAATAACCTGAGATATGCAGATGATGCAACCTTGCTTGCTGAAAGTTAAGAGGACTTAAAGTATTTACTGATGAAGATCAAAGACCATAGTCTTCGATATGGATTGCATCTCAATGTAAAAAAAAAAATAACAAAAATCCTCACCATTGGACCAATAAACATTCTTATCAACAGAGTAAAGATTGAAGTTGTCAAGGACATCATTCTTCTTGGATCAACTATCAACACTCATGGAAGCAGCAGTCAAAAAATCAGATGACATAGTGCATTAGGCAAAGCTGTTGCACAAGACCTTTTTAAAGTGTTAAAGAGCAAAGATGTCAGCTTGAGGATTAAGGTGCACCTGACCTAAGCTATGGTATTTTCAGTAACCTCATATGTATGTGAAAGCTGGACAGTGAATAAGGAAGACTAAAGAATTGATGCTTTTAAGTTATGGTGTTGAAGGAGAATATTGAAAGTGCCATGGGCTGCCAAAAGAATAAACAGATCTGTGTTGGACGAAATGCAGCCAGAGGGCTCCTTGGAGGCCAGGATGGCCAAACTTCATCTCTCATACTTTGGACATATTGTTAGGAGGGACCAGTTGCTGGAGAAGGATATCATGTTTGATAAGGTGGAGAGTCATAGAAAAAGAGGAAGACCCCCAGTGAGATGGATTGGCAAAGTGGCAGCATCAATGGGCTCAAGCGTGGCAACAATTGTGAGGTTGGCCCAGGACCGGGCAGTGTTTTGGTCTGTTGTATATAGCATCGTTATGAGTCAGTACTGACTCGATGGCACCTAGCAACAACAACCACAACAATGGCTAATGATTGTGGACATTTTTTCATATGTTTGTTGGCTGCCTGAATATCTTCCTTGGGGGAAATTCTGTTCATGTATTGTGCCCATTTTTTAATTGGGTTATTTGTCTGTTTCTTGTAGAGATATTATAGGTTCCTAGACATTTTCAATTTAGAAAAATTTCCTCATGTATTCCAAGATAGTCTTCATAGCTTTTAATGTGGTTTAAGAAAAAAAGAGACAATTTTAATGGATTTTTTTAGTTTAATTTCAACATTCTTGCAAGTGTTGGATTTTTTTTTTTTTTTTAAATACCCCTCCCTCACTGTTTGTGTAGTTAAAATAACCTGTAGAGGGAGGTTGGTTCTCAGTGGATGCACACACATGGGGGCATTTGGTATGGGGGAGAATAAGACCTGTGCAGGGAGATCACTGCTGTATTCTAAAACTATCTGCTGAAGAACAGCCAGATGAGGAAGACCAGTGTCTGAGGGACTCCATTGTTTGTTTGAACAATCAACTAAAAGTCTGGCATTTGAGGTGCTAGCATGTCAAGCATGGTAATAGGGGTTCTAAGGTTTGTGTTTGAGCATTAGAGAGCTTCCATTCTTATAAATGGAAGTTATAAGATGTGTTCACAGGTGAGTTGGGACTTCAGGTGCTGTGAGATTCACGGGCCATGCAGACACCAACCAGGCTCAGCCAGAGATTATGTATGATGGACTGCATAAAGCTTTTGAAAAAATGGAATTAAAGATTTTGGAAATTTTCCATGAACTTTTCGAAGTCTTCTCATTTATCAACCTATCTGATTCTGTTTCCTCCTGCATGAAATGGTGGTGATTGTATCTAACACATAAGGCTGTCATAAAGAATTGTGATTTAGTAAATTACTGGATATGACTCTTCTGGCCATAGTTTATGGAAGTGTGGTGGCTCCATACTGGACTGTGAGCCATAAGGATGGCAGTTCAAACCCACCAGATGCTCTCTGGGGGAAAGATGAGGCTTTCTGCTCCCTCGAAGACTTAAAGCCTTGAAAACACTATATGGATAACTATGGGTCAGAATGGACTCAATTGTACTTAACCACAAGAACAACAACAAAAAGCCATAGTTTCTAACTCTCACCAAATGATTGGATGGGATGTAAATAAGATGTATGAATCTGTAATGTGGGGATTGGTTAGTTTTCCATCCTGCTGGGTTTAAAATTAGTCTTCACAGAAGTGAAGAGACTTACTATCATCAAGAAAGAAGAGCATGAAATGGAACATTTCCATTGGATTTGAGATTCCTGTGCGATTCCCTTCAAGTCAAGAGCAGAGGGCTCTAAAACCCAAGAAGTGGTGGTGAAGTGACAGAGAAGCAGTGGTAGCAGAGGCTGCAGAACCAAGAGCACAAGATGGAGCAGAGCAAGGGGCTTCCTGGCCCAGGAGCCAGTCAAGTTGAGTGCTATCAGGCAGGATCTCACTTGTAGAGTGGAGTGCCTTCAAGCACTTCCTCAAGAAGATCAGTTTGATGACCCATAGGGCTAGAGCTGAGTGACTTTGGGCTGAAGTTTATAGAGAAGTGACATGCCCTTTGGACATTTATTAGAAGTTCTAGGGTATTGTAACCCTTGACCAAGCATGGCAGAGCCCAGGGGGCTGTGTGGCTGAGAGGACGACAACCAGAGAGAGATGTACTTCTGGACTGAGAAAAACTATTCTGAGCATTTCTGATCTTGAATTGTAAACTGTTTACTTCCCTAATTAACCCCAGAATCATGTATTGTTTGTGAGTTCTGTGTGGCCCTTGCAATGAATTTTTGAATCCATCAGAGAAGCAGAGAATGCCTTGGAAAGGACAGTTTGTGTCAGAATAAATAAAGAAGGGTAGAGGCATGTCTGAACTTTGTCTCAGAGGAATTGGCCACAGGTTGATGATTTTGATTCTCCTTCCCCTTTGTGAAGTCAGAGGAAGTCTGATGTGGTCTCTGTACCATTTTTACATAAATAAATAAAACGGATAAATGCATCAGACTGCAAAGTCGTTTGAATTGCAAGCTCACCAGTTGCTGCTTGGAAACCCTATACAGGGTTGCTATGGGTCAGAATTGACTCCACGGCGCTTAACAACAGCAACATATGGCCCTCAGCCCAGACATTCCCCACCCCTGATCTAGTGGTTTTGTTCTCCTAGCGCCTCAGAGTCCTCTCTAGTACCCTCTGCATCAGCCTTGTACACAAGAGAAGAGAAAGAGAAGATAGAGAATTATACAGAAATTGTTTCCAAGTTTGGAAGTGATCTGAATCACTTCCACACATTCCATTGACTAGAACTCTGTCACTTGGCCTCATTGTAGTTTAGCTGGGTTGTTGCTGTTGTTAAGTGCCGTCGAGTCGGTTCCAACCGATATCGACCCTGTATAGGGTTTCCTAGGAGTGACTAGTGAGCTTGAATCGCGCTGACCTTGCAGTTCAAACGGCTTTGCAGTCTGGCGCATTAACCAGTTAAACGCAAAAGGAAACGGGATTGAATGAACACATGGCAGTCCCTGACTCGCAGTCAAAGCTAATTCAAAACTGAACCAATCACTTGAAAAGTAATAAATGAGCTTCCTCTTAATTTTTCTGTGTAAACAGAGGGCCTGGTGACCCCTGGTTTGGAATGCCCTGCTTTGGGATCAGGCTGGGTATTCAAACTAGAACAACGTAGAAGTCCTTTCTCCCTCTGAGATTCTTTGATTGGCTAAAGCCAAGAGAGAACTGGAGCCAAATTACCCAGCTGAATTTCCGGTGCCTTAAACTGAGTTCTTGGAGTAGAAATAGAACGTTGAATTTCATTTCATAAATTGTTCCTCCAACTTGACGTATTGGAGATTTTTAGCACGCACGCTCACACCTGGCTGCCCGCCACCTTCTGCCATTGCAGATACGCTTACAGGAAACCATAAGTGGATCTGCTTTTGATGCTGGCAGCATCTTACTAAAATGCTTTTGCTGGCATCATGGAACAGGAGCAAAATTCAGCTGGGACCAATAATGAGGCTATTTAGAAAGTTCTCTCCTCCACCCCCTGACAAGGCAGATGTGGTGGGGATTTTTCCATCCCATTCTGTTGATGCTGACCAAAATTAGTTCAAGGCTATCAATAATGTTTAGACTCTGAGAGCCGAAGTCCCAGATCCACAAAGAAGACAAAATCTTCATTCCCCCATATAGTCATAGTAAAAGAAACTTACCCTAGAGACTCCCAATATATAGATTTGTCACCTATTCTTTTAACAAATCTAGAAAAACTACAACTATGTGTCAGTTTGGAAAGAAAACAAGTATTGGTATCCATTAAAAAGTATCCCCAGGTTCCATTACTATGTTGTTGTTGTTAAGTGCTGTTGAGTCGGTTCCCACCCATAGCGACCCTGTATAGGGTTTCTGAGGAGTGGCTGGTGGGCTTGAACCTCCGACTTTGTGATTCAAACCGACTTTGCAATCCAGCGCATTAACTCACAGCGCCACACCAGGACCCCATTACTATAGTGAGTACTTTTTAAAAATGTTCCTGAAATTATGTTGTACTGAAAAAGTTTCTTCTAAGCACATTTACTTCTATCATCTTATTTAAAACTACCAGTCATAGTGTGAGGTGGGAATTTTATACATTGTCTACAAATAGATGAAACTAGCCTACTTGAGGTGTAGAGAGGTCTGTGAGAGATGGATTTAAGATTAGTACTTAAATCTCTACACTTTCAAACGGTTTCACTAGACACATGAGGTTATATCAGCAGATTATTTGTAGCCACTTTAACTCATTGTAGTGTTTATTGTTCTATCTATCTATCCATCTGTTTCTTCACAAACTCTGTACCAGGTATTGTGCTTGAGGTACAGAGATGAATCATCCAAATCTTTTCCTTCAACAAATTCACAGATTACTAGAGGAACTCGACAGATAAGATAACTATGACTACAATTAAGTGCATAGACAGGGTATGATGGATATGCATGTGGAAAGGGGGTAGAATTGAACACAATGAAGGCATGGTCATTTCTAGTTGGAAAGGTCAAAGCTTACGTCATATAGGAGGTGGCACTTGAACTTAATCTTATAGACTGTATGATCATCAGACATGCAAGCAATTAAGGAGCATTCCAGGTAGGGAACAAGATTGCAGTTTATACATAGGTTAAGAGACCTGATGGAATGGGGCCTATATAAGGATATGCCGGCATATTTGGGAATGGTTTTAAACAGTGGTGAGCCTCAAAGAACACTCTGGATGCATTGCTGGGCTTAAATGAAGGACGAAGCTCTATAATACCTGTGTACAACATTGTGCTTGTGCTAACAGTGATTGAACTTTGGGGATGTTTTGAGTCTGACCCACACAATCTAGTCCTTGATTATGTATTCTCTTGTTCTTACCAGTAAGCCTCAGATCCCTAGTCTGATTATAAATGCTCAGAAGAGTATTGTCAGATCCTTGTTGTATCTCCCAACACCCAGCCCAAAGCTAAGAGCCATATGCTGTAGGTGTCAAGGACTTGCTTGGCCATTTAACAATATCTAGAAATCAAGTAGTGAGCTCAAGTTAATATTATCAGAGCATGGGATCATGAGAGGGAAAACACAACGAGCTCATAGTCTCATGTAGAAGGTAGACATGAAAGGCAACAATTTCAGTTCCATATGGAAAAAGATAATCTGAAGAACAAGTTATCTGGGCACTCAGACAGGGAACTAGTATTTGAGTCAGAGGAAAATTGGGAAGCTTTATTTTCTGCTCCCACTCCAATGGAAACTCTCAGGACAAGGGGTCATGTATACTTAGTTTACTGTTCTATCTCCAGTGACTACACATAGTAGGTAGCCGACATATATTTGTTGACTTAGTGAATCTATGGAAAGTCAATATTAAACTTGATTTTCAATGATGTATAGATGCTCACCAAACAGAAAAAGCAGGAAAATTTTGTTCTAGACATAGAAAATAGCTTGTGTAAAGATATACACGAGACTATATTTTGATTTGCCTAAATGTTACTCCAGAGGGAGTTCTTGTAGAGTGTGGATATAAATGGAATTCTGGATAATGGCCTTCCTTTATATAGATTTTGACTGAACACATCCCACACATTGCTTGCTAGTGGCTTAGCAAGGTTAACCACACCAGCAGATATCAGACAGGGATTTTGTCAGCTGATGTCCTTTTGAAACTGCCTGCATTACGGCGAGCAATATTACACCTGCATTCTCTGCTTTTATCCATTGTTGAAACTCATAAGTATTTATCTGGTGAGGCTGGTCATAAGCACTTTTACTATGTGACCTGGTTTGCCTTAAGGAGTCCTGATTTGTGCCTGCTTTCTCAGTGTAATTATTAATAAAGTATCCTTGAAAACTATCTGGGTTTGACCAAGAAAAATGTCCCTTTCTCTCAAGCATCAGTGAAGGGAAGTGGTTGATGCAGAAAACCCTACTATCCGATATCAAGAGCACTAATTCAACACTTATTCATCAGATATTTATTGAATGTGATCCTGTCTTAAATACTCCAAGGACCCTTAGAGACGAACAAGACATGGTCTCTCCTCAGCCGTTATATCCTAGTGATGATTGTACTTATCCTGTCCTTCTCTTGGTAGGTGTGAGAATAACACACTTGTTGTTATTGTTAGGTGTCATTGAGTTAGTATCCACACAGTCAAAAGCCTTTGCATAGTCAATAAAACACAGGTAAACATCTTTCCGGTATTCTCTGCTTTCAGCTAAGATCCATCTAATGTCAGCAATGATATTCCTTGTTCCACATCCTTTTCTGAATCCACTTTGAACCTTTGGAAGTTTTCTGTCAATGTATGGTTGTAGCCATTTTTGTGTATTATCTTTAGCAAGATTTTACTTGCATGTGATATTAATGTTAATGCTATTGTCCGATGATTTTGGCTTTTAGTTGGGTCACCTCTAAAATGTTTGGTGGATGATTATGGTAAATCAAGTATGTATGTAACTTAACCTCTCTCTGCCTCAGTTTTCCTCATGTGTCAACTTGAGGATAACAAAACTAGTACCTCCCTTATCTACCGCGTGTCTGTCTATTTGTTATATGAGTGTATGAGTGTTGCTGTGATGCTGGAAGCGATGCCACTGAGATTTAAAATCCCAGCAGGTTCACTTGTAGTGGACAGGTTTCAGCAGTTTCTAGATTAAGACAGACTCAGAAGAAAGGCCTAGTGATCTCCTTGCAAAAATTAGCCTGTAAACGTGTAGATTACAATAGGTTACTGTCCAATGCAGGCTGGAAGGCACTTAAAATACAAGGGTGGCTGCAACAGTGAACTCGGTCATACCAACGATTGTGAGGATGACGCAGGACTGGGCAACATTTCTTTCTGTTGTACATGGGGTCACCAGGAATTGAAGCTGACTGGAGAGCAATTAAGAGCAACAATTGACCTTATCAGGTCATTTTGATATCATGTGAGTTAACACATATAAAGAGCTAAAAGTAGTGCCTGGCGCAGTAAATACTCAATAAACCACCAAACCCAGCCCACTGCCATTGAGTCCATTCCAACTCATACTGACCTGCATGGGGTTTCTGAGGCTGTGAATCTGTATGGAAGCAGAAATCCTCATCTTTCTCTAGCAGAGAGGCTAATGGGTTTGAATAGTAAACCTTGTGGTTAGAAGTCCAGTGCTTTTCATGTAACACCATCAGTGTTCCTTTAAATGCTCAACAGATAGTAGTGATATGACAACACTTTGCAAAGAACAGTTACCAATAGCTTTCTAGAGCTAAAAAATGAGAAAAGTTTAACTGAAAGCTTTGTCTAAGGAAAGTTCCATTTGTTAATTTATTCAACCATCATTTATTATGAATCCGATATAAGCCCCTCAAGCCTAGTGGGAGAGACAGACATTCAAATGAATACTGTGAGCATACACACATGTATGTCATGAAAGATGTCCTTTTAACTGTGGGATCTATTAGAGGCCTGTTGGGTGGGTACCCCTTCACAGACAACTTCTCGAAAATAGCAACAGAGGAGAGGGTGGATGTTGAACAACATTAATAAAAGGAAGCAATGTGATTACAATGGAATTTTAGAAAGTTCACTGTGACTGGTAGGTAAGGTTCAGTCGAAACTGGAAATATGTATAAATTGATGATAACAATTCAGAAGAGAAATGCAAAGGACTCAAACTAAGGCAGTAGCTGTGGGCAAATGAAAAGATAAGAATATAGAGTCTGCAGAACTATATAAGCTTTCAGACAACTTTTCTTGGTGGGAGAGAGATATATATTAAAGGACAAAACTGAGACACCAGGTTTATTTTCAAATCCTGTGGAATGTGTGGTGTCAGTCTCTATTATACAAATAATTTTAAAAACACATCAGTTGAATAATTGGATGTTGATTGTTGTTGTTGTTGTTAGGTGCCATAGAGTCCATGCCAACTCATAGTGACCTTATGCACAGCTGAACAAAACACTGCCCGATCCTGGGCCAACCTCACTGTTGTTGCCAGTGGGGGTCTTCCTCTTTTTCTCTTACCCTCCACCCTACCAAACATGATATCCTTCTCCAATGACTGGTCCCTTCTGGCAATGTGTCCGAAGTATGAGAGATGAAGTTTGGCCATCTTGGCCTCCAAGGAGCACTCTGGCCACACTTCTTTCAACACAGATCTGCTGGTTCTATGGGCAGTCCATGGCACTTTCAATATTTTCTTCCAACACCATAACTCAAAAGCATTAATTCTTCTATTGGCTTCCTTATTACTGTCCGACTTTTACATGCATACGAGTTTATTGAAAATACCATGGCTTGGGTCAGGCACACCTTAATCTTCAAGCTGACATCTTTGCTTTTCAAAACTTTAAAAAAGATCTTGTGCAGCAGATTTGCCTAATGCAATATGTCGTTTAATTTCTTGACTGCTGCTTCCATGAGTGTTGATAGTTGATCCAAGAAGAATGAAATCCTTGACAATTTCTATCTCTTCTCAACTGATAAGAGATTTATCAATTGATAATATTGGTCCAATGGTGAGGATTTTTGTTTTCTTTGCATTGAGATGCAATCCATACCGAAGACTGTGGTCTTCAATCTTCATCAGCAAATATTTTAAGTCCTCTTCAGTTTCAGCAAGCAAGGTTGTATCACCTGCATATTGCAGGTTGTTAATGAGCCTTCCTCCAATCCTGATGCTACATTTTTCTTCATATAACCCAACTTCTTGGATTATTTGCTCAGCATACAGGTTGAATAACTATGGTGAAAGAATACAACCTTGTCGTACATGTTGATTACATTGTTTTAAAATGGGTTCATCAGGCATTTGATGATAATGCCTAACCTGTGAGAGGGATTTTGACGTCAAATCCTTCTTGTCATGAAGAGTAATCATCACACTGCTGTTGTTCACCAGTAGCTCCTGGGAAACCCTATACAGGGTCTTTCTATATCAGAACCTACTAGATGGCACTTAACAACAGCAACAACGTTGCTCAACAGTTCTATAATTTAGAGGTAAAGATCTTGAGAGTGTCTACATCAAACTTTTCCTGATCACTGTGACTCACCCGTAATTCCTCAGCAATTCTTCTTTCTTCTAAACTTTTCTATGTCACTTGCTCACTGTACTACACATTTAACAATGATACATCACAATAATGTTGTTGTTAAGTGCCATTGAATCGGTTTTGACCCATAACAACCCTGTATAGGGTTTTTGAGAAGTGGCTGGTGAATTCAAACTGCTGACCTTGCAGTTCAAACCGAACTTGCAGTCCAGGCTTGGATCTGTCTTGAGGTGCCTCTGAAGGAAGAAATCCTGACAATCTACTTTGAGAGACCACAGCCTTTGAAAACTCAGTGGAACACAGTTCTACTGTGAAACACATGGTTTGCCATGAATTGGAATGAACTCAACTGATTTGTTTTGTAAATATATATATAGAAAGAGAGAGAGAAGAGTCCCTGAGTAGTGCTAACAGCTAATTTCCTTGTCTGCTAACCAAATGATTGGTGGTTTGAATCTACCCAGAGGCACCTTGGTAGAAAGACCTTATGGTCTACTTTCAGAAAAATTAGCCATTGAAAACTCTGTGGAGCACAGTTCTATCCTGACACATATACTGGGTCTCTGTGAGTCAGAATGCACTGAACAGCAACTTGATTATAAGCACACATATCTATGTATGTATATATATGTATACATTCATAGATATGTTGTTGTTGTTGTGAAGTGCCATTAGGTTGATTCCAACTCATTGCGACCCTGTATAGGGTTTCTGAGGAGCAGCTGGGGAGTTTGAACCACTAACCTCACAGTTCAAATGGCTTTGCAGTCTGGCGCATTAACCCACTGCACCACACCAGGACTCCTTATATATGTGTGTGTGTTTCCATAGGATAAGCACTCGACCTCAAGGTCAGTTTGAACCAGGAGGTTGGCAGTTCAAACTTACCAGCTGCTCCTAGGAAACCCTATACAGGATTTCTATATGTTGGAACTGACTTCATGGCACTTAACAACAATATATATACATATGTATGTATATGCATATATTTATATATGCAATAATATTAATGAAATAATATTTCAAGTACATTATTAACTCTCTTCAAGCTCATGTGCTAACTGAAATATCAGCAGTTTGAATCCACAAACAGCTCCCCAGAAGAAAGATGAGGTTTTCTGCTTCCCTATAAAAAGAATCCTATGGCACAGTTCTACTGTGTCCTGTAGGGTTGTTATGAGTTGGAATCCATACCACCGCAGAGAGTTTGGTTTTTAGTTTATGAATTCTTTTAAATCTTTGCACTCTCTGGAGTTTTTCAAAAGACCTGGTTGCATAGAAAGTGGGGGAGAAGGTGTGGGCCAATGAATTTCTGTTCCTGTTTGCAACCTCCACAGTGCCTGCCTCTTTTCTGTATCTTCCACCATATTCAGGCGGATTGAGAGTGCTCTGTGATTGAAGACCACTCTTGTTAGAGAAGCACACATTCCTGTGGAAACCCTTATGTTATAGTCACTAAAAAAAAAGTTGCAGCAAGAGCATTCCTGTCTTTGACAATAAAGCAATGTCTCTGTTGAAAGTTCGTGGGTTGAACTTCAATGTATTTGTCTTGAAGAGTTGCTTCCATTTTGGAATTTCTGGGTTTAGTTACTTGAACATTTCTAGGTAAAAGACGACTTTCGTTTGGCAGGAATTTCTCACTTCAGAAAAATGATTTTGTGGGAGGGTAGATTCCAAAAGTTAATTTTTTCTTGAGTCATTCTTGGGATTCATTTATTTTTCATGTATTTCTGAGAGAGACAATATCTCCATATCTTAGCCTGCCATGTGAATATAGTCATTTTACTTTAGCAAATATTGACTAAACTCCAGCTACAAGAGAGACGTTGTGCTCAGCTGGAGGAAAACAAAGGTAAATAAGAAAAGTTCTTGCCCTCAAGTACCTTGAAAATTGGTAGAGGATACAGACCTGTAAATAACTTGTGGTGATACTGTGGAAGGAGTTTTATGGAAAGAGAAAGAACAAGCTGGTATAATAAAACTCTGATAACTCAGAAACTAACTGTGCTTAATGGGGTTGAAACCTTGAAGGATGAGTGAGAAGGGAGAGAAGGCAGGGTATAGCTTAGCATATCTGTTGTTGTTAAGTGCTGTAGAGTCAGTTCTGACTCATAGCAACCCTGTCTAGGGTTTCCAAGGATTGGCTGGTGGGTTAGAACTGCCTGCTTTGCGGTTTAAACCAACCATGTGGTACAGTACACTATCCTGTATGGCCATACCAGGACTCCATATCTAGAGCTGTATATATGAAAGGAAATGTCCCGGAGGAGACAGGAAGCTTAAGTGAGAGTCTTATTTTAAAGAGTCTTGACTGTCCTACTGAATAGTTGGACTTAATATCAGCAATAAGGATCATGGAAGGAGTTTTAGACTGGACAGTGTCAGAACATATGTTGAACCATATGAAATTTAAAATATTTGACTGCTTTTGACCTATAAAAACAATTTCATATGGTTCAGCTTAATGCAATAAATAATGTTTTTGAGTATGTAACAGTATGTCATGCATACCCTGTGATATGCAACTTACATTGAATTCTCATACTGTAGTCATTATTATCACCATTCCCATTTTAAAGATGAAAGCACTATTGTGGGACTAGTTCAGGGTCCTGACTCCTGCATTCCAAATCCTGTACTTTCAATGATCTTCACTAACCATTTTCAGTTCTGTGTTGTATTAAAATAACTCTGGTGACCACACTGGATATAGGAGGAACATGATATTAGCTTAGCTCTTCATTTGAGGAGATTTTCAAATCTCTACTCTTCAAAAGTTTGATTTCCTTTGAGCCATCATACTTATACTGTAAAGTTGGTAGGAAGTTTGCTTTACTGAAAATTTAATTTGCCAATTAAAAACTACTTATTTATAATTCTAACACATTATTGTTGTTGTTAAGTGCTGTTAAGTCAGTTCTGACTCATAGCGAGCCTGTATAGAGTTTCCAAGTAGCAGCTGGAGGGTTTGAACTGCCAACCTTGCAGTTAGCAGTCCAGTGCTTATCCCACAGCACCACTGGCCAAAATCCATTGCCCTTACATCAGTTCTGACTCATTGTTGTTGTTAGTAGGTGTCTTCATGTTGGTACCGATTCATAACAACCCTATGTACAACAGAATGAAACATTGCCCCATCCTGAGCCAACCTCACAATCATTGCTACACCTGAGCCCCATTGCTGCTGCCACTGTGCCAATCCATCTAGCTGAGGGGTCTTCCTCTGACTCATAACACCATTATAGGATTTAAGTAGATTTTCAAGATTCTAACTCTTTATGGAAACAGACAGTCACATCTTTCTGCTGTGGAGTAGCTGGTGGTTTTGAACAGCTGATCTTTTGGTTAGCAGTCAAGCACTTTTAACTACTGCAACACCAGGATTTGACAATATTAGAACTAGCAGAGAGTTAAAAGTCAAGTAATTCTATTTCTTCATTTACTGAAGAAGATTATAGTCTAGAGAGGAGAAATTATTTGCCTTCCATCATAGAAATATTGGTAGCAGAGATAGAAGTGGCTTAGAGGTCTACTGGCTCCCCCTGTGTGTTTCCTTCTGATTTTAAATGAATCTTTCTCTCACTGAGACACGTGGAGCATACACTGAATATAATACTCTTACACATGAAAATGTGTAAAACTTTATGTTACATAGACAACTTAGTTTGGCTATCTACTGATACAAAGTAACAGATATAGGGAGAAAAAAAAGTGTGTTTTAGCTACCCATATGGCACTTAACAACAGCAACAACATTTTAGAATTGGCACACTTAGATGGTGTGGTGTTACTTTATATTAAAATTTTAACGGTGACAAAGTCCATTGAAATTACTGTTCTAAATCCTTATGTGGTTTGTTTCATTGTGCTCCAAGGTACTCATGTACCAGCTGACAAAAAAGAGCAAATTTCAAACTGGAATTTGTACATTATTTGAGTTGTGGGACCTTTAAAATGTTGTAAAAGATTCAAAAATTTTGATCAAGTGGAAGTTTTAATGATATGCACAATATCATACACACAAACACTCTATATTCACAGGGTTTTTGAAAGCAAAAAGAGCCTTTTTCAAGCATTCTCCTTTCACTGAAAATGTAAAATGATAGAATATGATGATTGCTTGATTATTCTGTGATCCATTTTAAGGATAAAGGAGTGGGCAAGGTAAATATCAAATAATGAAATCAGTAAGTATCAGGTTGGAGTAGAGTTGAAATTCTTTTTTTGATATTTTCCAAGAGTCCACAGAACTTTAGGTTATATGTAACACAGTTTGTAAAACCCTGACATAGTTTTTTTTTTTTTTTTTCTTAAATGTTTTATTGTGAATTATGTGATAGTTTTCATGGGAGAACATTAGTTTTACATTCATTCTATCGTATATTGTCTCATTGCCATGGTTACAATCCCCTCCATGCATCATCAACCCCCATACCCCCCAGGTCTTCAGCACACAGTCGCTCTCCCTCTCTGGATCTAAAGTCTCCAGCTGCTCCATCGCTCCACGTTATCATCTATGCCTCCATTTCAGGCATCACTGCTTCTCTGGGTAGGGTCCCGCTCTCTGCTCTTCTCCCTTGATGGTCCTAGGGACCACCGCTCCTAGACTGAAAAGTTAATCACTCCCCTCCTTGCTATAAAACGTCTACCTTTACATTTCCAACCCTCACAATCAGTCCTGATAACAATTATTCACTATTGTATCACAAGAGACCCGTCTGCATTTCATTGCATCAGCCCCGCCTAGACAGATTGAATACTACTCACTGGAGATTCTACCTTCCTCCAGGCCCTCTGGATCTAGGTTCCCTCTTGAAAGCTTGTAAGCCAGTCACTTCTTGCCTTTATAGTCCCCCGCCCCCATTTTGGGTAGCCAATGTCCAAGTTGCCCATCCCTGTCTACTCTGTGTGTGGAGGGGGTGGGAATGATTCTTGCTGTAAGGACTTGTTCCCTCTTTTGAGCTACAGCTTCCATAGGTATAGGTCAAGTTCATCAAATTGTATGAGAATACTTTTTTTTTTGCCATCCTCTTTTTACTTCTGGTTGAGCTCTGATCATCCAGTCACTGAAGCCAGGATAAGTGGGTATTATCTGCAAGTGTGGGTGTTCTTATGCATATGCCCTCTCTTCTTATCAGCTGGATGCTTCACTCTCCACTCTAGTCCTCTGTGGCTATGTCACTGACTCTGGGCCCAAGAGTCCCCAGGTCTTGCCACACTGCTGGCCAACCAGGTCTTCACCCGGGTTCACAGAAGCCTATTGAACATTGTAGGGTTTAGCTCACCGCATCATTGCTGTTTTTCCCTCACTTCCCCTTATCCGTGTCCAGCATGGTAGTCACCAATCACAGCGTGTATTCCCATTGAGTCTTAGTCTTGGAAGGGGGTTTGCATTGAGGGAACCCAACCACTTGCCTTGATGTTTCCTGGGCAAGCAAGTTGCTTGTTCTTGTAGTAACAGTCAGTCTGCCTATGTTGTTTTATATTTTTCCTGACATAGGTTTTTAAAACTGGTTTTAGTTATTCACGCTTCTCAGTAAGGGAGAAAACTAAGTAGTGAGATCAATATCAATAACTTTTAAAAAAGAATTTCTATGTAATTTCTATAATAACCTAGGACTAAAAGTAATTTGGAGTCCTGGTGTGGCACTGTAGGATAAAGCCCTGGACCACAAAGTTGGTTTGAATGGCAAGGTTCAGTCTTACCAGCTGCTCCTTGGAAACCCTATACAAGGTCACTGTGAGTTGGAAGCAACTCAATGGCACTGAACAACAACAAAAGTGATTTAATAAAAGCAAAAGAGTTATGCATTTGTGAATAATTTGAGACTATGACTAGAGATTGGAATTTTATAGCACAAAGCATCATCATTTGGTTGCAACATGATATCATAAAGGAAGGTTAGCATGAAATAGGTATTTGTAGCCTACAAGACTTTGGAGGTTGTAATGTTAAAACTTCTGTTCAAAAGCCTTACATTAAAAAAAAGTATACTCATCTTTGTTAAGGATGTGATCCTTTTCAAGTAGGTATTTTGAACTTAAAGCTGCTGTTGCTAAGGGGTTGCTAAGGAAAATGAGCTACTCAGCACTAATGTGTAACTTTACTCTTCTGCTTAAAAGTAGTTAAAACATTTCCCCAGCTTCAGTGTCAGAGAGAGAGAGAACTAAAAAGGGTCAAGTGGAGAGTTGCCTTTTTCTGACAGCTATATAGAATAACTCTCTTGTTTTTCACATTTTTCTACACCTCCCACAGAGAAAGGAAGCAACCTTTGTGGGCATAAGAAGGTTGAAAAGGTAAACCAGGCTACTGAGCAGGGCAGGGTTTATAGTGGATGTAGACTGTCCTGGGAAGGCAAAAGGGAAGTGCCTGACCCCTGAGAGAAAAGCAGCTGTGTGTTGCTGATCAATTCTTTCTGCTGATGACCAGTCCCAGGAAAGGGCTTTTTGAATTAATCCAACATAATGGGTTCCTCAGTAAAGAACGTTAGGTATTAATGCATGAAGTATCCAATAACTATTCCCTAAGCATTTGGTTTCAAAGTTTTTCTTAAATATTTAAAACCAATAATTTATGTTCCTCTATTGAGAGGCCAGAGTCCTGATGTGGTGCTATGGGTTAATGTGCTGAAATGCAAGGTCAGTTTGAACTGCAAGGTCGGCATTTCAGGCTCTCCAGCGGCTCCTTGGAAACTCCATATAGGGTCACTATGAGTTGGAACCGACTCCACAGCACTTAACAACAACAATTGAGAGTGCACTATTTGCAGATATTGATATTCTATGTGCTAGGATTCTAAGGCAAATAGCATACAGTTTCTATCTTCAAAGGTCAGAGTACTGTGTGAAAGTAGCAATGACCATTCACTGATTACAATCTGTGATTGATTACATTTGGAATTATGTTCACAGTTAAAATTTGATAAATAAAAATTTGAAAGTATAAGATTATTGTCTTGGAGCTATAGTAAAGGATTCCATCTAAAGATCAGGCATCCTCTCTGCCACCCATTAATAATAAGAACATGGAATGTACAAAGTATGAATCTAGGAAAATTGGAAATTGTCAAAAATGAAATAGAATGCATACACATTGATATCTTAGGCGTTAGTGAGCTGAAATGGACTGGTATTGGCCATTTTGAATCTGACAACCACATGGTTTACTATGCCAGGGATGGTAAATTGAAGAGGGATGGTGTTATATTCATCGTCAAAGAGAACATGTCAAGATCAGTCATGAGGTACAATGCTGTCTGTGATAGGATAATATCTATGTGCCTACAAGGAAGACCAGTTAATACCACTATTATTCAAATTTATGAACCAACCACTAAAGTCAGTGAGGATGAAATAGAAGAATTCTACCAACTTCTTCAATCTGAAATTGATCAAGCATGCAATTAAGATTTATTGATCATTATTGGTGATTGGAATGCAAAGGTTGATCAGTAGTTGGAAAATATGGCCTTGGTGATAGAAATGATGCTGGAGATCACATGATAGACTTCTACAAAACCAAAAATTTGTTCATTTCAAATACCTTCTTTAGAGAGCATAAGGGATGATTATACACATGGACCTCACCAGATGGAAGACACAGAAATCAAATTGACTACATCTGTGGAAAGAGACAGTGGAAAAGCTTCATATCATCAGTCAAAACAAGGCCAGGGGCAGATTGTAGAACAGACTATCAATTGTTCATATGCAAATTCAGACTGAAGCTGAAGACAATGAAAACAAGTCCATGAGAACCAAATTATGACCTTGAATATATCCCACCTGAATTTAGAGATCATCTGAAGAACAGATTTGATACATTAAGCATTAAAAACTGAAGACCAGAAGAGTTGTGGGATGACATCAAGGATACCATACAGGAAGAAAGCAAAAGTTATTAAAAAGACAAGAAAGAAAGAAAAGATCAAAATAGATGTCAGAAGAGACTCTGAAACTTGCTCTCCAGTATGGAGATGCTAAAGCAAATGGAAAAAATAGGAGGTAAAAGAGCTGAACAGAAAATTTGAAAGGTCTGCTCAAGAAGACAAAGTCAAATATTACAATCAAATGTGCAAAGATCTGGAGTCAGAAAACCAAAAGGGAAGAACACACTCAGCATTTCTCAAGCTTGGTGAAGTGAAGAAAAAATTCAAGTCTTGACTTTCATTATGGAAGAATTAACTGGGGAAATTATTGAATGTTGCCGAAAGCACCAAAAGAAGATGGAAGGAATACAAAGAGTCACTGTACTAAAAGGAAATGGTTAATGTTCAACCATTTCAAGAGGAAACGTATGATCAAAAGCCAATGATACTGAAGGAAGAAGTCCAAGGTGCATTGAAAGAATTGGGAATGAACAAGACAGCATGAATTGATAGAATAAAAATTGAAATCTTTTTAGAAAGTGAGGCAGCACCGGAAGCACTCACTCATCTATGCCAAGAAATTTGGAAGACAACAATCTGGCCAACTGATTGGAAGAGAGCCGTATTTGTGCCCATTCCAAAGAAAGGTGACCCAATGGAATGTGGAAGTCATCGGACAATATCTTTGATATCCCATGCAAGTAGTTTTACTAAAGCTAATACAGAAATGGCTGTAAGCATACATTGACAGGGAATTTCCAGAAGTTCAAGCTGGATTCAGAAGAGGACATGGAATGAGGGATAGCATTGCTGATGTCTGATGGATCTTGGCTGAAAGCAGAGAACACCAGAAAGATGTTTACCTGTGCTCTATTGACTTTGCAAAGGCTTTCGATTGTGTGGATCATGAAAAGCTATGGACAACATTGCAAAGTATAAGAGTATTCTGGAACACTTAGTTGTGCTAATAATGAATCTGTACCTGGACCAAGAAGCAGTTGTTCGAACAGAACATGGGAACACTGAATGATTTAAAATTAAAAAAAGGTGTGCAACAAGGTGTATTCTTTCACCATACTTATTCAACCTGTATGCTGGGCAAATAATCCAAAAAGATGGGTTATATGAAGAAAAACATGGCATCAGAATTGGAGGAAGACTCCTTAACAACCTGCAATATGCAGATGATACAAACTTGCTTGGTGAAGTGACAAGGATTTAAAGCACTTACTGATGAAAATCAATGACCACAGCCTTCTGTATGGACTGCATCTCATTGTAAAGAAAACAAAAATCCTCATCACTGGACCAATAGATAGCATTCTTATCGATGGAGAAAAGATCGAAGTTGTCAAGGACTTAATTCTTCTTGGATGAACTATCAACACTCATGAAAACAGCAGTCAAAAAAATCAAACGATGTATTGCATTAGGCAAATCTCCTGCACAGGACATTTTTAAAGTGTTGAAGAGCAAAGAGGACTAAGGTGCGCCTGACCCAAGCTATGGTATTTTCAGTAGCCTCATATGAATGTGAAAGCTGGACAGTGAATAAGGAAGATGATAGAAGAATTGATGCATTTGAGGTATGGTGTTAGAGGAGAATATTGAAACTATCATGGGCTGCCCAAAGAACAAACAGATCTGTGTTGGAAGAAGTGCAGCCAGAGTGCTCTTTGGAGGCCAGGATGTTCAAACTTTGTCTGTCATATTTTGGACATATTGTCAGGAGGGACCAGTCGCTGGAGAAGGATATCATATTTGGTAAGGTGGAGGGTCAGAGAAAAAGAAGAAGACCCCCAGCGAGATGAATTGGCAAAGTGGCAGCATCAATGGTCTCAAGTGTGGCAACAGTTGTGAGTTGGCCGAAGATTAGGCAAGGTTTCATTCTGTTGTGCATAACATCTCTGAATTGGTTCCAACTCATAGTGACCCTGCACAGGGTTTCTGAGGCTATAAATCTTCACGAGAGCAAAAAGCCTCATCTTTCTCCCACAGAATGGGTGGTAGTTTTGAACTGCCGAACTTGAGGGTAGCAACCCGATTCATAACCACTACACTACCAGTGTTCCTCTTAAATTGACCAGCTCTTCCTTGAATAGCTCTGAGTGGATACCAAATTGTTGGCACTTAACAATTCTGATAGGACCAGAGTTCTATCATCACCTGGTGGCAAATACTGAAATTGCAGGTGTCATTTGGTTATCATTTTCAATGTCAGCAGATGCCAAAAACACCAGAAACGGTTAGTTTCTGACAATAAACTAACACATGCTGTAGTTTAATGCCATCGAGTAGGCTCTGACATACAGTGACCCTGTATAGGGTTTCTAAGGCTTTACATTCTCTAGGGAGCAGAAAACTTCATCTTTCTCCCCTGGAGCGACTGGCAGTCTCCAACTGCAGACACTGTGGACCGAAGTCCAGTGCTTATCTTATGGAACTACTGTGCTCCCAAACATATATAAGATTAAAATTTCTTTGGATATCCACTTTTTTATAGAAGGAGCCCTGGTGGTGCTGTAGGAATATACTGGACTGCAAAGTAGGTTTGAACCACAAGATTGGCAGTTCAAACCCATCAGCCGCTCCTCAGAAACCCTCTTCAGGGTTGTTACGAGTCAGCACACACTCAACGCACTTCACAACAATAATAGAAAGTTATAGTGAAAAGAATGTGGGTTTAGATTTGTTGTTGTGAAGTGCTGCCGAGTCCATTGGGACTCATAGTAACCCTGGATTAAGATTTGTTGTTGTTATATGCCTTTGAGTTGATTCCGACTCACCGCAACCCTGT
Organism: Chrysochloris asiatica; assembly: GCF_000296735.1. Classification (NCBI taxonomy): domain Eukaryota; kingdom Metazoa; phylum Chordata; class Mammalia; order Afrosoricida; family Chrysochloridae; genus Chrysochloris; species Chrysochloris asiatica. The sequence continues at coordinate 13,889,984 of NW_006408544.1, forward strand.
AAGGGTTTCCAAGGAGTGGCTGGTAAATTTGAAGCCCCAACCTTGTGGTTCAAACCGACCTTGTGGTACAGTGCATTATCCCACAGTGCTATGCCAGGACTCCGGATTAAGATTGGGCATATATAAATTTGAAACCTAAATTTGCCTCTGACTGTGAAATCATGAGCAAATCACTTAAAAATCTCTAATTCTTTGTTTCCTTGTTGGGAATCTCAGAGGAGCTGTTGAAGTAAATGACACAGCAAAGCACCTAGAGCTATTTTAACACATAGTGGATGCTCAATAAATATTGGTTTCTTTTCCTTTATAAAAGTACTTACTAAATAGAGGTCTGCTCTCCTGCTGTCATATCATCATGTCCCACTGTTCGTAGCTCTAAAAATTGAGAGCTGTTGGAATATATTCATAGGAGACCTAGGAGGAGACCTATGAACAATATTACAGCCCAACCGCAATGAGCTGGCAAGCCGTATCTCCTTCCCACTCTCCCTTCTTGCCTGCTTTTACTATATGAAATATCCTGTATTTGTCTAGCCAAATTTTCTCTTCCTTTAAGCCTAGATTCAGTTCCAAAGTCTCCCTTGAAGCCTTATCCCATGGTTGTAGATGGCATCCTCATCATCAACTACCCTTTGTTGTTGTTGTTAGGTACTGCTGAGTTGGTGCCAACTCATAGGGATCTTATTCACAACAGAACAAAACAAAACCTCAAAATCCCTGCTACATTTGAGCTCATTGTTGCTGCCACTGCACCAATCCATCTCGCTGGGGGTCTTCCTTTTTTGGCGGATCCTCCACTTTACCAAGCATGATGTCCTTCTCCAGGTACTGGCTCCTCCTGATAATCTGTCCGAAATATGAGAGATGAAGTCTGGCCAAACTGTTCTGAAGGAGCATTCTGGCTGTACTTATTCCAACACAGATTGTTCTTTTGGCATTTCATATTACTCTTAATATTCTCCTCCAACACTATAACTCAGATGCATCAATTCTTCAACAACCTTCTTTATTCATTGTCCAAATTTTCAACTACCCTTTAGCGTTTAATAATTTTTAATGTTTTTCACATGTAAAAGCTAGTGACATCAATTACACTAATCATATTGCACAGCCATCACTAATATCCATTGCCAAATTACCATCACCAAAAACAGAAATTTGATGCTTTCTAAACAATGACTTTCCCATCCTTCCCACCAACCCCTAATAACCACTATAAAACTAATTGCTACACTTGCCTATTGTAGTTATTTCATGTGAGTGAAATCATACAGTATTTGTCCTTTTATGATTGACTTACTTCACTCAGCATATTTTTTTTCAAGTTTCATCCATGTTGTGGCATGTATTAGGACTTCATTTCTCCTTACGAATGAGTAATATTCCACTGTATGTACAGACCTATAGTAATCCCAAACCAGGTTCCAGTATCATTCTTTAAAGGAGTGGAAAAACTAATCACCAACTTTATAACTTTATATGGAAAGGAAACAGATCCAGGATAAACAAAGCATTACTGAAGAACAAAGTAGGAGGCCTCTTACTTCCTGTCCTCCAAACCTATTGCACATAGCTGTGGTAGTCAAAACAGCCTGGTACTGGTAGCTACTGGTACAGTGACAGGCACATAAACCAATGAAACAGAATTGAGAACTAGGAGTAAATTCATTCACCTATGGATAGCTGATCTTTGGCAAAGAGCCAAAACTCACTAAACGGGGGAAGAGATGGTGCTAGCAAAACTGGATGTCCATTTTAAGAAAAATAAAACAGTACCCATATTTCACACTATATAAAAAAATGAACTGAAAATGGATCAAAGACTTAAACGTGAAACATAGAACTATAAAAATCATCCATGAAAAAATAGGGACGTGCTTAGGCATGGTATGAATATACAAAACACACAAACAGCAGAAGACAAACCCACAGACTGGGAAAAGATTTGTGGCAATGACATATCAGGACTAATCCCAAAATTTATAGAAAACTTCAACATGTCAGCAAGAAAAGACAAATAGTACAATTTAAAAATGGGCAGAGGTTGTGATGAGACAGTTCATCAAAGAAGAGATTCGGGCAACCAATGAACGTGAAGAGATGCTCAAGCAATTGCTGTTGTATGCTGTTGAGTTGGTTCCAACTCATTGTTGGTAAGTGCCATCAAGTTGGTTCCAACTCATAGTGACTCTGTATAGGGTTTCTGAGGATCAGCTGGTGGATGTGGGCTGCCAACCTTGTGGTTAGCATTTCAGTGCTTAACCTACAGTGCCACACCAGGGCTCTATTAGAGAAATGCAAATCAAAACAACAATGAGATGCCATCTCACCCCAACATTAATAACAAAGTTCAAAAAAAACAAAAACAAAAACAAAAACTCAGAAAACAACAAATGCTGTGGACAAGGGTGTGAAGAGACTAGAACCCTCAAACACTGCTGGTGGGATTATAAAATGGTACAACCACTGAGGAAAATGATATGGTGCTTCCTTAAAATGTTGGAAATAGAAATACCACATGTCCCAGCAATCTCTCTACTTGATCTATCCTAGAGTAGTTAAGAGCTGCTACATGAACTGATATATGTACATCCATGCTCATCACAGCACTATTCATAATAGTAAAAAAGATGGAAACAACCTAATTGTCCATCAGTGAAAGTATGGCTAAACACAGTGTGGTACATATACACAAAGGCTATCGATGAATTTGTGAAACACCTGATAACATGCATGAACTTGGAGGACATTATATTAAATGAAATTAATCAATCACAAAGGACACATATTTATGAGACCACTATTGTAAAAAGTCAGGAAAAGCTTTCTACAGTAAAAGAAACATTCTTTGATGGCTATCAGAGATAAAAGGAGAGGAGAGGGTAAATTATTGGCTAGAAGGTAGACACGTGTTGATTTGAATTAAGGGGAAGGCAATATACAATTAGAAGGAGAAAAGCAAAAATTTTGGAATCTGGGAAAAATATTGAGAGAAGTGTAAGTGTTAAAGACAACAAAGGTGAATATTGTTATATGCAGAATCTTGTAATAATGGTGATCTATAAGTCCTGGTGTGGCACTGTGTGTTAATGTGCCAGACTGCAAATCCATTTGAACTGCAAGGTTGGTGGTTCAAGCTCACCAACTGCTCTTTGGAAACCCTATACGGGGTTGCTATGGGTCGAAATAGACTCCATGGCACTTAACAACAAGTAGATGCATGGATAGACACACATGGATAGGCTGAGCAGGTGCAGGAGAAAGAGTGGGAGCAGAGCCACAAATATATATATATATATTACGTTTTTACTTTTGCTGCAAATATATCCAGGAATGTGATAGACCATAAAGTGGGCAACATTATATAAACTATTTAGATATAACCAAACACCTTGAGAGAATGAGTTGCTGGACCTGGGGCTCAGAACCATAGTCCCAGATGATATCAAGGTCAATTGACATAGCCTATAAGGACAATGTTCTACATCTTACTTTGGGGAGTATTGCTGTATCCATTTTACAGATGAGAAACCGAGGTTTACAGAAACGAACATACAAGAAGTCTTCAAAAAGTCCGAGGGAAGAAGGGAGTTAAAAAGTAATGGAATTTTTCAACTTTTGAAACCTCCTCATATTGTTTTCTCCTGAGGTGGTGTTCAATGACCCTTAGTTGGATAGAATAAAATGGTCCTTGGGTTAATATTTGAGGTGGTAATGAATGGGACTGTTTATTCATTCATTTTCCATACACTGTGTGATGCCTAGAGCCAGACCCTCTGCTATAGGAGGTGAGTACATTTAATCATTATTTGCTGAGTAACTTCTCTATGTAACTTTTGCCTAATTTGGTAGAAGAGTGGGGGTTGGGAGCTGGGAGCACATACAAATCAAGCCATTTACTTCTCTTGCCTGCAAGGATGTTTTGCTTTCCTACTTTAATCCTTATATCTCCCTACACTCCAAATATATAACTTATTCATAATGACAGATTAAATGAGACACACCTTGAGGACATAACTAGCTAAAAGCAAGTCATAAAGCAATCTCTTGGTTCTTATTAGTTGAGACAAAGTTGTATATGCTTTTCACCGCCCCTTTCCTTTGTGTGTTAGCCTGTGCCTGTCCTTCTTACAAATTCAACAAATATTTATGAAACATACTCTCTTATGAAATGATAGAGGAGCGATCTTACTGGTTGTTGATGTTAAGTGCTGTTGACTCAGTTCCAAGTCATAGCAACCCTGTATAGTGTTCCCAAGGAGCGACTGGTGGGTTTGAACCACCACCTTGTGGTTTAAATCGACCGTGTGGTTCTGTGCTTATCCTACAGTGCCACACCAGGACTCCTTACTGGTAGATGAAGAGAACTCATTTCTAGAAGCATGCTTAGTTACAACAATTGTCATTACTGTGATGGTGAATGATGCTGTATATGTCCAATGTCCAGTACGGTGTGTGGAATACAGCAGACTCTCAGGAAATGATAGTTTTTATTTGCACTTTATAAATCCTATTATTTCTCCTCCTCCCCTCTCTTCCTTCTTTTCCTTTCCCTCCTCCTTCTCTATCTCCTCCCACAGATATACTTTCTCTGCCTTCTATAATGTATCGGTTCCTGTAGGATAAACAAGGGACTAATAACTTTATACAGAGTCGCTATGACTTGGAACTGACTCCATGGCACTCAACAACCACTGCAAAATTGGTATTTACAGAATTAGAAATGTGTTTAGAAGTTTTTAAACCTCCATATTACAGTTTTTTTAAAAAAACATATTAAATTAGTTATATACTATATACTTTAATGATATGAGTTGCTGTTGTTATGTACCATCAAGTTGGTTCCGATTCTTATCGTATAGGGGTAGTTGGTGGGTTTGAACTGCCAACCTTGTGGTTAGCAGTCCAGTACTTATCCTACAGTGCCATATTAGGTTTGAATTGTTGTTGTTGTTAAGTGCTGTTGAGTTGGTCCTGACCCATAGTGACCCTGGTTAGGGTTTCCAAAGAGCAGCTGGTGAACTTGAACCGCCGGTCTTGTAGTTCAAAGTGACTTTGCAGTCCAGCTCATTAACCCACAGTGCCACACCAGGACTCCAATGGTATGAATAGCTTCTCATATTTCATCTGTTTAGTGGCTTTGGATTTGTAGAAATTTTCATTGCTTTGAAGTTTTTTTCCCTGTTTCTTATTTTTAGTAAAGTTCATCTGAACTGAAATGAAAAAAATCCCCAAATCCCTTAATGCAGGGATCTTCAGAAATCCCTGTGTGCTTGCATGTTGACCTGCTGCGCGTTCTTGGCCCACGAGGAAGAATGTATCAGTGAAAACTCTTATAGTGACTCCCTGTAAATGAGATTACTTGGATAAATGTGCATTTGGCGTGGTGCTGCAGGATAATGCACTGGACTAAAAGGTCAGTTTGAACTGCAAGGTTGGCAGTTTAAGCTCACCAGCTGCTCCTCGGAAACCCTAAACAGGGTCACTATGAGTTGGAACAGACTCGATGGCACTTGACAACAGTAACGACAATGGTAGAATTTTGTAAGTAAGACAATTTTCCTGTCCTTTTAATTTTCTTTCACAGAAAGACACTGTAGTGCTTTAAAGGCATGGTCAAAGCCACATTTTGTGTTGATGCTAGAAGGAAGAAAAGTTGCTTTCAGACGTTTTTCTAGTATAAACTTTAGGAGTATGGAAAGAAAATGGGAAACATCAGTTTACTTGCACAGATGACCTGATTTAACTGGACTAGACATCCATTTAGGACATCTAGCGTGGCTCAGTAGGATAAGCACTAGACTGTTAGCCCCAGATCAGTGGTTCAAACCCACCAGTTGCTCCTGGGAAATCTTATACGGTGTCTTTGTGAGTCGGTATTTACTCAAGGGCACTAAACAACAACAATAGACATCCATTTATCACATTTTCTCCTCTGAAGAAGCACTCTTCTAGCTCTTTCTTTCAATCTATGTTCCAGGAGAAAGGCATCACACAGTCTGGTCAAACCCATCAAAGAGAACATTCACAGTGAATTCCTGTTTCTTCTGGTAGATTCCTTCGAATCATTCTGGTGTATTTTTCTTGTCTTTGTGGTATGTTTGCATTTTCTTATAAATTTTGATTTAATATTTATTTTTTTAAAAAGAGACAGAGATCAACACAATAATCCAACAAATGAAAATTAAACCTAAAATTTTATCAGACATTTTATATATAAAATATCATTGTCTGGGTGGGCTGCTTGTATTTTCCCTTAAAGAAGAAATGCTAGCAGTTTAGGTTTACTTTTCAAGGGATGACGAGAGGTTAAAAAGAAATTGAGCCACAGGAAAATGTCAGGTCATAGTCATTGATGATGGTATTTAAATGGTTTGCCATAATCATATTATGGCAAAGCACATGGAATTTCTGATTTCTGCATGACAGTGAAGAAGGACCAGCAATTATCTATGTGTGTGTGGATATGTGAGTGTCTGCTCACTCTACCTTTCCACCCCATTTTGCTAATTCAATTGAGGGGCAAGAAGAGGTAATCCAGACACCCGGAACAGGAGAAAAAGGTCTGCAGCTGTGCTTGGAGGAGCTGGTGTGGAGAAAGAGGCTCAGTCTGACTTGGAGTTTTGTGCTGTTGCACGTGAATGCTCTGGAACTGCCCTAATGGACTGAAAATGAGCTGGCTAGGGTCATATGGAACAGGTCTGTTTAGCCACATCGCTGGGTAGCATGGCAGATGGTAGACCGTCAATGGGTGGTATTGATTGGCTGAATTTGCCTTAGGGTAACAAGACACTGGGTCCTTAAAAAGCGAGCTACTTCTTATTTTCCTTTGTGCAGCTACATACAGTAGTGGTTTCCACTTCTCACTCCCCATTGCCCCCAATCTCTTCTTTTTCTCTTCTCAAATAAAATATCTTCCTTGGTAATCAAAATAGAGAGGTTACCGTGTGATAAACACTCTTTAAATTATCACCAATGCAACAAAACGCAAGAATATTTTATTTACTAGGCTGATTACATTTTAATGTTTGAAGAAAGTGACATTTTTTAATTAGTGTTTAAGACATATGGTGAGTGTACAAATTAGCTTATTTCATACAACCAGGATTTGATGTGAGCAGCTCCTCCTTCTCACTCCCCAGTTAAAAATTATCACTTGAAACTTAATATATGCGAGGAGGTTAAATGATATTAAGTGATGCAGCCCTGATTTAAAGATGAAGAAGACAGTTGCTGCTGTCTGTGGCTAAATGTTGCCTAGATGGGCTAAAAAAATAACTTGTGTCAACATCAGTGTGTGCAAGAAGATGTGGAAGTTCTAGGGCTTTAATTTTGTTCGGCCAAGGAAACAAGATCTAAGGTATCTGTGTGTGTGTCGATTTCTGTTTTAGACACATGGAAACACAGAACGGGGTATGCGTGCTTTGTAAATAGTAAGACTCTCTTTAAATTAAGGCCATACAACAATGTAAGTGATACCATTTATTTTTGTCTAGGTGGTTCTATCCTTTTTCCTTTTTAATACTGTACACACACACACACACACCAACCATTTTCAACTTGGGACATTCTATTTATTCCTGGCAGAAGAGCAGATTAATTGGAATAGGATGGTACAAAGGAGAGGCCAAGTTAGCTATATATCCAAAATAGTGCATAGCAGAAATACTCTGTGTCAAGGCAAATCTTAGGGGGAAAGAACAGGACCGATTAGGGATGTTTGATTGTTTTGCTTTTGTATTTGTTTATAAGTACTCATGTAATTGTGTTTTAAAAAAAGAATGCTTACAATTTTGTTTTATAGGGTTGTTGTGTTGTTGTTTTTCAATGTCTTTACTTTTAAGCTATTGGTTATTTCTCTCGCACGAAAGACATCAAATTGACCTAATGTTTTGCTCAGAGAAAAAAGTAGCACCCTTAAAACGCTTGCCTCCATCTTGTATGTGCTATGTCCATATGTGCACTTTTGAAATGGGCTTTCATCACATGTGTGCAATGACTTTTCTCTTTTGGCTAAAAGACACCATTTCCATGGAGTTTTCAGTATCCCCCCTTGCACTGTGGTGATTGGATTTTCCTGTTCATCATTTGCTGAATGAAACAAAGCTTGTTTATGCTTCGTTCTTCACAGTTCTTATTAGAATTGGTGGTGGTGTTTTGTTTTGTTTTATTTCCTCACTATAAGACAGGAGAAGGAATTTTATTTATTTATTTTGACAAGCTACTGCAAGAGACAATCTTGCCTGCTAGGCTGCTGGTGTTTCTCACGTCACGTCTTACACCCAAAAACAATTCCAAGGGGGGAAAACAAAACAAAACAAAACAAAACACAACAACAATCTTTTAAGATGGTTCATTTGAATTTGTGCACTCTACCCACCTGGTGGTTATACAGTGAACTGTTACTTTAAAGAGTAGTTTAAACACCAGCCATGTTTGGGGCAGGCTGCTTTTGCAAAGAGAGCAGTACATATAACAGGAGTCTTCTGTGTGTGAGATAAGGGGAAAATTCAGCTCACTGACTAGAGGTTTTAATGTGCGAACTCTAGGGAAATAATATATTGACTGTTCTGTGGTGCGCAAGAAAATTGAAGAACCCTTTGCAGACGGAGTGCTTTGCAAAGGATTCTTTCTGTTTCTCTTAAAACAAAATCTGTGGCAAGATGTTTGAAATCAGCAGGACGCTTAATGCTGCTTTGTTAAATAATGAGGTAATATTTTGTCACTTTTTTCTGGGCAGCATCTGTTTTGTTTTGTTGTTCCCCCTCCCTTCTCTGCATCCTACCCCCCTAATGTTTATGAAGAATTCTTTTTTTTTTTTTCCCTCATGGAAGTCAAAGAAATACAGTTCACGTTTCCATTTCTGTTCCTTTCGGTGCTTTTGGAGAATTTGGTTGTCTCTTTTATTTGCAGTTTCAGCCGGCTGCTGTTTCCTAGCCCATTGTGCCATGTAAGGCTTCTCCACTGCGCGGAGTAGGTAGTTATTAACGCTGAATTGGCTTCTGGTACAGTCCATCTGGACTCTGTATGGGAAAGCTGGCTGCCGGCGACTGATGCTGAGATATCTGCAACCTTTGGGATGTGTGCTTGGTGGCGAGGGGCTGACTGATATGAGATTACTTCTTTTAAGGGAGCTTTTTATTAATGAGTCAAGAAACTGCTCATTTATGGTAAGAGGGATACAGCGGCGCTGGCAGCCACACAGCTCTGGGATATCATTTTTAGGTTGCCTTAGCTGCTTGAGTGAAACAAGTTTCTTTCTGTGGTGGTGGAGGATTGTGGCAGGAAAAAAAAAAAAAATCATGCATGACTGGGAGACTTGCCTGCTTGATTCTTGAGATAATATATTGAGAATCCGTTGCTTTACAAATGCCACACCACTGATGTAGTGGTCAGCCCCTCACTCTGAAAGATGAATGGTACTATTGGAAATGCAATAATAAGGTTGACTTTTCCCAACAATAGAATTCTGCCTTTGTCTTTAGAGAAAAGGCCTCAGAGGACATTTGTGTGTGTGTTTGAGGATTCCGTTGAAAAGACTTTAGAATGGAGGTTTTGGGAGAAGTGATCAATATACAAAGTGCATGGATTTTTTAGCCTAGCCAAAAAAAAAAAAAAAATAGTTCATTATTTATACTGTAATATACAGTAACTATTTCAGGAAAATGGCCAGAATACCTTTTGATATACCTAATGTTAATACATGGCTCACTAAGTGTGCTGAGGTGGCAGTGAGTGGCAGAAAGGGTGTTTCTTTTTCAATTCTATCTTTTAGTTTATCAATCTCCAGATAAATACAAAGTACACATTTTGTTCCAAGTGAACTGTTTTTATTTGTGTGTTTGTCGGCATTGTGTTAATATTTACTTTTCACAATATTTTTATATTGGTGACATGGCACTCAGAGTTTCTGTTGTTGACTTGGGGCACATGTACTTGCCTTGTGCACATATGTTGAGCCATTTATAACATCCTGAATACACAGAACAACAATTGGGACTCATAAGAATCTTTGTACATTTGTTAAATATACATACATACATATATAGTTTATTTAATTCAGTACTGTTCCCCTTGAAGGGATTATATTTGTGACATTTCTACTTTTTCTATTTCATGTATTTTCATTTGCAATAGATTAATTTATTTTTATTGAGTCTGTGGAGTTCATGCAATATACCCAACACATTTTATGGTGTATCTGTGATTCTTAAAGCACGCGTATGTGTGTGTGTGTGTGCCCATGATATAGTAGCTTGGAAAGATTTTCAAAAATTTAAAGATTATTTCTTTTCTAATAATTTTTTCACAGACCCATTAATTCTTGGACCTAGGAGCTCTGAAGTGTAACATCTTTTTCGGCCTGTTTTTCTTCTCTGCCTAATCCGATCTCACTACCAATTCCAGCCAAGGAACAAAGATTATGTTGAATTGTGTCTTTGGTAACATTTGTTACCTCTATATATTTGGAGGAACAAATTAATTAAATTATAAATTAAATGAATAGGTATAATTTTGGATAGGTGTAAAGCATAAAGTTCTCAGGTAAGCCACTTAAAAATCTCAAACGAGAACAAAACAGATACTATGAAGGCTTGATAGCATAAAGGTTATGAAATTATAGCACAGGCGGACATACTGTATTATCATTGCACACTTAATAAATGTCTCTTTGAAAGCCTTTTAAGAGGCCAAAGTGTGTAGGGAAACATCCTTAGAAGGACAGAAGCAAAATCACTCATTCAGTTAAGCAAGATGAGTTGTTCTGTTCAGATTATAAGGCTATGTTTTACCTTTCTCTATAGCAGTAGGAAATGTATTTTAGTGGATTTTGTAAAAAATTCAAATCATGTCCTTATCCACACTGAGAAATAATTTCATTTAAATAAATCATTCATCATTCTCAGTTTTGAACAGCTTAGACAGAAGGCAGAAAGGTAGAGACTGACAGCTGCCCTCCCCCCTCCTTTTTCCTTTTTGTTTACTAGGAAATAGTTTTCTGAGGTAAACTTGTCTGAACCTACTTCACAGAGCAAGTGCATTCTCTAACTTGCTTCTTTTTTGAAATATTGACTAATGTTAGCTGCATGAAGGGCATTACTTACTAGAAATCAGCAATATTGGTAAATGAAAGTTAAAATGTGGATATATTGGCACATTAAAGTGCTTTTGTTGTATCTTTAAGCCTAGAGGCAGGTCATTAAATATGCATTTCGCTAAAAAGCAACTGTCGAGAAAGATAAGGTGGCTGAAATTATTCTATACTGAGAAAAACCCTCCATCTGAGGGGTGGGATGGTGCAGCCCTCAGAACGTGGGAAAGGGAGGACCCTCACAACGTTGAGGTTTGCAAACCGCCAGTGACCTGCAGTTGTTACAGTACTTTTGAGCTGGGAGGAGGGAAAAGGTAAAAATACAAGTATGGCTGTTGTTGCTTCAGCCGGGCCTTAATTACCAGACACAAGAAGCAGTTCAGAAATCTGGTCTCTGTTGTTGTAGAGGTCACCAAATCATTAACATCGTCAATCTGGCAGTAGCTAATTTAAATAGCACCTGATGTTGCAACGCCTCCCTTCCTTTCCCCAGCCAATCAGATCCTGGCTTTGGCTGACAGATGGTCCCATAAATGGATGTAAAAAGGGGAAGCTTCGAGCCAATTTCAGCAAGGCTCTGTTCAGTTGTTCTTATCTACATCCTAGAATCGGGGGTTTCAGCTCACTGCTCCTTTTCTTTCCTTTTTTTTTTTTTTTTTTTTTTCTTTCTCTCTCCCCCCACCCCCCAAATAATTGATTTACTTTACAATCATCCACACTGTGTTTTGTGGATCTTTAGAAATATATTACAATTGTAGTCATTTGAAAATATATTCTGAAACCTTTGCAAATTTTAAGAGAAGAGTCGAAGCTCTGCGAGACCCAATATTTGCCAATAAGAATGGTTATGGTAGGTATGACTAGATTTCTAATCCGTTATTTGTGTTGCCGGAGGGAAGAAAAGCATCTACACCTTGACCAGTCTTTTGCTTGCACAAGAGTTTAGTTCTCTGCTACTGTTTGGCTCTTACATTACTATCTCTTTTGTGTAGAGAGTGTGGGGTAGGTCCTTTTATTGAAAAGCAGTGGGGAGAGAAACTGTCATTTTTAAAAGGTCGTCGTCAATTTCCCCTTCAAAATAAAGGCAGAGAGGGGTGGGCTGAAATAATTGCTGGTTTCTTGAAAGAGGTTTTATTTCATGAGACCAAAATGGCAAAAGAAGGCGCTTTTCTTTTTGGAAGGGAGAGGGGGTTTGTCTACGTGCCTGGGTTTTGTGGGGCCGGGGGTGGGTGCAGCAGGGTTAAGAATCTCTCCATTTACGTGCTGGAAATTTAAACCTCTGGAGACAGCTCCTGGATTCTGAACGTTGAGATGGGCAGTTGTGTTTCGGGGGACTGCGCAGTCAAAACGGCAAAGAGAGTGATTTATTTGGGCTTCAGTAAATGCTGCATCTTGTATTTCAAAGAGTTTCCTGTCATGACCTCATAAAAAAAGAGGAGGCGGCTTGTATGTGTAGCAGTGCCTGGCGTGTTGAGTTGTTGCTTCCTTCTCTGGGCAGCAGTTCTGTAAGAAGGAATGTCAGCTTTTACATAACGTTCCTTTCCGCTTTTGACACACTGTGTGAGGGGTCCATCTTCTTCTGATCACAGATGGAGTGGAATGGCTTGAAGATGGTAAGTGAAATGAGAAAGGCAGCTTGGAGGTTCCAGCCGTGGGTGGGTGGGTGTGTGTGTGTGTGTATGTCTGTAAGGATGGTGGACTGTGCATCGTAAATCACTGTGCAGATCGTTTGTGTATGTTTATTAGTATTTCTCTTTTCTGAAAGCCAGAATACATCTCCAAGTGTAATGGCACCGCAGACACACACAGCACACACACTGCCTCTCCTATCCAACACACATTTTAGCCAAGCAAGGTTGGTGTCTCTTTTGACAATCACAATGTCACCGTCACTGTTGGCTGCCGTGTCCACCGTCTCTGTGAGCCTTCACGTGAATTACATGACTGTTGAAGTTAAAGGCACAATTCTTTTTCACTCTCATGCTCGGAGTGATGAGGAAGGCTGGAATGAAGGGTAGAGGTGGTGAGATTCAGCACCAACAGATGCAATTGTGAAACATGACTTTTGGATGCGGACAGGGAAGTGGAAAACCTTTCAGCCAAAGTAGTAAATCTATTTTTAGCATCATCTTTTTCTGGAAAAAAAAAAAAAAAAAAGAAGCAGGGAAACTCCTTGAGTACCACTCCTGTCACCTGATGTTGACCCTGAAGATAGGCACAAAATGGCACGATCAGATGCCATGAGTGTCCACTTTGACTTTGAATTTTCACCAGGCAGTAGCTTTCATGGGGTTTCCGAGCTCCGTTATGAGGGTAGACTGTAAATTCATATCCATCTCACTCGTTTTTCACTAGCAAAGCCTGGGGAGGACTTTTTGCTCTGCCTAGATGTTATAACAAAGCTATGGTCTTTCCCCCATTCTTAGAGGATTGCCTTTGTCTGGCTGGTTGTTTTGATGGGTGTAAAACAAATAAGATTAGACCGAGCAGCCCAACTGAAAGCGATAGCTGGGAGGAAAACCCAATGAAAGGTTGCCGGGGAAACGAACAGAGGAGAAGCCGAGTAGGGAGCAGGTGGCTATCATTGAGAACACACTGCAAACAGTGTAAAAAAAAAAAGAGGGGAGGGGGACAGGACCTCGATTATCTTTGCCGTTCTTTGTGACTGGCCCAACTTTAATTATTCTTTATAAATAGGTGTTAATTACATTTCTGACTCTGGTTTACAGTGATTTTTAGAAATCTATTTTTAAGCATCTGTCCTATGCACCCCCCCCCTTTTTTTTCTTGGTTTAAAAAAACACAGAGAGAAGGAGAGGGGGAAGGGAAGGGAGGGTAGGGAATCTTTCTTTCTTTCTTTCTTTTTCCTTTCTCCCTTATCCCTGCTGTGAATTTGTACGTGCAAAAAATCGCAAGGAATCCTATGAGGCCATTTGAAAAAAAATGTAAATTATATTGAATGAAGTTGACGGAAGCATAATAGTGAACTCCCACAACTGATAGGTTCTGCAAATTATTTCTTAGAAATTCCAGCAAATATCCATAGGAGAAATACAGGTAGAATCGATTTACCCAAAGCAATAATGTTGTGTGAGGTTATAATGGTATTTTTACCAAATCAGATATTGATGCTGCAGTTCTGAGGAGTTCGCTGTATCTCTCATTTTATATCCTAAGTGGAAATTAAGATATAATAAGTGAAGAGCTGTGTTCTTGCCTTATGCTTTACTTCCCTCTCCCCATACTTCCAGATACAGGACCCAATCAGGCTATGTGGGCTCTCACAAGCACTACCTTCGATTCAGCATTTGGTCCTGGTTCTAGTCGTGGCATAAATTAAGTGAAAAGCTTATTACTATTTTTTTAGTGTGCCTGAATGTCTGGGACTCATGCAAGCACTGGGTGACAGGCATCTCGGGGTTTTTTGTTTTGTTTTGTTTTTTTCTCTAAGTGTGCTTTACTAGTAATCTCTTTTTCCCATGATGGTTGGTACCAGAAGGTCTGAAAGGTATAGTACTCTGGTGAATAGGAGATAGCGTAAAAACAACTGAAATGTTGATCTGTTATGGTATCTTCCTGGGAGATAAAATAGATACATACAGAATCAGTTAACTAATGCTAAGCCCCCAAATAAGCAATTTTCAAAATATTGAAAAATATTAAAAGGTTAGGAGTATGACTGATTTTACTGAGATTACTGTTAATTTTCACTCTTATTGCAAATCTCCACCACCACCCCTATTCCTTTTTCTTTGTAGATGCTTCTTTTTGGTTTGTCTTCTTATTAGGGGGACATTTTTTAAATTTGTTTTGACCCTTGAGATAAAAATAAATGAACTTATTTTTTGTCATACACTTGAACATTACTCTCAAATTTGGAATTATTAAACATATGTTGCTTTTGAAATAGAACAGTTTCTTTGACTGTCTCTAATATTGTTTTTGAAAATTTCTGATATTTTTAGCTAGCAGAAAGTAATTTCCATAAGAACTGTCATTTTGGCTTGGGTTGTAAAAAAACATGTGGTTCTACTGCTGACCTTTCTTGCTTCTTTGTCTTAAAATTTTTAATGCCTGCTACCTATATGTAGAGGTGTGCCTTTATGGAAGCACAAGGTTGAGTATGCATTCATGAAAAAATGAAAATCTGAAAATATTTCTGTAGAAACCACCTGGCTACCTGTCAGTTTTAATGATCAGCATGTCCACATATCTCTTAGTAATACAATGGCTAAATAACTTAATATTTATATTTCTGAAAGTGTAATGTGGAAATATGAGGGGGAAATAGCTAGAAATTGTTTTGAGAATCAGTTATTTACAAGAGTGATTTTAATATCTGACTGAAAAAACAGCAACTAAGGAGCAACTTTACCATTCATTCGTGATCTCAGTCCCATTCATTCTTAACTGCCATTCATTCAACTTATTCTCCTGACCAGATACAGCTTGACTTGCTTCTGATTGATAGTTTGTGCAAAGCTTTAAAACTTTTTTCTATCTCTCTTCCTTAGTCTCTTGAATATTCAAGCATTTTGTATTGCTGTGAAGTAACAAACAACAATAGACTACTTTAAAAGAGAGAGAGAGAATGAGCTATGGGTGCCTTGTGATTCTAAACTCAGTCTTATAATAGGGTTCCAGACACATTAGACTTCAGATATTTTAAGCTTAGCTTTTCTGCTGGTGATAATGTATTTGAAATTTCTAATCTAGAAGTCCGTGCATGAACAGTGCTTTGATATCTCTAAAAGAATTTGTGGATAAATTGAGTTGTTTTCCAAGTTAGAGTTGCTATGAACAATGAAAGGGTTTCCTTAGGGTGAGTTCTTTTCTTTGGTTTGATTGCTTCCCTTTATACTTATCTCTTTATTTTGAATGGAATTTCCAGATTTTCTTCCTGTATGCAGACCTAATACTGTACTTCCATGGAGAAACATGCTGCTTCAATTAGCCCTGGGTATCTTAATCTTTTTAAAATAAAAAATAAAACAAATTTGGTTGTGTGTACTGCAAGTAAAGAAAGCCGGTCTTCATAGAGGTCATTGTACATGGACAGGGGTGTTTTGGCCTTGACAGATTTCTTTATCAGTTCCAATGATCTGTGGCCACCAGGTGTTTAATTTATTTGTCTGGACACTTAATATCTACATGTGTTGGTGAGCTGGCCCACAGATTCTAAACACACAATATGCGCTGACAAATGCTGCAATGCAGTATTTTTCCCCCAATGTCATAGGGAGTTTTGGGGAGGGGGGGTAGGAAGAGACATGCACATTCCAAAGCTTATGTCTTACTATTTTCCAGTCTATGGTCATGTTGCACAAAATTGACCAATTCTTCTTTTGAAAGCAAAGTCAACCTTTTATTGCCCACACTCCATTTCCCCATTCATTTGATAAATATGTGGAAAGTGTGTGTTTGTTTGTGTGTGTAAGAGAGAAGAGAATGAAGGAAATAGATTCTATAAGTTGTAAGTATGTGTGTTTCTGTACCCATCTTTGGCTTTCTTTATTTGGTATTATCAAATGTGTGTACACACTTACTTGCAAGTGTGTGTGCGTACTTAAATGGGAAGAAAAGAAAGCTGCTCTGGATTCCCCTAAGAAGTACCTTCTTTTCCTTATGAACACCATAGAGTTCCTTTCTTATTAGAAAAATACAAAACTTCAAGTATTGAGTCTGGGAAAATAGGACAACAATCTTTACAGACCTCTATTAGATCCAAACATCTTTTCCTTGAGAAACGATCAATAATGTGTAACTCCACAACAATATTTGTGTGCTAGAAGCTGCCTTTTCAAGGGGTTGAGATCAAATGAAAATAGGTGTTTTTTTTCTTTGGGAGCATTTGAACCTTGTCTTTAACCATTGGTTAATACAAAAAGGAAATAGGGTGGTTGTGTTAATATTCTGGCCTTTAATTTTTTAGTTTCTTGGTGTGTTTCAGGAACATTTTTGTATTTTTGAAATCTCAGTATAATTTAGAAGTTGTTGTTAAGTGCCATTGAGTCAGTTCCGACTCATAGCAACCTTGTATAGGTTTCCCAAGAGTAGCTGATGGGTTTGAACCATCGACTTGGGGTTCGCAGTCCATTGCTTATATTACAGCACCACACCAGACTCCATTTTGGAGGTTGTGGTGATGGTTATGTGTGATGGAGTCAGTTCCAACTCACAGCGACTCTGTATAGAGTTTCCGAAGCTGTAAATATTTATGGGAACAGAAAGCCTCATCCTTCTCCCGCAGAAGAGTTGGTGGTTTCAAACTGCTGACCTTGAGGTTGGCAGCCCGAATTGTAGTGCTTTATATGTTAGCAGCTTTTTAAGGGTAAAAAAAAATAAATCAAAGGTTATCTGTGGGTGGGTGGAAGTTGTCATAAGCAGAATTGTCTTAACTTTGCTATCTAGAAATGGAAAGAGATTAAATGAATAATTTTTTAAAAAGAAGCACTAGAGTGGAGCGGGGTCCCAACATGTGGATCAGCACCTTGCTGGTATAGGAGATAATGAGTGATGAATTTGAACTGGTGCCGCCCGGGATGCCTAATAATTTCTCAGAACCTTGACTCTGCAGGTTCATTGCTTCCTTGCTTGCTTGTTCACACCTTTAATTATATCCAGTTTGGAATGCTATCTGGGGCACCAAAGATGAGCCATTTTGTTTGTTGTTTACTTCATTAAGCATTCAGACAGTATATTCACAATAGCTTTGGAGCATAAGTGTTGGGAATCAAGCACTTTGGAATTGGAATTGTTACAAAAGGACAAAAATAAGACAGCGCTAAGTCCGCTAGTTGGCTTTGGATGTTCACATACTTTCTGCCTAATGATAATATTTATGTTGGTCCTTGTGCCTTCATTAAGAAATAACTTGTGCAACATCAGTGCTCCTAATGAGGTGGTGCTACATCTCTCTTCTCTGTCTCTGTTTCTCTTTCTGTCTCTCTCTCTTATATATATATCCCCTGTGAGATTCTGCCTTTGCCTGGACCATTTGAAGACTGATCATTTTTGCTGTAAGAGAGTTACTATTCGGATTCCTATTGCATCTAACTCTAAAGATATTTACCCCCTTAGTAAAAAAGGTAATTTGCAAGGATCAAGAAATACTGAGAACCAGAAAGGGATACTTTAAATAAATTTTGGTTGAGAAAATAATGAAAATGTTGAAGAAATAAGGTCAGTGTATTTGTTGCACTTGCAGGTTTTTGGTTTTTTAAAGCTTTATTTTTAACCACAAAAGTAAAATGCAAAACTAGCATATGTGACTTAAATATATATATATAAAGGAAAAAATTTAAAGTCATAGGTCTTTTCTGAAAATAACTTCCCTTGGAATCTGGCTTTGAAAAATAGCATTTCAACAGGAGTGTAATTTTTAAGATATTCATTTTAAACTATACAAATGTAATGCATAAGTATTTTATAAGAAGTTTAGTTCTTCTTGCAGGATATGGGGAAGCAGAGGAACAGTTCTAGCCAAGATGGCGAATTCTGAAAAACACACCACAGGATGTTGAGAAAGGTTTCTTCTTGCTTTGTACTTGTGACATTGAATCCTCTGCTCACTCTATAAATCAGTTACTCTTTATTGTTATCTACTGTCTGATAACAACGAACCCTTGACGTTGTTTTGCCAACAGTACCCAGAGTAGAGAGTAGCCCATCATTTGTTGCTGGGTAAGGATGTATTTTTAGAGGACTCTCTATGTGCATTTCTTTGGAATATGGAATTCAAGGCCACTTTTTCTTTTGATGCTGTCCAAAAGACATAGATAGAAAATATGTCCCTGTGATTGAGGATAAAATAGGGATGAGGGATTGTAAGGTTGATCTTCCACAATGAAGTTTGTATTACATTTTGAGCCAGTATTTGCTGGGACATTCCAATACATGAAGGTTTTTCCTTTTATATTTGTAAGAGTCTAGGTATGACTTTAAAAGACAGAAATAAAAGATCTTCTGTATCTTTTTGTCTGTAAGATTCCATGTATCCAGATGTTTACTCTTAGGAAGAAGCAAAATTTGGACAATTGGCAAGAACTTGTCTTTCCATTAGCTGGCTGTGGAACTTGGCTGGAACCTGTTAATATCAGAAAAATACAAATGTCTTGCTTCTGACAGAGATGACGCCTTGAATATCTTTTCCTGTGTTACCTTCTAGAGAGCACCTGAGCAGTTAGTGATCCTCTTGGCATGCCCTCATGAAAACGGGAAGTTTCCTAGTAGAGATCGTAGAGTGCTTTGCCATGCACCAAGCTATTGCATGCAGCATGTGTGTGCACAGAAGCACATGTATGCTGCAGATAACTACCACTCCAGGTGTGTCTTAGGATGTGCCCATAATGATTTGTTAAATAGTCTGTCTTTAAGTCAGCTGCCAGTTGAAACATTTTAGAGTTCCGTTTTCTAATTTGTAAATGGAAAAGTAACAAGCTGAGTTGAACTTTTTTTCTTGAGTGCCCATTTGACAATGCAGCAACAGAGAAAATACAACTCTAATGATAAACTTTACCTCTAAGTGCTTATTTAAAGGTCTGTTGTGGAAAGGCTGAGATTTGCAATCTTTAGTAATGAAACTTTCATTAGCAGAGTGCTCACTTACAAGGGAGTATATGGTGAAGTCCCTGTAATTTGCGATTTTGACCAGATTTGACTCATCCCTTCTTATGTTACTTTTTGTAATGCAGCCAACCTCATCTAAAATTCTGGTTAGTGTACATGTCTTCAATATTAATTATCTCTGTTGATGAACTGGGTACAGACAGTACAATTCCCACAAGTCCAGATTCTTACTGTAACACCAAAACAAAAGTGATATTTATGAATAATATTGGGAAAGTTGTCCTCATAGTAACTGGTCCCCAAAGGAAGCTTTACATAAATGTGCATTTATTATTCAGGATATTAAAAGGGAATCCTTAGCTTTTAGTTTTTAATTTGGGCTAAAATATGTAAATTGGTTTTATTTTGAAATTGCTCTGTTTTAGGTGGCTTTGGGGGAGGATAACTTTCTAGCTTGATTATATTTTCATCGCCTCTGTAGTGGAAAAGGTTCCAATCCTGAAATCAACCTGGTTGTTGTGATTAGAATCCAGAGAACCCGTGAGCAGGTGAAGTTAAAGTCATACTATATTGATGTATATACATGTAGGAAAATTCCATTCATTTCTACTCAGATATCAGTGCTGCCATGTCTTTGTTGGGGAAGTCAGCTCAGAGAACCTGGAACCACAAATCAGCCTCAGGCCTCAGAGGATTCTCATGGTGTGCCTACATGGGCACACCTCTGGAACACTACTCTTTAACTTAAGAATCCGGAGGTGCAAAGGACTTTGGAGACAGGCGGACCTGTGTTAGAGTCTTTACTTTTCCATTAATAGTTGAGTCATTTTAGATAACTCAAATTTCTGAGCCACAATTTCCTCATCTTTAAAATAGAGAGGTAATAACACCTGGGTGGCAGAGATAATAACACCTGGGTGGCAGATGACACAACAGTATTTGAAGGCCCTAGACATATACAGGACATGTAAATTGAAAGTGCTTAGCGGACTTTCGTCCTGGCATGGTGCTGTAGGATAAGCACTGAGCCACAAAGTCAGTTTGAACTGCAAGGTTAGTGGTTCAAATCCAGCAGCTGCTCTTTGGAAATCATCAACAGAGGACTGTAGGTCTCTTTCAATCTGTCAGTCTTTCTGTCCATTGGCAGGGGTCCTTTCCCAGGAGGAGGCCCATTTCCCAGATGTCCTGGGAAGGGATGTGCATTGCATGCTTCCCTCACTGCTTCCACCCTTTCCTCAGTAACCAAAGCGGTGACGCACAGTGTGGTTGTTGATTTCAAAAAATATATAAGCCCTTGGTTCTTCCCTGGAGTTGTGTAGATTTTCTCCATCCTGCTAGGGTTTTGGAAGGCACACCTAGGATCTCCTCTGGAATTGTCATTTACTTAGGATTTAATAGTTTGTTTTTTGTTTTTTAAAGAAAAAAGCAAATATAAAATTATTTTAATTGGTACTGGTTTATTATTTATATTTCATGAAAAGCCTTTAGAATATTTAGAAGTGATCTAGAAAAAAAATGGCTTAAGGTTAAATGAAATGTTACCACCTTTGCTGTCTGAAATATATATGTACTGAACCTGTATGCTATTTGATTTTTGCCCCAAACCAACTTATATCTATTTTTCCCCTTCACCACATCAGCTTTTCTTCCCCCTTCTCTATCCTTCTTGTTTTCCCAATAGACTAAATTTTGAAGTTCTATTTCTCAAGGAATGGTGAAGAGGTTAAGGCAAAAAGTGGTTTAATGAGATTTCTCTAAGTTACCATCAGTTGTCTTTCCCTTGCTTGGTGAGGCAGGATGATGGATGGCTTTGGCAGTGCAAACAGCTCTAGAAATGATCAGATTGACTGAAGAGGTGTGCAAGATGTGAGCAGAATTCTGGCCCTCAATTTATTACCCTCCCATTTGAAGTCAGCAATGACCACAGGGAAACAATGGAAAAGAAGGAAAATCACCACGAAGGCCCTAATGTAGTCATTGTTGATCATACACACTTAAGAAGGGGAGTGGGTGGTGTCAGGAATGATGTTAGGTTCAGCCTAATATTATACCTTTATTCCAAGGCTCTGAAGGGGAAAATAATAGACATATTAGATAGACACACAAATTGTTTAAAATTGGGACCTGTTGCTGTCACCGTGAGGGGTTTAAGACTTGAACTGAAAACACAATCTTAATGGCATGAGTTTTAAATTTCATTTCATACACAACCTGATCATAGGAGAGTTGTGAAGAGGAGTCGGTTTCTTTGCTTCAACTGCATATTTAAACTAGGGGCTAGGGTTATAAGATGATGTTGATCTTCCAAGTTACATTTTACAGGGGTCGCTATGCATTGGAATTGACTAGACAACCATGAGTTTGGGATTTGAAATTTTATTTTTTTAAAAAGAGGTCTGGGAGCACAGTGCTTTTTTTGTTTTGTTTTTGCAGTAGTTAAAGCACTTGACTGTTAACCAAACGGTTGGTGATTCAAAACCCACCAGCCGCTCCTCGGGAGAAAAATATGGCAATATACTTCCATAAATAATACAACTTTGGAAACTCTATGTGACGGTTCCATTCTGTTCTATAAAGTCACTGTGAATTAAGGCCGACTCCGGGATAATATATTTGGGTTTTTGTTGTTGTCGTTAAGTGTCGTGGAGTCGGTTCCAACTCATAGCGACCCTGTACAGGATATCCAAGAAGCAGCAGGTAATTTTGAACCCCCAACCTTGTGTTTCAAATCAACCTTGTGAACCAGTGCTTTATCCTACATAAAAGTTTGCTTCTTTGAGGGGCTTCCTCCTTTCTGCTGACCAAGCACTCTGAGCTTGTTGTTGTTAAGTGTCGTCGAGTCGGTTCTGACCCATAATGACCATGTAGAGGAGCGACTGGTGAGCTTGAACCACCAACCTTGCAGTTCAAACCAGAGCTTTATAGTAAATGCTCTTAGACAAGTCTTCAGTTAGTGAATTTTGAAGACTTGAGCTCACGGTTGGTATCATCTTAACAGTATTCTTACTGAACTATCGGTTTGTGTCCTTTTTACTAGAACAGAGGAGGAAGTTTGCATTTTAGAACATCAGCTGTCCCCAGCACACCTCTCCTGTAACAGATCTGTGACTATGGAGATCATTTCCCGTATTCACTTAGCTTTGCTTACTTTTTGGCCCATGATATCAATTTGAACTATTTAATGAAGGTAGGGCAGGTATTGCTAAACCCTTTTAATAAAAAATAAAGCTTATTCACTTGTCTAACATTACATATATAGCGATATAAAAGAAATCCTAGCTCCAGAGTGTTGTGTTTGTGAATATATTCAGCTTGGTCAGAGTTTACTTCAGGGAAAAAAAAAAAAAAGATAAGGTCTTTTCTTAATCAAGTTTTTCAGTGTAGAATCAGCAAATATATATTGTCTGTCTACAGCATATAAGGAGTCCTGATAAGGTGTTGTAGAGCCAGACTACAAGGTCAGTTTGACTCACAAGGTCAGCAGTTCAAACCCATCAGACACTCCTTACAAACCCCATATAGGGTTTCTGTGAGTTGGAACCAACTCGACGGCACTTAATTTTAAAAACAACTGCTTTTAAGCCACATTATAGGTACCTTTGGAAATATTATAATACTTTAAACATTCTAATATAGTGAACGAGGCCAATGACAAGCTGAATGTGAAAAGTGTCTCAGCAGAAGAGATAATATGCACTGGAGAGGAAAATGTAAGTCATTGTTGGGGAAATAAGGCAAAGCTTCATGGAGGAAATGCCATTTGTGTGGAGCCTGGAATGACGGATAGGCAGAAAAGTTAGGATGAAAAGGAGATCCCATATGGAGGGAATCACATAAGTAAATACATGGAGGTGGGAATTGAGAGGACTAGTTTAGCCTGGCATTAATATGGCATAGAATGTACAAAGATGGAACTAGAGAGACATGTAAAACCTGTGGTTTTAGAAGGCGTGTAACTGGTCAAGTAAAGTGTTTTGAAATTTCTTTGAACTGAAATATCTTAGATTAGTTTCGTTAGAATCACTTAGCAAAGTAATGATTATGTTGCAGGGTCAAGGTCCTTTCTCAGAAGTTGAAATCACCCTAAAGATGCTTCTAAACTATTATTGTTAGGTGCCATTGAGTCAGTCTGACTCAGAGTGACCCTAGGATGAAACACTGTCCAGTCCTGTGCCGTCCTTAAAATTGTTGCTATGCTTGAGCCCTTTGTTGCCGTCACTGTATTAATCTATCTTGTTGAGGGTCTTCCTCTTTTTTGCTGACCCTCTACCAAACATGATGTCCTTCTTCAGGGACTGGTCTCGCTCCTGATAACATGATCAAAGTACATAAGACTAAGTTTCACCATCATCTCATCCTAGGAGCATTCTGATTGTCCTTCTTCCAAGACAGATTTGTTCCTTCTTCTGGTAGCAGTATTCTTTGCCAACACCATAACTCAGAAGCATCAACCCTTTGGTCTTTCTTATTCATTGTCTAACTTTCATATGTACATGAGGAGATTGAGGATACCATACCGTGCCTTGGGCCTGGAACACCTAAATTAGATATTGCTTCTTTAGTGGGAATTGGCATGATTGCACACTTTTGGTCATAATGTGATGTTATGATGATGATGTTTATTGATGAAGTCACACTGCAGATTGTCTTTAGGGTTATAGTACCAGAAAGCAATAGGAGGAGAAATACTAACTTTGTTCAGGATGTGAAGAAGTGAGCCAGTAGAAGATAGAGCAGCAGCCTCACACCATCAGGTACCATTGCTCATTTTGTGGGATACTGTGTGGTGGGAGAGAGGATAAAGTTTGTGGGGAATAAGCTTATTTTGTCCAGTATAGAAAGTACCTGCTTCAGACTTCCAAGTGCATATACCAAGACATGCTAGTATCCTCTGGTAGTCTATGAATCCAGGAGGGAGAGAGCACGTCAAATGCTCCTTTATTTAGCACATAGTCATTATTGTTCTTGTTGTTAAGTGCCGTTGAGTTGGTTCCGACCCATAGCGACCCTATGTAGGGTTTCCGAGGAATGACTGGTGAGCTTGAACTGTCAACCTTGTAGCTCAAACTGACTTTGGAGTCCAGCACATTAACCCATAGTGCCACACCGGGACTCTAACATATAGTAGGCACTCAATAAATGTTTACTGAATTGAGTGCACTTATCATAATGTGGGTTGATGGGTTTTGTTTTTAATACTATGATTTGTAGAGTTAGAAGACATGTGAGTCTTTAATATGTTACAAATTTGGGGGAGTTTAATTTAGTCCAGGAGTCCTGGTGTGGTGCTATGTGTTAATGCACCAGACTGCAAAGTTGTTTCAACTGCAAGGTCAGTGGTTCAAGCTCACCAGTTGTTCCTTGGAAACCCTATACAGGGTCACTGTGGGTTGGAATCAATTTGACGGCACTTAACAACAACAATTTAGTTCAAATAACTTTTCTCAGCCTCACTTTCTTAATATACAAATTAAGTTAATACAATTTCATGACTTGTTAGGAGAATAAGTTGAACTAGCTCCTTAGTACACTCCAATACAGTATATTAAGTGTAAGAATAACAATTTTGAAATCATCAAAGATTAAGTTCCAAAAAAAAGATTAAGTTCCAGTTTTTGTTTTTTTTTTTAAGTTCCAGTTTTGACTATAACTATTTTCACTGAGTCTTGACCAGTGTTAAAAATATATACAAATAAAGCAATGGGGTGAACTAAGAAAGAAATTATCAGTGGATGGTACTTGGTAAGGGTAAGTATTTTTCATCTAACTTTTGCTTCAGTTGCATATATTCTTAGTTGTGATGTGAAGTTGCTATGCTAAATGTATTTTTTCTATGAATCATGGTCAGAATATTTGAGAAACATGATTCTAGACGACAGTGAGCCCTGGATTATCCAAAAGAAAAATACTAGTTGTTTGGTTTTTTATCAGATCTTTCTAATGTGAAATCCTTAGCAGTTTCCAAATTATTTAAGAAATGATGACCTGAGCATTTTAGATTTAATGCAGAGTATTGTATCCTGGTGTGGCACTGTGGGTTAACGTGCCAGACTGCAAAGCCGTTTGAACTGCAAGGTTGGCGGTTCAAGCTCACCAGCTGCTCCTCAGAAACCCTATACAGGGCCACTATGTGTCGGAACCAACTCAATGGCACTTAACGAAAACAACAACAATTGTATCCTAAATCTTTGAAGATTGATGCTTGTTGGGATTAAAATATTTTTCAACTATCAAACTTCATTTCTTGGCATACTATCTAGCTGACCCTGCAAAGTAATAATAATAATGGCAATGATATGTACCGGAGGTGACCTAAAAGTAGGACTAGAAATGATAAGAGTAGCTTACATTTTTTGAGCTTTTACAATGAGTCTGTCACGGTGCCTTACAAACATTAGCTCATAAAACAATTTTAAAAGTTAAATGTTAATTTTCCTACTTTGGGGATTAGCTAACCAAGATTTAGAAAGGTAAATTAAGGTTACATAGCTAGTAATTGGTTGGGCCGGATTTGAATCCAGGTCTGTCTGATTCAAGAACAAAATGTAAGAAATGTATTCAGTTCTATGAAAATGTATTGAAATGCTTACCGTGTGCGAGCCTTTGCACTGTCTTCAACTCTACTTGGTGCTATAAAAACAAGTGTCTGGTCAGTCTCTGCCTTTGAGGGTTTATTATTCATGAAAGTAAGAGTTGACTTAATCTTAATTACAAAAGAAAATAGGACAGAGTTAGAGCTTCAAGCTGTGTGTACTATTTTTAAAAGTATTGAGACTAGTGCCGCGTGTATAGCAGACATTCAATAAAGGTGAATTGAAATGAAGTTGGATTAATTCTCACCTGGTAGTATTGGGTAAAGTTTGTGCTCAAGAATCACTGTAGATTTTTTTATACTGTGTCTCACTGTGTGGATGACCTGAAAAGATCACTACTTGACAGCAACATCATACGGTCTGCTTTGACTGTGTGAATTATTGTCATGTACAGGTCTCATATTCGTCATCAGAATCTCAAGTTTCCTGAGGTCCTGGGTGCTGTGACATTCATCTTTTTCTTTCTCTCCTACCACTTGACCCTTCAATACGTCCTGCAATATGGGCAGAGCAATATTGTGGGTTATGAGTTAGGCTGCTAGCTGCAAGACCAGCAATTTGAATCCACCAGTTGCTCTGCAGGAGAAAGATGAGGCTTTCTGATCCCATAAAAATTTGCAGCTTTGGAAACCCTATATGGGGTCGCTTGTTGGCATACAATGGCACAAAACTATCACCACCATTCTTCCCAAAGCCATTCACTGCCTTTGGGCCACCTAAAACTGGCAAAAGAGAAAACCCCATCAGAGTTCAAGAACTCAAACTGTAAACATCAAGTTTCATTCAGTCAGAGATGGACCTTTTCCATCCTAGTTTGAATAAACCTGCCGGTGACGAAGACATTTAGAGAAGGCTAAAAGGAGAGCTGGCTTCATTATAACAGAAAATAAGAATTATTATTGTTGTCTTGTTACTTTTTCTATTCTACTTACTAGCTTTATAACCTCAAGCAAGTCACTTTATCTGCCTGGGCCTCAGTTTCCACATTTGTAAAATCATTAATGCCTCTCAGTGTTATTGTGAGTACTATATATGCAGATTCATTGAATAAATACTGAGTGTTTGGAGTACAGTGGCTTCATAGGATAAGCACGGGACTGCAAACCACAAGGTCCCGGTTTGAGTCTGCTGGTTGCTTCAAGGGAGAAAGATGAGGCTTTCTGCTCCTGCAAAGATTTAAAAACCTTAGTAACTATACATGGGAGCTATGAGAATGACTTAATGACACTTAACAGTAACAACCAAGTGCTTACTCTGATGATCTCTGAAGATTTAGTAATAAAAGAGACACGGTCTCCTGCTTTTACTAAATTCACTGTGTTTGGTGAAGGTGTTACTAGAAGTGGACTCAAATGCCCTCCGACCTGCAAAGGTCATTACCTGAAAGAATGCACCATCATACAGTCTGCTTTCCTTATGTGAATTGTTGTCATGTACGTGTCTCATTTCCATCATCAGAATCTCAGCTCTACTGAGGTCATCTTTCATCTCATTCTCTTACCCCTTGACCCCAACCTTGCTTGTTGGCACAGTGTTGTGTTAATAGCAGTTGTTCATTGAATTCAGCCCAGTTCAACAAATATATATCAAGTTGTTCAAGGTATTTTACTGGGAAAGGGAAAGGAATGTTTACTGAACAGAATTTAGGATTACTTTAAAGCAGAAAGTTGGCGATAAGCTATAACAGTGCTAAAAATGCCTGTGATCTGTTTTGGGAAAAAGAAAAAGGGACCCCAAGCCTACAAAAGAATGTATTCTTTTTCTCTCTCAATATTGTTCTGTTTGTTGTATTTCATGGGGGAAGCAGTGTATTTGCTATAGGCATACAGTTGAGATGAGAGCTCAGAGAAGGCTACGTAATTGATTGTGGCTCGGGAACAAGCCCAACTACTGCCATCTGAAGGTCCAGGCGATCCTCTGTAGCAGGCTCCTGCCCACCTCTCACCTCCCATCCTGCAGCTCTCTGCCTTCCATTCTTGTTCCACTCAGGAACAGCACCTTGCTACTCCTTACCCAGTACCCAAGCAGATCTCTTGCCTCCAACACCCTTTTGCTTTTTTTCACTTGGCTTCTAGAAACAGGCAGGAGGCCTGACTCACCCAGGCTGATTTGGAGCTTCCTCTATTTCCACTGCCAGCTTTCTTCCATAGTTGGTGTAATCAATTGTTGACTTGATATAACTGCACTGTTGAATCAGTTGTGGATTTGTTCATGTTTCACCACCTCTTCAACAATTTGGATATGGGCTTATATCTGTGCCTGGCATCTGGTAGGTGTTTTTTTTTTTTTTTTTTAAGTGCTGCCAAGTCAGTTCCAACTTATAGCCACTCTGTATAGGGTTTCCAAGGCTGTAAATCTTTAGGGGAGCAGAAAGCCTCATGTTTCTCTGGAGGAACAGTTGTTAGTGTCATAATGCTGGCCATGAGAATGGCAGTCTGACTCAACCATTATACTGCCAGAGCTGGTAGTCAAATGATTAAATGATACAGTGGCCGTAGCAATGGCCTCAACCAAAACAACCATTGATGACGACGACAAAGGAACAGGCGGTGTTTCGTTCTGCTGTAAACAGGGTAGCAATGAGTCCATTGGAACCAACTTGCCAACACATTTGTTGTTGTTGACCTAACAACAATAAAATCGAGTCTTTGGATGTTGCTTACATTGTCATAAAATGGGTTTGTATTGTATGCCCTGATAATGTCTAACCTAAGAGAGATTTTGAAGCCAAAGCCCCCTTGTCGTGAAGACTAAGTTATCACTTTTGCTCACCAAATATAGTTCGATAACTTAGAGCTAAAGATTTTGAGACTGTCTATATGAAACTTTTCCTAATCACTGCGACTCACCTGTAATTCCTCAGCAATTCTTCTTGCTTTTAGACTCCTCTGTCACTTGCTCACTGTACTGCACATTTAACAATGATACAGCACAATAATATTTTGGTTTTGTTAAGTTCTGTCGAGTCGGTTCCAACTCATAGCAACCCTGTATAGGGTTTCCAAGGAGCAGCTGGGTTGATTTGAACTACTGACCCTGTGTTTCACAGTCCATCGTTGATCCTACAGCGCCACACTAGAATCCCTTGAAAGGTAGAACTAAAGAGAGGAGTTGAGGTCCTGGTGTGGCACTGTGGGTTAATACACTGGGCGGCAAAATTGGTTTGGACCACAAGGTTGGCGGTTCAAGCTCACCAGTCACTTCCCAGAAGCCCTAGCAGGGGTGCTATGCCGACTCGACGGCACTTAACAACAAAGCGAGGAGTTAAACCTAGTGATTATTAATAGGGACTGAACTCATATTGCCTGGGTTAAGATTCTGGCTTTTCCATTTGAGATCTTGGGCTAGTTACTTACCTTTCCTATGTCTTAATTGTATCTGTGAACTAAGGCTGTTGTAGAATTTGTTGGACTATTATAAATAAAACACTTTAAATAGTGCTTGGCATTTAAAGTGATCCTCATCAGTATCGTTCAACATTAATTTGTGTCCCATTATTTAAATATTTACCATGTGTCAGGCACTGTTATAGGTGCTGGGAATATAGTGGTGACTAAAACAAATTCCTGACTCCATGGAGCTTTCGTTCTACAGTGGGAAGACACACAGTAGAGGAAGTAAATAAGTAGATATTACATATTGTGTGGTATTTTATAATTTCCCATAGTGAGAAGTGCTATTTTAAAAATCCAGTGAAATAATGGATTGGAGAATGGCAGTAATGAATATTCTATGTGGATATGCAGTGGAACTACAATGGTGTAGCCAGTCTCTTATTTTTGCTCAGCGAACTGTAACTCCATGTCCTAAAACGAGGGCTTCATATGTTCAGCTGTTACCTTATAGAGTAGGATGGTCATCCCTGGAATAGCAGGAAATTGAACGGGTTGTATTGAACTGAATTGTTCTGGGCCTCAGAAATACCAACATAGAGAACTCAGAAATAGTCCAGAAGTCCCCAGCATTTAAAAGACAGATGCCACTCTGTTTCCCTTTAGCTGGGGCTATAAAAATGGAATAGCTGTCTCAAGAGGGATAGGAGGAGGTGGAATGACCAGTCATTCCACTAAAAACAGGATGCAGAGCATTTTTTTTTGGACATTTCTGTCAAGTAAGGCTGAAAAAAATCTCCCAATGCTACCTTGTGGGAGCCCGGACCTGAGAGGTGGTGGTGATTATGTGCCATGGAGTCGGTTTCAACTCATAGCGACCCTGTACAGGGTTTCCGAGGATGTAAATCTTTACAGGAGCAGAAAGCCTCATATTTCTACTGCAGAACAGCTGG
This sequence comes from Chrysochloris asiatica, assembly GCF_000296735.1. NCBI lineage: Eukaryota > Metazoa > Chordata > Mammalia > Afrosoricida > Chrysochloridae > Chrysochloris > Chrysochloris asiatica. The sequence goes on from NW_006408544.1 coordinate 13,920,522, forward strand.
TAGTTTCTAACTGCTGACCTTGTGGTTCACAGACCAATTCGTAACCACTACACTACCAGAGCTCCTTGAAAGGTGGTAGGCATTGGCAATACTATCTGATCCTTCATTTCCATTAAAGTATTTTAGTGGCTAAGAGCATCCACATTGATGCCAGAGAAATTAGGTTGTTTGGGGGGTTATTTTTCTTCCCTACTGACTTGTGGTGGAGTCTTGGGAAGGTTGCTAATGTGTCTGAACTTCAGTTTCCTTACCTATATATAAAATGGACCTAATAATAGCTACCTCATAGGCTTGTTTAGAGGATTAAGATCACATAGATAAAGAAGTGGGCTTGGGTCCTGGCACACTAAGTTCTTGTTGTTGCAGTCCTGTCAGTTCAGATTCAGAGTAACCCTGGATAGGGTTTCTGAGGAACAGCTAGTGGTTTGAAACACTGACCTTGTGGTTAGCAGTCCAGTGCTTATACAACAGTGCCACACCAGTCATTTACTAAAGGAGAATTTTTCTTAAATAGTTCAATCGTGCTACAATTTTGATATTAGTCATTTATTGTGGGACTCATAGGAAGAGAAGTTTCCGACTGAAATCTGAGAGCAATTTCTCATTGCATAACCTTCAAAAAGGAGACTGATTAATTTCAAAACTGACAATATGAGCATATTATGGATCCCAGAGGAAAATAAGATATGATTTGCCTTAAATTGGGGAACAAACACTCTCTGTTAAAAAGTTGGATTGGTTCCGAGTCATCGTACCATTAGAGGCCTGAAGATCTGTGAAGAGAAGCACTTCGTAATAGGACTGTGGAGTCTGACATCCTGAGTTCAATACCTGAGTCTCCTATTTCCTGGTTATAGAATAGAGTATTTCATTTTAAATTGAGGTGAGAGGAATGATTTAATTATTTTCATAAGTTATAAGTCTTTAGGCAAGTGTTCTTGTACTAACTAGAGTTGTAATAAGCATTATTGATGCTCCACTGTGAGCAACTGGAAAGTGCTAGTTTTAGAATATAGAAACAAACCTTTATGTATTTTCACCTCCTTTCTCCATTATGTACGTTTTTTGTTAAGTGCCATTGAGTCGATTTTGATTCATATTATACCCCATGTGACAGAGCAGAGCTATCCCATAGAGTTTTTTTTGGCTGTAATCTCTACAGGGCATACTGGAGTCCTGGGGTAGTACTGTAGGATAAGCACTGGGCTGCTAAACAAAAGTTAGCTGGTTCAGACCCACCAACCACTCCTCGGAAAACCCTATACAGGGTTGCTATAAGTCAGAACCAACTCAATGGCACTTAACAACAACAACAGCTGAACACTTAACTGTTGCACCCCAGGGCTGTTCCTACGCTGTGTATATTTTTCCATACAATTACATTAAAATTTTAAAGCAAAAAAAAAAAAAAAAAAAAGAGAGAGAGAGAGAAAATATGGTTTATTCTCATCCTTTGTTTTCATTAGCAATGCTCAGATTTAAAATTAGTTAAAAAAACATTTGTTTTTCATCAGACACTTTTAAGAACAGAACAATGTTCTGAGCATTTGGCAGTACACCTTTTGTTCAGAGCACTGGATGAAGCTCGAAATGTTTTCTTCCTCTTGTGACCGGTGGCATGTTAATATTGCGATTTCCCCCAGAACTTTCTTGACTCCCTCGGCCACTAATTCATGTTTGTTTTGATCTTGATGCCTGTACTCATCTAAAGTAATTAGAGCAGAAAGAGTGAAGAAAGACTTAAGAAAAGGATTTGGAAGTGTAAAGTCAGACATTCCTTCCTCCTGTGGCTTTCATAGGCTTGTGGGTTGCAGGGAAAAGGCTCCTTCAGTGTTCCCTCCCATCAAATTCTCCTAGCACCCCACACCTGCCTCTGATCACCAATTCATTGTGCAGAGGTTGGTGGAATTCTTTCTGTATACTTTATGCTGGGAGCAAAAGGCAAGCAAAATGCTGGCCCTGGTCTAAGGGAGCTCCCAGTCACAAGAGAGACAGACAGGCAAGCTGTGACTGAATGGGAGTGGTGAGAGATGGAGAAAGGGGAGGTGCCTGACACTGTGTAGGCCAGTAAGGCAGACATTAGTTCTGTGAAATGGCAGGGCTGTTTAGATGGTGGTGGAAGAAACATGTCAGCAGGGGAATGGCATATGCAAAGACAGGAAAAGGACATTCTTCTGGAGGCATTAGGTACGGCAACTCACCGCACTGAGTTTTAGAACTTTGTTGTCATGTCTGTCTACTAATCCCCTCCCCATGACTGAATTCCTATAGGGCAGGGATGAAGCACCACGGAACTCAGTAATCTAACAGTAATGGTATATTTACTCTTTACCATATTCTGTAAACCCCTGGTGGTGCAATGGCTAAGTATTTGGCTGCTAACCAAAAGGTTGGTTGTTTGACCCTGAAGCTCTGCATGGGAAAGACCTAGCAATTTGCTCCTGTAGGGAACTGCAGTTTCGGAAGCTCTATGGGGCATTGCCCCTCTGTCACACCGGGTCACCTAACAACAACAACATGAGCCCTATCCACATTACCCTAAAGGTATGCCCACTTGAGAAAACGGAGACACAGAAAAATTAAGAAACTTGCCCAAGGTCACACAACTGAGTCAGAATTTCAACCTGACCAGTCAAGACTCTTAATGCCTATTTTCTTAACTATTAGGTTATATAACTTGATAAATGCTTGCATTTTCTTTGAGTTGAATGATGTGGAAGTAATTATCTGATCATTTATTCATTTGTTTTTTTAAAAATAATAACATGCCAGCTGTTGCAGCAAAAACATTGAGTCCACCTTGACTTTGCCATGTGTGACTTTGCCATTCAGAAACTCTCACTGGAGGAAATGTTTGATTGGACTCTTAACCTCAAGATCGTTCTGCAGACTTCAGCCAGAGTCAAACCCAATGTGAAGATGAAATATGAGTTTAGGGGTAAAACAGAGGAGATGAGAGGTAATAGGAGTGTAAGGATGAAGAAATAGAAACCACGGAAATATGACTTTATCTGAAAAATGGAAGACTCCTGGCCTTGATAATACAATCTTTAAGGGGCAGTTTGGAAGAAGTTGAGGGAGACAATGAGAGCAATATATATTGCTTTAAGAGACAAAAGTGCTCTTACTATAAAACTGATTTTGAAAAGGAAAATGTGAGAGAGGTTTCTGGTGAGAGCAGAATGGTGTGGAAGAGAGCAAAGGAAAGCACATTTGTCTGTGGAAAGCAGGTCAGACTCTAGAGGGTCATCCATTCAGTCATTTATTCTATGAGCAAAAACCAGAACCTGGGATTACACATGAATCAAGCAATCCCTGTCCTCAAGGGGCTCACAGTCCTGGAGCAGGGGAGTAAATATCCACTATAGAAGTGTGTTCACAGACCGGCAACCTTGCAGTTCAAACCAACTTTGCAATCCAGTGTATTAACCCACAGTGTCACACCAGGACTCCAACTTCAAAGCAGTAATACTAATTTAGAAATCAAGATTAGTTCAATTCCCAAATTGGTGTTTTCTTTGTCTCTCTCTCTCTCTCTCTCTCTCTCTCTCTCTCTCTGTCTCTCTTTCTCTCTCTCTTTCTTTTTAGTTTTGCTTTTTTGCCTGCTTCTGTTGCACTGTAGATTAAGCATTTGACTCCTAACCTTGCTGTTGGCAATTCAAGCCCACCAACTGCTCCTTGGAAACCCTATACAGGGTCACTCTGAGTTGTAACTGCTGGGCAGCACTTAACAGCAACACTCTTTGAACACCATGATTTAAATAAATAGTGAGATGGAGAGAAAGCCATTTAGAGTGACTTAAGTGTGCATAGGGGGAGATCATACTGGATTCTCAAATAAAATAATTCATTATAGCAATTTCTTTTAAGTATATCTTTTTCTGATAATAAACTTTAAAATAATAATCAATTAAAAAAAAATAAAAAAGAAGTGTGTTCACAGGCAAAAGTAGGAAAGGATTGGGAAAGGCCGAGTTTGACCTGGTGACTGAGAGAAGGAGAGTACCAAGTGTGGCATCAAGAAAGAATGTGGTGTATTCTAGCTTGTCAGTGATGGCTGCAAAAGGACGCTGCCCAAAATGTGCCTTTGGGGACTTATGGTTGTAGTGGGTAAAGGAGGAAGATGGGGGTCAGTGATGGAGACCACCGTACAGATCCCAGTCCTTCACTGTGTTTGTCTTTTGCCCCTTACTTTTCTCATCTGTAAAATCCCAGTGACTGGGGAGTGGGGATGGGGGCGGAGGGAAGATCCAGCCATCTTTAAGGGTTTTCATGCAAATTATATGGGGTAATGGGTGTGAGTGTACCCATAAAGTTTCCAAGACTGGAAATTGTTAGGAAAGCAGACTGCCGTATCTTTCACCCATGGAGTGGCTTGTGGATTCGAACTGCCAATCTTTCCATTAGTATCTGAGAATTAAATCACTGTATTACCAGGGCTTCTTCACAGAAAGGAAGAAGCAGTTCAAATGGTAGAGGGTGGACCAAGACCAACCCTGCTCTTCCTGACAGATCCATATGGAAAGCCAGAAATGCCATCAGCTACCAGTATACAGGAACCCTTGAGTAGTACAAATGGCTAACACCCTCAGCTGCTAACTGAAATGTGGTAGTTTTCATTCATCCAGAGGCACCTCGAAAGAAAGGCCTAGTGATCTACTTCTTAAACACTATTCATTGAAAACCCTATGGAGCACTGAGCTACTATGACACACATAGGGTTGCTCTCAAAACAGCACATGGTTTTTGATGTTTAATCAGTATATGGAGCAGACTGGCAATTTTCTGAAATTTCCCATGAAAACCTCTGGGTTTTCCTTGAAGGGAATAAGAAACCCTAATGGTTGTCTCCTATTACATTTGACTGTCTAACTTAATCCATTCATAGTGGATCCTTTTTTGAAAAGGCATGTTAGAAATGCTGTCTTTAGATATATAAAAAAAAATGGTACTTTCATTATTCATTTTTAGAGTTTACTTAACCCCTCCTTTTGCCATGGATTTTCATGACTGGCATTGTTGCGAGAACTTATTAGTTAATGTTTGTGAAGCATTTTGAAGGTAAACAGCTATTGGCATAGATGATGAATAGTAGCGTATTCAACAAGTATTCTTTTCTATATTAGAAATTAAATCCCAAGGATAAATCTTATCAACTTTTAAAATAATCAACTTTCCACCTGCAGCACATTTTAATGGGCACATATTTTCAAAATGTTACATTTTAGACGAGGAGAAAATGAGCAAGTATTGAGTACTTACCGTGTGCCAAGCTCTGAGCCAGATGCCTGAAATTTGCTATTTTTAATCTTCACAACAACCCTGCAAGGCAGATGGAATTGTTTATATTTTTCAGATGCGTAAATTTAAATTGCAACTCAGAGAGTCTAAATGACTTAAACCAAAGTCAAGGTTGGAACTGGTTTTCATACCCAGGTCATTTCAAGTCCAAAACTCATACTCATTCCATTACACCATGTAGAATTGTGAATTAAATCTTTCCTGTAATAAACATCTGTTTATTTGGCAGTATTAACCAAGTAATAGACAACCGCTACACAGCCTGGAATGGTTTTAATCTGATTAGATAATTTACTTTCTTTATAACAACTGAGTTTCATTTTAAGTCTCTTGCCTCAGACTTGAAGATTTAGAAGAAGATACAGACTGGCTTCAAACCTAGGTTCAAGTTGCAGTTCTAGCTGTATAGCAGTGCATACAGGCAGATGATTTCTCCATCAAATGTAGAGTAACTTCACTTTATCTAGTCTCTGTTTTCTCCCCAGGGTGTTAGGGGAGTGGGGAATACGAATATATACTTTCTAAACATGTGGGACAGTTAAGTGAAATAATATAAGTGAAGACCCATATCACTATTGTGTGCTTGCTATCAATCATGGAGTCCTAATGTGGCACTGTTGAATAAGCACTGGACTTCCAACCACAAGGTTGGCAGTTCAAACCCATCAGTCACTCTTTGGAAACCCTATTCACGCTCTCTCTGAGTAGGAACCCGCTCAGCGGCACTTAACAACAATAGCAACATCATTAGTGGTGTTCTGGTGTGGCATTGTATGATAAGCACTGTACTGCCAACCATAAGGTCTGTGGTTCAAACCCACCAGCTGCTCCTTGGAAGCCCTATATAGGGTTGGTATGAGTTGGAACCCAAATGGCAGCACTAACAACAATATGATTAATATTTGAAGTCATTGGGTGAGGCACATGTTTACCACACTCCGCTATTAACCCAGGGTCGGGAGTTCCATTCCATCCAAGAGGCACTTCAGTAGTAAGGCGTGACAATCAACTTCTGAAAAACCAGTCCTTGAAGACCCTATGGGGCACAGTTCTACTCTGACACTCATGGGGTTGCCATGAGTTAGAGGCATGATGACAACTTATATTGATTTTATCGCTAATGTTGGGAAGAGTTAATAAAAATTACTTGAACGAAACATTTTCCAAATGTAACCAAAAGCACTTTTTAATCAGCATTATAATAGTATCTCCATTTAAGCCTTTGCCATTATCTAGGCAGGTAGGTACTTTGTTTGTTGTTGTCGTTGTTAAGAGCCGTCGAGTTGGTGCCAACTGATATGGACCCTGTATGCGGGAGAAAGATGAGGCTTTCTACTCCCGTAAAGATTTACACCCTCGGAAACCCTGTACAGGGTCGCTATGAGTCGGTTCCGACTCCACGGCACATAACAACAACAACAATAGGGTTTCTGAGGAGTGGCTGGTGGGTTTGAACCACTGACCTTGTGGCTACTAGTTCAGTACTTACCCAGAAAGACCACACCAGGACTCCAGGTACTTTGCTAGGCACCTTGTATATAATTCTCTATTTCCACATTTATGGTTGTTACTGTGGTGTGCCATCGAGTTGGTTCCGACTATAGTGACCCTGTAAAGGGTTCTGAGGCTGTAAATCTTTATAGTTGCTGAAAACCTTATCTTTCTCCAGCATAGCAACTGGTGGGTTTGAACTTCTGACCTTCTGGTTAGCAGCAGTCCAATGTATAACCCAGTACACCACCATCACTCCTTAGGCACTTATGGCATTATTTAATAATCACTTATTTATGTTTACTTATTTAATTTCTTATAGGCAGTAACTCTTTTCTCTCCTTGATTTCTGCCCACCTAACAAAATGCTTTCAGGCACTTGGTAGAAACTAGTTAATGTAATAAAACTCAGCTGGGATTTTGTTTCTTTACAGTGCTTTTCTTCTTTTAAGAGCTTGCTTCAATTGGGGGAAGGAGTTGTTCAAAAGAAGTACTATGTTTTAAAATTGTGGCTTTTGACTTGCTTGAAATATTCCTGGAACTAAAGAAATTTTTAAAATTTGCTAGCCTTTCTTAAAAGGTAAACTTATGAGATAAAAAGATTATGTCAAGAATTGGAAGAGAAAACTTACTTTGTATTTGTGATTTCAAAGGACTTGGTTATCCTCCTCAAAGAATGTCTTCTATTTTCAAATACCTTAGTATGCACATGTATCATATCCAAATTATTCTGAAAATTAACATAACTTTAGTCCTAAAGTGCTTTGTGAAGTCCTGGTCTGGCACTGCATGATAATGCAAGGTCAGTTTGAAGTGCCAGGTTGACAGTTCAAACTCACCAACTGCTCCTCAGAAACCCTATATGGGGTCTCTTAATGGCTAATGCATCAGACTGAAAAGTCATTTGAACTGCAAGGTGGATGGTTCAAGCTCACCAGCTTCTCCTTGGAAACCCTATACAGGGTCGCTATGGGTCATAATGGACTTGATGGCACTTAACAAGAATAACAACTGCACTTAACAGCAACAACAAAGTGCTTTATGAGCCTTCATGTAATGCTGTAGGATAAGCACTGAACTGCTAACCACAAGGTCAGCGTTTCAAACCCACCAGCTGCTCTGGGAAACCCTATCCAGGGCCTCTGTGAGTCTGAACAGACTATGGCACACAACAACAAAATGCTTTATGTGGACTCAGGAACTCTGCAGCATAAGCACGGGACTGTGAACCACAGGGTCAGCAGTTTGAGCCCACCAGCTGTTCCACGGGAGAAAGATGAGGCTTTCTGCTCCTACGAAGATTTACAGCCTCAGAAACTCTATATGAGGTTGCTATGAGTCAGAATCTACTTACTTGTTGGCACCTAAAAATAACAAAGTGTTTTATCTGAGAATTACATATCATATAGTTTGAATTATAGTATAAATATTTATAGTATAAATATAGTAATAGTAATCATTTTGAAATTTCATCTTGTTTTAAATGGTCTTCTTATTTCTAAATTTTATCTGTATGGTGATGGAAAGTTGAGCAATGGATATTGGTGATGATTATACAACATACTTGATGTAATTGTTATCACTGAATTGTACAAGTGAAAAATGTTACATTGGCAAATGTGTGGATATTTTTACAATTGAGAGAAAAAACAGCACAAAAAAAGTCCAATTTTAGGGACAGATTACAATGAATTAGTAAAGTTTCAAAAGCATGTTTTCAAAGATGCAAAAAACTGTAAGAAAATAAATTTGAATTTATTTAATCACTGTTTTAATCCAAATTCTGGTTTTATGAGGCAACATGATTTTTTCAAAATAGAGCAATGAGAAAATCAAGGTAAAGGAAAAGTAAGAAAATAAAAACTACGAGAAGTCCAGAAACAAGGTTCATTTAAAAAAAAAAAAAGTTTGTAGTGGGGTCCCATGCTCTTGTAAGGGGCTGCAGATTTTACATTAATTTTCCCAGCAGTGTTACAAAGAGGGACTCCAATGAATTACAAGACTCAGTGTAGACGAAACGAAAGCAAACCCATCACATAGAGGACAGAGAATATTAGGTAGGGGTTCATGTATATAATAAAGCATTTGCCTGAAAGCAGTCAGAAATATTCTGATAATTGGTATTTGTGATTTTCATTTTTTTCTCCCTCCACTCTGCTTCTTGTTCATGAGATTTTTTTAAAATAAATATGTATAAGGAGGCTCTCCGTATGTGGGAGAGAGAGAGAAGCTTAAAAACCACGGTGTGGAATGCTGTTCGACAGTGTCATACATTCACAAGATGTCCTTGAAGATGGAGCACAGAACAGAGATCAGGGAAATTTTGGCAGCTGCAGTTGGAGAAATAAATGGCTGTTGTGTGATTGGGCAGATCCTGAAAGCAGGCTCCTGCTCAAACCATGTAATTAAGAAAAGTGGGAGCTTTTGTCCAAGTGCAGAATGTTCATAATATCAGAGTTTGTCAGCAGGAGCTTTTAGAACGGATCAGTACTTTTCACTCCCTGATCCAGGGAGCGGTTTTCTTATAAATCATCTTCTCTCCTTGCTGTCCTCATGAAGGTTGCTGGCAGGCGATAAGGCAGACTTAGACTGTAACCTTGCTAATTCATAGTGATTTAGGTGAACAGGAGACTGAACCAGAGACTGTTTCAAGAGATGTGATTTTTATTCATTTGGTCTCCCATGTGTCCTCTAATGCTGGAACAAACAGAGTTAGGCCAAGAAGGGGGTCTACAGAGTGGCTCCGGGGAGGGATGGAATCATTTTTAACATTATGGTTCCAAACTGGTTTGAAGTACTTGACATTTTCTTTCTTTTTAAAAAATTACTTCTTTATGGATTATAAAAATGCTATATTCTTTTATTGTTAAAAAAAACAAATGAAATCTTGGAACATAAAGATGTGGACAAGTATAACAATCACCTATAATCCTGCATATATTGTCAGCAGCTTACTCTGGGTATGGTTATATAATTGAGTTAATCCATTTAAAAATTTCATTTATTTTCTACATTTCTCATTTTATATAATCCCATTATGAATTTAGGTTTAACAACTACAGAATACTTACCATAAAGTAAAAAAACTTAATCATTCCTCTTCTCAGGCCTTTAGATTATTTCTATTTTCTCATTCTTCTAGATACTTTCTTTTTGATATACCTCATTGTGCATATTTTTGGTCTGAAAATTTTTGGATTGTTTTCTGGGCTTCAAAATTGGAGTTATGGGGTCAAAGGATATGAGCATAAGCTACAGAAAGGTTGTGGCAATTTATAATTTCCAACAGTGATGGTAAGAGAGACCATTTCACTGTACCTTAACACTTCATAGTTGCTAACCGTGAAATCCAATTTTTCTTTGTAAACATTGTGTTCACAAATAATTCAAGACAAACTTCTTCTAGCCCACATCTGAATTCTCCCCAATACTGCTTTTTGTAGTCTGACTTATGCTGATTCTGCCTTCCCAGAGAGTGTCTAGGAGGATTGTGCTGCCCAACTAGCTCTTTGAGATAGTTTGAAGGATAAAGTTCCCTCACTAGGTCAAAAATATTTCTTCTAATGTGTCTCTTTTATTCAACAGATAAAAATTGTGAGGCAGGAATGGAGGAAATCAACAATAGAACTTGAAGTGTGATAAGGTCATTTTCAAATTTAAAGCTACCCTATCAGAATGACATTTAGAATCTTTCCCTAATGAACATGTAGATTCTAGGGGAACTCAAAAAGTATTGTTGCTGGGGGTTCCAGTTCAGACATGCAGTTTTATTCCAAACAAAAATGGATTTACACATATCTCTTGATCAGTGAATGACTGTAGACAAGTTCTCTCAGTAGTGTACTTTTCTTAATCTCCTTAGGGTGCCTTCAAAAAAGGTCCTATCAAAATAGTGGCTTCCAAGGAGATCTGCTCAGCCAATTAAATTCAAGGCAGAGAGGTTAGCTCAGAAGGTTACGATGACTGTCTTTGGGGATTCCAAAGGGGTCATCTTGGTAGATTTTCTCAAGGATGCAGGATGATCATGGGGTCTTTTTATGAAGTCATTTTAAGAAAATGAAAAACTGCCTTGGTGAGAAAAAGATCAGGACAGTTGCGCCGAGGGATCTTTTCCCATCATGACAATGCACTTGCTTGTTCATTGGGGGTAGGAAGGGCTGTCCTATGGGAATTGTGTTGAGAAACCTCACCCAAGAATCCTATAGCTCTGATCATGCCCCTTCAGCCTTCTCTTTGTTCCCCAAACTTAACATTGTAACGGGGCATGATTTGAATCCCTCAGGGATACCCAAAACTGTGATTTTTGACATGATATAAATCGCAGAATTCTTTAGGGAAGGATTATTGTTGTTGTTAAGTGCCATCGAGTAGGTTCTGACTCATAGTGACCCTGTACAGGGTTTCTGAGGAGCAGTTGGTGGGTTTGAACCATTGACCTTATGGTTTACAGACAAGTGTTGATCCTAAAGTGCCACGTCAGGAGTCCAAGCATTAGAAAGATGGAAATACTGATTTCACATCTTGATATTTTTGTTTAATAAAGGTTTCTATAATTTCAGAGCAATACTTTTTTACTTATCCTCATATAAAATGAATGAGGCCGTATGAGTAGTCCATGAGTATAATTTACCGTGACCACTTATGTATATATTGAAATGCTGGGAACCATTTTAATTCACTCAGTATCTTTAGCTTCAAAATGCCCACAAGTAATCTCTCTCCTTTGAATTGCACAATTGAAAAAGCTGTTAGCATGGTATGATTCTTTTTAACAAAGAGAAGGTTACTCTACACAGATTTTTTGAGATTCTAACCTGCTCTACTCCTCTTCACTCTCCTCCATATCCCCCTCCCAGCTGTGTTTTTTTTTTTTAAAGGATTATTTTCTAAATAAAATATATTTCTATAAATAATTTGATCTGAGTTGTATAAAACTTAAATTTAGAAATGTGATCTAATATTTTAGCATATTTCTTTTTACAACTAAATCTCAATGTATTTCTGCACATTCCCAGCTACTAGCCAGGCGTTTTATAAATATACAATGCTTATGTTTACATGATTGTACCATTGGCTATTGTTTATGCATTTAATCAGAAGATAAGTTGACTTAATCAGTCTGTGGGCAGTTTTCCCAATGTTTTTCAATTAACAAATAGTTTTTCAATTAACTGTTCTTTGTATGGGAGATGAAGATAATATATTTAGCATCACAAATGGTTCCCATTGTAACAGTACCTGTTGTTTATTAGGCATTTGGTTAATATGTCCAAATTAAATAGTCAGAGTTTAGAAGGGGATCAAAGTTAGCATGCAAAAAGAAATAGTTTTTATTTTAGAGCTAATATGTTTTGCAGGAAGCTTGAGCTTGTCCATGAAACTGTATTTATATTAAAATAAAAGTATTTGTCCTTTTCATATATATGACTTTAACAAAAACAGTTTATTTGAAAGTTTGAGACTGTATTCATTTATTTGCCAGTTTAGAAAAGAGGACTGAATGGGTGGGGGGCAGGTTGAGGAAAACATTCCACCATCTTTAAATTGAACTTGATGAGCAAGTTGTTCTCAGTGCTGGAGACTTTGCCATAAAAACAATCTGTTATAAACAAATATATAGAGGTTTAAAATATTGCATTCCATTGGGTTTGCAAAAAATCAACTTGACGGCAACTGTTTTTTTTGTTTTTGTTTTTTGGTTCTTGGTACCAAGGACTGCACCAGGAAATCATTTTAAGGCCAAACTGAAGCCCTAAAGAAACACTGTAAGATGTAAAGGAGACCAGTATTTACTTAGGAGGGGAAATGTATCTGATGCATCTTGGGAAGACGATTAAAAACTTGGATTTTGGTTACTTTGAGACTAATGTCTAGTAGAAATTAAATTTTGATTATGTTTTTCATATCTATGTTGACCCTGGTATTTTAAGTATTAATGCCAATTGCTCTCTAGTGGCTGCTGATTTTTTTAAAATTCCAAATGACCAGCACTCCCCCCAACCCAATGCTATATTCTTCGTTTGTTAGTTGTTCTTGTATAATACAAATCTGCAAGTTTAGATACAAAAACATCTGGAAATAAAAAGAAACTACCCCTTCCTGCCCTTAACCCCAAGTGTGCACAGACTAGAGGTAACTTCCTTCCCTTCTCTGACTTCCTGGGCCCCAAATCTGGCTCCTATTCCCATGAGATCTTGAACCAAGAAAGATAGGAGGACAAAGGGGGGTGAGCAGACAGTTGCTAGTAAACACTGTGAATGGGCAGAGGGAAGCCCACTTTCAACAAAAAAAAAAATGTAAAGCTGAAAGCTCTCACTCATCTTTGCAAAGAAATTTGGACAACAACCTGGCTGAACAACTGGAAGAAATCTTTATACATGCCCATTCAAAAGAAAGTGATCCAACAGAATACGGAAATTATTGATCACTGTCATTTATATCACATGCAAATACAATTTTGTTGAAGATAATTCAAAAATGATTGCAGCAGTACCTCAAAAGGGAACTGACAGAAATTCAAACCAGGTTCAGAAGAGGACATGGAATGAAGGATCTCACTGCTAATATCAGATGGATCTTGGTTGAAAGCAGACACTACCAGAAAAAGATTTACCTATGTTTCATTGACTATGCAAAGACATTGGATTGTGTGGGTCTTAACAAATGCATAACATAGCATTGCAAAGAATGAGAATTCCAGAACACTTAACTGTGTTCGTAAGGAACATGTACTTAGACTCAGAAGCAGTCATTTGAACAGAACAAGGAAATACTGTATGATTTAAAATCAGAAAAGACACATCAGGGTTGTATCTTTTCACCTTACTTAATCTGTGTGCTGAGCAAATAATCTAAAAAGCTGGACTATATAAGTCAGAATATGGCTTTAATATTCGAGGAAGACTAGCAACCGATGATATGCAGGTAACATTACCGAGCTTGCTGAAAAATGAAGAGAACTTGAAGCACTTACTGATGAAGATCAAAGACTGCAGCCTTCAGTATGGATTATACCTCAACATAAAGCAAACAAACATCCTCACAACTAGGTCAATAAGTAACATCATGATAAATAGGGAAAAGATTGAAGTTGTCCAGGATTTCATTTTACTTGGATATACAATCTGTGTCCATGGAAACAGCAGTCAAGAAACCAAACTGCATTGAGCAAAAGTACTTTTAAAGGTATAAAAAGCAAAGATGTGTTTTTGAAGACTAAAGTGCACCAAGCTCATATGCATTTGAAAGCTGGACAATGAATATTGAAGACTAAAGAAGAATTGATGCCTTTGAATTATGGTGTTGATGAAGAATATTAAATATACCATGGACTGCTAGAATAAACACATGTGTCCTGGAAGAGGTACACCCAAAATGTTCTTTACAAGCAAGGATGACATGTTATCAGAGGGAGCAGTCTCTGGAGAAGGACATCATGCTTGGTAAAGTGTCAGCAAAAAAGAGAAAGCCCTTTAGTGAGATAGATTGACACATGGTTGCAACAATGAACTAAAACAGCAATGATTGTGAGAATGGTGCAAGACCAGGCAGTGTTCAGTTGTACATAGTGTCGCTATGAATTTGGAATGGAATCAACAGCACCTGGCAAAAACAAACAGCACTGAGAATGCATTGGACAACTACTGTGAAGAAGATGGAGTTTCCAAGGAGGTATGCTTCAATTCTACCTCATTTACATAAACACATTTGCTTAGGTCACAGGCATTAAGACCAGAAGTATGATTGTCATTTCAGTTTCAGAATGGCATAGTTACTTGTAGCCATTGTTGGTGGAGTGGATTCTAACTTAAGGCAACTGCATGTGTGTCAAATAGAACTGTGTTCCCTAAAGTTTTCAGGGCTGATTTTTCAGAAGTAGCTCTCGATCTTTTTTCTGAGGTGCCTTAGGGTGGACTCCAGCTGCCAACATTTTGATTAGCAGTTGAGTCAGTTAACCAATTACACCACTCAGGGACTCTGGGGTAGGGTTAGTCTTTGTGTATTTAATTTGTGTGCTTTTGGTGAGGATGGGGAATCATTAGAGAAACTCTTGAGGGGGCTAGTTTAAAAGAAAAGGGTGTGTGCAATTGAGTTTAATTATTTGTTTATATACTGCCTTCTACTATCATCCAACTTGAACTCTCGAAGGGCAGGGACCAAATTACCTTTATTTCCCCAACTCCTAGAACAATGCCTTAGTCAATAATAGCACTCAATAAACTTGTGTTGAATTGAATACCCTTGTTTTAAGGATATGCTGAGAATTTATTACCACAGAACTTCCTAGAGTAAATAGGTCTTTCAAGTTATTTGTGCATCTGCCCAAAGGTATTATTAAACTGTCAGCATGTTTTCCCTAGTTGGAATTAAGTATTTTTTCTAGACTTTTCTAGTTACCTTCCAGTAGATTCTGCAGAACATTTGTACAAGTGATTCTGGGGGACATGAGTATAGTCTTTAGCCAGAATCCCCTGGTCCCATGGTCTTTGTGAATCATTACCTACAATTTATGTGTGTTTGCTAGAAAGTAAGGGGTATGCTAACACGTTTTCTTTTCTTACAGTGTTCAGATCATTTATCTCAGCCCCTCCTCTTGGGCCCCTTTGAGGTTGCATCACAACCAAGAAAGAGTAGGATTTAGAAAAAATATTAACCTGAGGGTCTCAAGTGAATTAAATTCTCTTGAAAAGAAGGAAAGGGGGTATGGATTTTCATGAGATGATGGAAGAAACTTTAAAGAAATACTAAATTGGGGGGGGGGTTGTTGTAAGGACATTTTTAGCATCCTTCAAGGAGCAAGAAGAGAAGTGAGGAATTATTCCTAAAAATAATGTCTGTCTTCAGGAACACAAAGCCTGCTGTGTAATTTTCTAACTTTGGGGATTTGTTTTTCGGGTTTTTGAAAAGTGGGTGAGATGCAATAGTTTGGGCTTCTTTACCAGAGTCTAACATACTGTGTGTCAGAATTTTATAAGGGCTAAGTGGGAAATGCCTACAAAGAGAATTAGGACTTTTATTTTTGTTCTCATGAATAATTTAAATGTATTTCTTTAATGGTTTGATTCAGTGACTGCCCTTGGTAAACATTATTTTTCATGCTCTTGGGAGGGCTTGTTGTCTTACATAAGGGTTAGCTTTTATAAACACATTTTCAAAAGTATCCCCATCATGGTTAAAAAAAAGAAAAAAAAAAAAAACTACTTTAAAGTGCTCATTAAAATGTTTAATAGAATACATGTGTGTGTGTCTCAGAGGTGCATGCCTGATGCATTGGGTACATTTATTCAGCATCTTTCATTTCTGGGCATGCTGGCATTTAGAGGGTCCTGAAAGCAGAGGAGGGAGTATCTGGAAAAGAACCATCATATTCCTGTGATCTATCTTGATTCTTTCCTCTTGACCCCTTTGTATCAATTGAGCAGTGAGGCCACACCTCCCCAAGAAAGTCAGGAGTTGAGAACTGCTGATTGTGCAGCAAGGAGTGTACACGGCCCTGCCATGGGCTCTTGGATGATGAATGTCAGCAGTGAGGAGTTCTACAGCAGGGCAGGTTCCTGTAATGTAAAGCTGTAAACTTTTATTTGCCTCATGAAGTAAATCCCGAAAGTGTAAACTAGGTTAAGATACATAAATGCAAGGCTCAATCTACTTTATTGTCGAACTGCCATTTTTATGGAAAATATTAGGGCAAGAGCGTGATACCGTGTGGCTGAGAGGATTTGTAGAAAGGCTGTGATGGTACCTCTGAAATGACTCTTGGGGTCCAGGGACAATGTCTGTATCCTCAGTCATCAGGAGGACTGGTTCTAGTACTGTAGCCTGACTTTACACAAACTTGACCGACTAAAAAGCTGTGAAAAGCAAGAGATGAAAAAGGTTTAAGGATTTCATGAGTTGATAAAAGAAGTAGTAAAGGGGACTTTAAGTACTTTTTAAAAATGTTGACTCCCTGGGAAGCACTTAGGTACTGACCAAAGGGTTGGTGACTTAAGTGTACCCAGAGGCACCTTGGAAGAAAAGCCGGGTGGTCTACTCCAAACACCAGCCATTAAAAACCTTGTGGAACACAGGTCTACTCTGACAAATGTGGGGTCACCATAAATCCAAACCAACCTGATGGCAAGTGCTTAAATACATTTTTAGTATATTAGTTCTTAAGCACAGTTTTAGAATTTTAGAGTGGTCTTTCTGAATATGCTTAAAGGGCTTGACTTATTACAGCACATATGCTCTCTGACATATGGGCCCTTTGGCAATAAATATCTGTTTGATTAATGAATGAATGTATTTTGAAATCAACAAATTAAATGAAAAGACTGATTTAGAAAAGGAAGGAAAGTTTTTGCCCATTGATTATACAGTTACTCTTAGCTTTCCTCTCCTAACTCCCAATCTAGTTTCTTAGGTGTTGGCATTTATCTTTCTTCCTGTTGTCTTCTTCCTATTATAATAATATTAACTGGAATAATTAACAGTTAATAGAGGGATTACCATGCCAGGCACAGTGTCAAGAGCTTCCTGTACATTATCTTCTTTTAGTCCTCAGTACAGTCCTGTAAGGGTAGGTACCATTAGTATCCTCCAGGGCTTTGAACCAGTTCTTCCCTGTTCAGTCATGGCTGACAAAACAAAACTGGAATGGACCTGGATTTGTAAAATGTAGGTGAACCACAATGGAAAAAAATTATAGGTGATGCCCCACTAGAAATCTAATTTCCTTCTTCAAAAACAAGGGCAGTGTGCGCATAGCATAGTAAGCAAATCACTTGATCAACAGAGTCAGAAACAATGGTTCCGTACTCCAAGATGGCAATCGACCACACTGCTCTGAATGTGTGTTGCTCTCCCTAGTCCTGGAAATGGTCCACTCTCCCACATCAGGTTCCTGAAAGGGCTCACCATGTCTCTTCTGAGCCTCTCATCTCCAGAACACTTTCCCATTTAGGTTACTGTTCTGCTTTACCCAATTTTTTTTTTTTTTAATTGAGATTTATTCTGATTTTACTGCTTTGATCATAACTGAATCCGTTTTGAACAGTTCAAAGTCCTGACATTCCCTTTTAATCCTAGTAAGACCATAGGATGCTCTGAACCACCAGGCTCTACACTCTGTCTTGAATGATGGTTAAAAAAATGGAGTGAAGATGTTGGGGGTGCTGGTTAAGCAACAGACATTATATGCTGCTAGCTAACCTGCTCAACTAACCGGTGGTGAGTGAGCGTATGTGTGTGTGGTAGTAGAGGAGATTCTGAACTTTCCCATCAAGAAGTAAAAAGATTGTCAGTCTACACAGAGGTAGGCATATGCCAGAAATGTTTCAGGCTTGTTGTGTGGGAAGAGTCATTTGAGGGCTCTGAATCCATAGACAATGGATTGGTTCTAGTACACATAAAATGTGTGCACATACATTTTTCTGAGGAGAAAGAGCCACCGCATTCAACAAGTTTTCTAAGGAGTTTATGCTAGCTAAAGGTTTAACTCTCCTACTTGCATAAGTGCTTCTTAAAGTCTGAATATCAAATAATATTTAAGTATATGCCTAACATATAATTGGTGTTCATTAAGTGACTGTAATGAATGAATACCACAGGGACCTTCCTTAGACTAGCTGCTTACTTGTTCTCTCCTCTTTTGTTATCAATAAAATGGGAGTGATGTTAATATCTGATTTCTTGTGTTTCACAGGGTTGTTGGAGAGATCTAGTAAGCTATTGGGCATTCAAGGACTTTTGTTCATTCATTAGCCCTTTCTCTAGACCCTACCATGCAAGAGATACTATAATACAAAGCAGATGTGGTCTCTGTACCATGCACCCTAGTTTAGGTCATTGTTCTTTTTAAACCATAAAGTGATTTACACAGAAAGGTATGGATATAGACACTTCTCTCTATATTCTATCCAGGTTCACTCCTATGGTAGGTTACCCCTCCCATACACATACCCCCAAAAGAAGTAAATGTGCATTCAAATGAGAATTCCTGTATTGTCACAGATTGTTCAAGTGTGGTAGTCTGTAGACATGGGATCCTTTCCTATCTTTGCCACTTACTAGCAATGTGATTTTGGGCAGGTCATTTCTCTTTCCTGGTCCACAGTTTCCTCATGTTCTTTCATATCTGTTTTGCATCCACACTGCCAACTCTGTGAGGGCTGGCTCCTTGTCTTTGCTGTCTCTGTGTCCCCAGGGCCTCACACAGTGTCTGGCACCCTGGGGCTCCATTGCTGTTGATCTAACATACCTAGATCTAGCCATGGTAGAAATAAGCCCTGTTTTATTTGAATCTGACCTGATCTGTCCAGGAAGAAATGAAAGCTAATGGATACGTGCCGTGGGCAATATCAAGAGATGTGACTGAGCAGATCACTGGAACCATCAAGAAAGATCTGGGCAAGGAAGGTGCCATGAAGGGTAAAGAGAGTGGGTTCTTTGTTTCAGAGGCACCCTGAAACTGAGGCTGATCCCAGCCTCTGCTTCTTACTTCCCCTCAGCAGAGAGAAACGACCCTGAGAGATGATCTGGCAGCTGCATGTCTGAAGCCTTCCCTCTAGCTTTTGTTGTATATTTTTCAGAAAAGAGTGGTGGGAGGGGTGAGGTTAATGTGTTGAGTGTGAGTAATTAAGTCATTCAAGCCATCGACATTTACAATGACAAGATTTGAGTGCCTACGTTATTGTGTGCTGCTCTAATAGTTTATCCCTGAAATTTTCTGCCTGTATAATGTTTCTTAAAATATATCACGGGAACATAAAAGATTTAATGCAGTGCTTTGTACAACCATTAGATTTTGAAGTCAACTGAACCTCCTCAGTGCTCTCTGCTGTATGCTGACTGTAATTTGGTTCTTAATTGCCATTCAGACAAGAAGGGGACACAAGTCAGAGGTGTGGAATATGGTCAGCTGCAAAGTTGGCTGTAAGATCCACACAGAATGTTTCATTAAAATATATATGCACTCTTGGGTAACTGATAAATGTATTTGCAACAAAAATTGTGCTGTTAGAATATCAGAGACCTTAGCCTGAGAAAACAAGTGTTTTGATTTTGCCTAACTAGCTTGTATGCTTAGGGAATGTTTCCCACCAACAAACATCTCCTCCACTGTTATGTACAAGTGTTCTCTTTGAAGATCTATCATGTGATATTAAAATATGAGAGGGCTTCAACGTTTGTGGGAAAATGTTTTCATGAACTTTTTGAAGCCAGATCATACTATAGTTTCATATTCATGGGCTCAATATCTTTACGTCTTGGCAACTTCTCTTATTTTTCCATGATTCACTTGTGTGTCATTGGATGCTGCCATTTTAAATTTCTGATTGTTTTTTTAAGCCTGCCTTAACATTCTGGGATGCATCATGAAGATTGGTGACGGAGTCTTATTAAACGATGGATATTAGCACATCTTCAAATGTTTCTCAGCTTTCAGACACTGCAGTTTTATTGAGAAAGCTCTATGTATGCACATATGTACACCAAAGGATTACTGTAGATACATGTGAAGAGCAAGGAGAACTTAATCTCCACCAGATGAAAATGATGTGCCTTTATTTATAGGTTTGGTCAGTTGAAGTAGCTTAGTAGTAAGTATTATATCGAATGGCTCCTTTTCAAAGTTGACCCAGTAGACTTTTCTGATCTACAGATAAAGCTCACCTCTAGGAGTCAATACAAATTTAAAAATCCATATAGGATGTAAGACTATCCAGAAAACTGATTGGAAAACTGAAATTACTTCAAACTTGATACATGCAGTCCTTTGAGTTGTTCACATGGGCGAGTGCATAGTCTCCGAGGCTGGCATTCTGTGAACATGAAAGGATGAAAGAGGAAGCTTGGATGTCAGGGTGCTCACTGGATGTGACAGTGAGCAGTCTTGGTCCCACAGAATTTCATCATTCTTAGGTATGACTTATAGTCCTTTACATATTCCATCATTAGCACCAGAAAACCTGCCTCACTTTTTCTAGGTGTTTAAAGCCCTAAGAAGGGTATCTGAGACAGCCTGAGAAAGACAGAGAGCAGGAAAGATGTTCTGTAGATACAAGACTGATTTTTTTTTTTTTTTTTTTCTGTGATGAAAAGGAAATGTAGTAGTTAGGAAGCCCTGTGGTTGGCTAGTTAGGCCTCCTGTACTGGACAATTCTGATTTCCAAGTTTCGTCCAACTTGGCAATACTCCATGCGTTTGTTACCTGGGCGCGTGACTCAGTGAAGCAGTGAGATGATGCAGCAAATAGAGGAACTACACAGACCCAGGTGGCCGACCAGCTTGGCAGAGCAGAAACCTGCGACTCAGGCAGCAGTTGTGCTGACACTCTACAACAGCCTATCTATTAGCATGTCCCCCTTCCCCTGGGCACTTCATGGTTCTTTCCCTAGACTCTTATCTCAAGGACAGAGCAACCAAATTGGCTTTGCTGGGTGCAGTGTGAAAACTTGATTTAAGATTCTTTAAAGAGCGTCTTTGTTTACTCCTTACTGTCTAAACCAGCCTTCCAGAATCCCACAGTTGACCTCAAACCAAGAAGAAGATTCAAAGAAGGTGATAAGTGGAGCCACTTAAGTTACTTACCTGATGGTAAAGAATCTTGGAAGTTTCCCAGCTTCCTCAGTTTGAATTTTCACCCTGGATCCTCATGAAACTTCCGCTTTTGTTTCCTTTTGGTTTCATTTCCCATTTGTAACGATCAGAAGAAGAAACATAGTAAGATCTCACTCTTGTGGGGCAGGATGCAGAATAATAGTTATGATGCCTTTAGTGCTTTCTGTTCTAGGCGCTTACTAGATATGGCCTGCAATACTGAAGATTACCCTGCACCATAGATTTTGTTCCCGTTTTACAGAAGAGGAAACTGAGGCTCAAAGAATTGAAGTACCCTGCCTGAAATCACATAGCTGATAGGTGGTAGAACTAGAATAACTGGTAGTCAGCTATTGCTTTGACTCAAAATATCTTTCCTTTTTATTATACCACTCTGAAGAAGTAAACAAACAAATCTCTGGATGTTGATGAAGACGTTGAACAACTGGGACTTTCATACTCTGCGGGTAGAAGTATAGTTGGTACAACCACTTTGGAAAATGTTGGCAATAGCTATATTGTTGAGCCTAATATGCCCTATGGCCCAACAATATACTTCTAGGAGTATGTACAATAAAAAAGTATCCACATGTTTACCAGAAGACATGCACGTAATGTTCACTGTATCATTATTTCTAGTAGTTCAAAGCTAGAAACAAGCCAAACGTCCTTCAGCACTAGAATAGATGAATGCATGTGATATTTTCATACAATGGAATGCTGTACAACAGTGAGAAACAACCTACTGTTACGTGTTACAACATGAATGATTCTCCAGACATAAAGTATGAAAAAGTCAAAAGAGTATGTATTGTATTATATGCATATGAAGTCAAACGCAGATAAAACTTATCTATACATTTATCTGTTGCTTTTGGGGTTATGTGCGTGAGATGGCTTCTGGGATGTATTAGTCATATTTTATATCATGATCTAAAATGTGGTTATACAGGTGCAGGTTGTGTTCGCATTGTGAAAATTGAGTTCGGGTCTTAAGATTTGTACAGTTTACTACATGTACGATATACGCAATAGTATTGTTTTCCACCTCCATCCCCAAATACCTCTGAGCAGCCAAAAGGTAACAATAATGGAAGCTACAAGTTATCAGATGCTTGTTAAGCCTCAGTTTCCTCATCTATAATATGTATAGAATATTGGAATCTTATCTCCTCACCTTCTTATGTGGAGTCTGTGAGAAAATTCACATGAAGTAGATGATTGGAAGAGTAAGCAGTAAACATGAATGGCTGTGGTCCTGTTCCTAGCACTGTCCCATTGCTTTCTATAAGTCATCTCATTGGGTCCTTCTCACCGGCGTACCTTGCAAGGCATGTGACATGGTCCCGTTTTTCAATTGAGGAAAATGGAGGCTGTAGGAGTTTAAGTTCCTGGCACACAGTTAGTGAATGATAGCATGGTTCCATATCCAATAAGCAGACAATCGAGCTGCAGAAATATGGACCAAATTTAGAAGAAATGGAAACAATATCATGATGGATAGATAACAGACAGTGATAGGCAAGAATTGTAAAACAAAACTGATGGACTGCATCTGGGACCAAGAAACCTAGGTGAAAGTACAGGTTCTGCCCCCCTCTTCTGAGATGACAGAAAAGTCATCAGATGTGTGATTTCATCTCAAACACGAGAGTGTTGAGCTAGATTTTATTCCCTTAAGTGCCTTTTGGATATGCATTTTGGAATAGCCCTTCAGGATATGCAATTTTTTGATTGCCCATGCTTGTCATCCCATGCAGGACCTCTTCATGACCTGGCTCCATGAGCTTAAGCCCATTATTCACAGAGAACTTTATTCTAGCCTTATCATCTCAATGCTTTTCCTGAATCCCGTAACCTATGCTGCTGTTGTAGGCCTTTGAGTTGGTTCTGACTCACAGCAACCCCATATAGGGTTTCTGAGGAGAGGCTAGTGAATTTGAACTGCTATCAGTCCAGTGCGGACACTACAATGTCACACCAGGAGCCCTATAACCTATGTTGTTGTTGTTAAGTGCCATTGAGTTGGTACCGACTCACAGTGGCCCTCTATTGGGTTTCCGAGGAGCAGCTGGTAAGCTTGAACCTCTAACCTTGAAGTTCAAACTGACCTTGCAGTCCAGGGCATTAACCCACAACACCACACCAAGACTCCTATAACCTATTGTTGTTATTGTTATTAAGTGTCATGGAATTGGATCTGACCCATAGTGACCCTCTATAGCGTTTTAGAGGAGCAAGTGAACTTGGCAGTCCAGCACGTTAATCCATAGCGCCACACCAGGACTCCATCTATAACCTAAACATTGGGGTAATTACTCTACTACATATCTGTTGTTCTACCCTGAACTGTTTCGATGTCTGTGTCACCGACTAGACTGTCAGCTCCCTGAGGGTATAGACTAAATCTTATGTGTACATGCTTCCTGGAACATTGTACAAGTCTGGGAAAACTTTTAAGTAAACATTTAGACCCAGAGAAAGTTATTTTGGAATGAAGTTTGAGAGATCCCCCTCAGGCTATGCTGGACCTAAAGCAGAGACCCAGAGAGAGCTTTCCTTTGTGCTTTTTTTATTAGAAATCCAGTAGGCACAGTAGCAGAGTGACTGGCTAGAACTTTGCAGCTCCCCAGCACGTGTTTATGAAATCTGAAGTGTGATCAGCGAATTAAGCATCAGTGAAAACCTAAGCCCTTCCCATATGGAACAGCCCCACTTAATTTAATGTCATTTTACTTTATGAGATAGTTAATAAACAGGTACTGTATTTGATCTTGTGAGTGTAGCCCTCTATATTTAGCTTTTTCAGCTTTAATGGAACTATAATTTTAATCATGATTATTACTTTACATTTTAATTATAATTTGGTGTGGCTTAAGTATACATTTCTGAGAGTGATTGTGTAATGAAAACAGGAATTAGCTTTTCATTAACAAAATAATGGGAGAGTTCCCACTGCATTCTAGTCTGTGTTCAAAATCTATGGGCTGGCCTAAAAATAGCAAGGGGAGTGTAACATTTTGGATAAAAACATGCCTCTAAATTTGCTGCTTATGCAATCCAGTCTCTTTCGCTCCATCTTGATTTTATCCTGTTCTTTTCTTTCAAAAATAAAATCAATTATTAAAAGGAAATTTAGCTGTATATTTGAGATTTCAATAGGCTTATTTGTATTATTTTTATTTTTATTTAGATAATTAGCACCATGGAGCCTCAGGTGTCAAATGGCCCGACATCCAATACAAGCAATGGACCCTCCAGCAACACTAGAAACTGTCCTTCTCCCATGCAGACAGGGGCGGCCACAGATGACAGCAAAACCAACCTCATAGTCAACTATTTACCCCAAAATATGACTCAAGAGGAATTCAGGAGTCTCTTTGGAAGCATTGGTGAAATAGAATCCTGCAAACTCGTGAGAGACAAAATTACAGGTATGCTCTTCAGTATTCCAGGCTCAGGACTCGCAGATACTGTGTTTCATGAAATGCGCAGACTTTAGCAGAAATGCGCATATGTGATGATGCAGCTAAGTGTCTGCATTGTGTGTCCTGCCTGCAAGGATGGCGTGCATACACAATTATAAACTCCCACGTGGGTGTACACGTGCATAAAACCACAATGTGGATTAGTAGGACTGTGAAACAGATGAAGATTTGGGACGCTTCCTCCACTTTATGTGAAATTCTCCTTTGGTTTTATCGCCTTTAATTCCTAATCAGCTATCCCCCTTCCCTTTGTTCTTTAGTTCTTATTTCTGTCCTCTGCCCTCCCTATACTCTACCCTGGTTTTTATCTATCTGTTTCTTTCTTCTCAAACATTTGGTTTGTGTGTGTCCAATGTTTCTCCATGTGTCTGAGGCACATGTTTCAAAGGGGGCCATTGTGGATTTATGGAAGGGTAACAAAACTGCCCATTGTCCCTGGGGAGAAACAGGCCCTATGGATAGCAGATTATTGTGGAATCAACTGTTCTTCTGTAGGAGGGAAGATGTGTATCAAAGATCAGCATATGAGGTATTTTCCTATTTTATTTATGTGTTTCCTTTGAAGATACTCTTTGAGAAGTTGACAACTTGTTATTTGAAAATGAAGCAATATCTTAATATAACTTCAATACTTGAGTTTTTAGATACTGGTTTTTTCCCCCAAATTATCAGTTCTCAGAGTTTACCAGACACGGACTTTATAATACTGGGGAGGGGGAGGGGGGGATATCTCTGTAATCTTATTAGAAATGAGACGTTTTCTTGGGAAAATATTGAACTACATAATGATGGTAGTGAAACGGCTGCTTTCTGATATTCCTGAAATGATTCACATTCGAAGCATTTGTCAATTTTGGGTGTTTTGTTTCCCTTTTTCTGGGTAGTTTAATTGATGAACAGTTGGTCAGTTTAAGAAAAAGGGAGCCCCATGAATCCTGGTGTGGTGCTGTAGAATAAGTGCTAGATCTCAAGATAGGTTTGAGCTATAAGGTTCGGCAGTTCAAACTCACTAGCTGCTCCTTGGAAACCCTATACTGGGTCACAATGAGCCAGAACCAACTCTACAGCACTTAACAACAACAACAACATGGTAACAATACAATCCTGGCATGGCACTGTAGGATAAGCACAGGACCGCAAGATCGCTTTGAACCACAAGGTGGGCAGTTCAAACTCATCAGTCGTGCCTTGGAAACTTTATACAGGGTCGCTTTGAGTTGGAACTGACTCAATAGCACTTAACAACAACATGATTACAATAGGAGTTCTGGTGTCGCACAGTAGGCTAACATGGGACCCCTAGCCCCAAGGTCAACTGCTCAAACCAGTGGAATATTCCTTGGAAACCCTGTACAGGATTGCTGAGAGTTGGAACCGACTTGATGACAAACAACAGCAGCAAAATGATTGTAATAAGGGATGCAGCATTTTGATCTGAAATCAGAGAATACAATATGTATGAGCATATTTGTTGTTGTGAAGTGCCATTGAGATGGTTCCTACCCATAGCGACCCTGTATAGGGTTACCGAGGAGCAGCTGGTGAACTTGAACTTCCTACTTTGTGGTTCAAATCAACTTTGCAGTCCAGTGCATTAACCCACAGTGCCACACCAGGCCTTATATCATATAGATATAAGTATTCTCTTGTTCTTCCAAATGTCATGCAAATGTGCTCCCCCTCCCAGAATTTAAACATAGAGTCCTGATAGTACAGTGGTTAAGCATTGAGCTACTAACCAAAAAGCCGGAAGTTTGAACTTACTAGCCTTCTCTGCAGGAGAGATGTGTCACAGTCTGCTTCCATACAAATTTACAGCTTTGAAAGCCCTATGGGGCAGTTCTGCTCTGTCCTGTAGGGTCATTATGAGTTGAAACAGACTCCACAGCAGTGCTGTTGAATCAGTTCCAAATCATAGTGAACCTGTATAGGGTTTCTGAGAGTGGCTGGTGGGTTTGAACTGCCTTCCTTGCAGTTGTTGTTGTTGTTATGTGCTGTGAGGAGTCAGTTCTGACTCATAACGAACCTGTAGAAGGTTTCTGAGGCTGTAAATCTTTACAGGAGCAGAAAGCCTCATCTTTCTTCCACGGAACAGCTGGTAGTTTCGAACTGCTGACCTTAAGTTTTGCAACTCAATTTGTAACCACTATGCTACCAGAGCTCCTTGTTATTGTTAGGTGCCGTAGAGTCAGTACTGACTCATAGTGACCTTATGCACAGCAGAACGAAACACTGCCTGAACCTAGGCCAACCTCACTATCGTTGCCACACTTGAGCCCATTGATGCTGCCACTTTGCCAATCCATCTCACTGGGTGTTCTTCTTCTTTTTCTCTGACCCTCCACCTTACCAAACATGATATCCTTCCCCAGTGACTGGTCCCTCCTGACAATATGCCCGAAGTATGAGAGACCTAACTAAGTCTGGCCATCCTGGCCTCCAAGGAGCACTCTGGCTGCACTTCTTCCAACACAGATCTATTGGTTCTTTTGGCAGCCCATGGCACTTTCAGTATTATCCTCCAACACCATAGAGTATAAATTAAATAATTTGCAATATCATAAATTTTGAATACCTTGACTGTTTACCAAGATATAAGTCACATAACCCTCCAGATATAAATTCTTCATCTGTAAAATCAGAAAATAGTATCACAAAGGGCTCGTTGTAAAGATTCAATGAGAAGTGACATACAGCACCTATCCCAATGCCTACTGCATTGTGCTCCCTCAATAAATGGGAGTTGTTATTAACTTCCAGAAAACCAGCCACCTAAAATCCTATGGAGCACAGTTCTCTTTTTACACACAGCGTGTTCCATGGGTCGGAATTGACTCAATGACACATGGTATACTGGCATATCTTATTGTAGATGCAGTTAGTATGCATCAAGAAAGGTCACTAGAGTTGGAATTGACTGGGGCTTGGGTGAGACGGGGAATCAGAATAAATAAACTATATCAAGGTGTCCAAATAGGGACGGGGTTTTAATGGCCTTATACTATAATGCTGGCTTTTTCATCATTTAACAGAATTGCTCTTATTTCCAGAAAGCCAATGTTTAGATTCCTGAATATTCTTTATATAATAGCATGATAATTCAAACCAAATTAAAGTCAGTTAACCATATGATTCTTCCTCCCACTCCTCTATAGAAAATGTATTTTTGGTGTATCCTTACCTTCTAAATAGGGACTCTGGCAGTTATACTAGTGAATATTATTAATCACCTTTTCAGAAGAGTTCCTTTAGAACTGTAGTGAGATTTTTGAGAAGTACTGATTCATGGTGTTGTTCCTTGTTTTCTAAAGACACATGTTTAAACAAGCAGATTCCTTTACTGAAAGAATGTTAATTTGGTAGTTCACCGAGTGGATTTGAATAGGAGTGACAGCTTCGAAGACAGCCTTTAATTTGGTATACAAAACCAAAATTGTCAACTTTGGTTTGTTTAGCACCCTCTCCAGCACAAGCAGAGACATACAGTAGCATCTGAGCTTAAAGAAAAAGCTTACGGGTTGAAAGCAGGAATACAATTCAGGCATAAATTTTAATTACGTGAGGTTTTTTTTTTTTTTTTTT
>NW_006408544.1:13949066-13970201 GCF_000296735.1 Chrysochloris asiatica
AAAAAAAAAAAAAAAGAATTTTATTTGCAGAGAACTTATGGGAATGAGGCAGGGAAATATAGAGAGACCAGAGATATTTGCCATCATTTGGTAGCAGTGTTTAATAAAAGTAGAACTTGTGGTTGTAAAGAGTGCTTATTAAATTCTTCATTTACACTACCTAATTAATTCTAGCATTTTAAATTAACAGTGAAACTGGTCCCTGCTGTACCATTCCATAGATGCAGCATATTTCCTCCATCCAGGTTTAATTGGCTGCACTACAAGTCAGAGAAGGAAAGAGAGAGGGCTGTGGGGAGGTGGGAAAGGAGTGGGAATCCTCTAACAGATGACCCTCCAAGGCCTGCATTTGGGGTTAAGTCATAACACAGGCTGGAAGAGGTGAGGTATCACACCAGGCAAGTGGAAACGCTGCAGCTGGTGGTTTAGAAGTCAGGGTAAATGACATCATAGGTATTTTTGTTGCCCTGATTTTTAACATCCCAGTCCCCCCTTTTCCTCCAACACCTCCTACAGATCTCAATGCATCTGGATCCTGTGAAGTTTACAAGAAGTTCTAAATATCCAGTGGGAGGGGTGAGGGGTGGGAGGTGGCAACAAGATAAGAATTCAGATTAAGATTTCCCAGCCCTAAACCACTCCCTAAGAGATTGTAATGGATCCCCTTAGAAGGTTCTGGTTTATAAAGCAAGGATCCCTTGAGAGAAACAAAGAGTAAGTGACTGTGTTGGTGGTGTTGCTGGAGGGTTGTCAATGAATTCTCCATCTGAGAACACCGAGGAACATAGACTTAAGGCTTATGATGCTGAGGACATAATTGCCACCATTTGTCAAACACTTGTTCTGTGTCGGGTACTTGCTAAGTCTGGGCCAGATACTAAGCACTGGACATACCTTATTTTATTTAGCATTCCAAACAATATTCATTTTCTTAGATGAGAAAACTGAAGCTTTAATGAGGTTAAGTATCTTCCCCAGGGCAGCACAGTATTAGCAGGTGGCGGAGCTGGAATTCATCTCTGGTTTCCAAAAGCATGATTTTATGTAGAAACACAAACAGGGTGCCCCTGCCTGTCTATGTTATATTTCAGACATCCGCTTAAACCTCATATCCCCCATAACCCAACACGACATCGTGTTCCTCTGAATAGAGGTTGGCGGCCACCCTCTGGAGAGTCTACCTAATGCACGATGGGTTTAAATGAGACTCATATGTATAAAGGCAGGCAAAGATAGCAATATTTATCATCCTCTAGGGATACAACTCAGCCTGTGTCTTCCTTCAGAGTAGAGCCAAATTTACTGACAGTACCAACTTAAAGATTTCTTTACAAGGCTTTTGGACATCTTTGCTACTTACCTTTTCAGAGATACTAGGTTGTCTTTTTATGATTGGGAAAGTATAGTTATCAGGATAATCTAGATACCAAGAGAGACAACATGTGTCCTGAGTTGCTTTTGTCTGCAGCTGTGAACATGTGATGGTGGTGTAAACCAAGTCCTTTGCCTTTCTTCATCCACTTCGGCCTCCCCTGTTAGAGAGAAACAGAAGTGTATGCAACCAGAAACTCAGGGGAGGAACATTAAACCCTTGGTAGAAACTTTAATACTCCTATGGACACCAGAGATTTGATTTAATTTCTTGGGGTTTTTTTGGTTGCCTTTTGATTTTTTTCTGTTTAGTTTTGTGTGCATTGTGATTGTCTTACTTTTCTAAGTCTAAGTTCCTGTTGATCAATATTAGGGAAAGGAAACATGTAGCTTGGCCAGGACAAAATTTGGTGGCTCCGGTTATGTCTTAAAGCCAGCAAAGTTGAAATGCTAAATTGTATTTTTATAAAGGTCTGTTTTGTTATCACCCCGCTCCAAAGAGA
Source organism: Chrysochloris asiatica (assembly GCF_000296735.1). Classification (NCBI taxonomy): domain Eukaryota; kingdom Metazoa; phylum Chordata; class Mammalia; order Afrosoricida; family Chrysochloridae; genus Chrysochloris; species Chrysochloris asiatica. The sequence goes on from NW_006408544.1 coordinate 13,950,941, forward strand.
AAATTGTTGCTAAATGCCTTCAAGTTGGTTCTGACTCACAGTGACCTCTGCACAGGGTTTACGAAGCTATAAATCATTGTAGGAGCAGACAGAAAGCCTTGTGGTTCGTAGTACAGTGCTTAGCCTACACAGCCACCACGCCCCACCTCCCCCCAAAAAAAGACTAGAGAAAGGGGAAAAGGGTAACAAAGAAAATCCCTAGAAAGAAATCAGTATAGGACAAAAAGCAGTTTCAATCTGCCTATCCAGATTATGTGATTTTTTTTGTATCACAGTGATAGAAAAAAATTACATTTTTACTCTATGTCCATGGAGTGGAGGCTTTAGTAGTTTTCTATCCACTTCAGGCAAGTGAGAGATCTGCAGGGAAATTTTTGAGGACAGGGAAGTCCAAAGTAAATTCAGTTATAAAGCTGAATAGATCAAGTGACCAACATTTGGGGCAGACCATAAGTGCTGTGTGTGGTTGAGAAAGGGTGAGGTCTGTCAGCTGGTGCTTTTGTGGGAGATTTGAAAGATGGGGTGAGGATCTAAGAAGAGGAAAGACAGACAAAGGAATAAAGCTAAAATTCTGATCTAAGAACAAAAGCATCTTGTTCCTCTGCTTTGGACAAAGAAAGTAGAGCAGGAACATGATTCTTAGGAAGCAGGGGTCTAATATGAAGTAGCATTGCCAAATGCAGTTAAGCAGCCTCAAAAATTAGGTTTGTGAGATTTATACCCCAATGGACAAAGATAACATCCCCTAAGCACCACCTCTAAGGAGCTCTGGTAGCGTAGTGGTTACGAATCGGGCTGTGAACCTTAAGGTCAGCGGTTTGAAACTACCAGCCGCTCCGCGGGAGAAAGATGAGGCTTTCTACTCCCGTAAAGATTTACACCCTCGGAAACCCTGTACAGGGTCGCTATGGGTCGGAACCGACTCGACGGCACTTAACAACAACAACAACAACAAGCACCACCTCTACCTACTCTTTTGTTTCTTTCTTTGTAACATCGTTTTTTGCTTAATGTTATCATTCAATGGAAAAATAAAACAAAGCTACTTCAGTACTGTGGATATCAAGGTGAATACTTTGTATCTAAAATCACATCTCTAATTAAAGGAACCAACTCAATTTTGATGCAGTGACATTTGGGTATTCTCTGTTCTTTCTTGGATCTGTGCTAATAATCCTAAGTGTCCCTCCCAGTAGGTGAAATTTGGGACCTGGGTCACCACAGTGGTTGAAATGTCTGTTAGAGCATGGAGGCCAGGAAGTATTGCATAGGCTACATCAGGAAGTTCAAGCTCACCAGCTGCATCTTGGAAACCCTATACAGGGTTGCTATGAGTCAGAAATGACTCGACGGCACTTAACAATAACATCAGTCCCTGGGGTTGAAGAGAGAGGAAGATGAGGGCTGTGGATTGTTTTATGTATCTCATTATTAGGGGAATGAAACATGTAGCTTGGCCAGGACAAGATTTGGTGGCTCCGGTTATGTCTTAAAGCCAGCAAAGTTGAAATGCTTATAAAGACTTTGGGAATTTGATTGACTTTTCTTTCTGAGATAACCTTAGAACTAATAAAAACTCTGAAAAGTCCTAAAACATGAAAGTGCTTTGAATTCACTCCTGAAATGTGAATTTTGCTCTGAGGTGTGTTTATTAGCATTATTTCTTACAACAGCCAGGGAAAATGATAATACTGGCAGAATGGGTTTTTTTTGTATGTGTGCCTTCAATATGTTTTGCTTTTATTGTAATAGCTCATTTAAATAGTAAATTGGGATTTCTTCCAGAATCATAAGATTGGTGGTGGTGGTTACGTGCTGTGGAGTCGGTTCCGACTCTTAGTGACCCTGCATAGGGTTTCTGAGGTTGTAAATCTTTATAGGAGCAGAAAACCCCATCTTTCTCCTGCTCTGGTAGTTTCGAACTGCTGACCCTGAGGTTAGCAGCCTGATTTGTAACCACTACACTGCTAGAGCTCCTTAGAACTGAGACTGGTATATGGATTTTCATGTAATCTTTAAGACAGCCATTTTAAAGAAGAAGAAACTTAGACTTGAGAACACTTTGGTAACTTGGGCAAGATGACTTAGCTTCTAAGTGGAAGAACTGGGAACTGAACTGAGGACTAATTACTAAGTTGTGAGTTGTCTAATTTATCCTTTATCTATGCCTTCTTCTTGTTAAGTGCTGGCGAGTCAGTTCCAACTCTAGCGACCCTGTATAAAGTTTTCAGGGAATGGCTGATGGGTTCAAACTGCCAACCTTACAGTTAGCAGTCCAGTGCTTATCTTATAGCACCATACCAGGACTCCTTATCTGTAGTATTTCCCCTAAAAATGCTAAACTGATTTATCCCCTTTACAAACCAGCTCAGCTTGTATCTCTAGGGAAGGAAACCTTATGGCACAGGGAAAACATAATTAGAGCTCTGAATGTTTTGTTTTGGAAAACAGCACACTCTGCATTTAAAAAACAACAACAGCAACAACAAAACAGTGGGGTTTTATTATTATTATTATTAAACTGGTCTCTGCTTCCCTGAACATGAAAGAACAGACTTGGAGTAATTTTTACCTTTTGCTATGTTCTCCTAACATACTTCACTATCTTCTTTATTTTGCTAGCACACTATTGAAATGAATGCTGCCTTAAATTTAAGCACAGTTAAAACCCAGCCTCAATTATGCATATCCAAGAAAATCCCAAGATATTGACTAGCTGAATGAACTTTTCTATATGCACATCAGAGGGATATCCATTAGTGATGGGAAGGGTAGAAGAAATAGTAGCATTTATCAGCATATTTTGCTTCTGATTTGGAAAATGTACTTGGTACAGTATGATGTGTCTTCTGAATTTAGAGGAAAATCAGGCAGATTTGCATCTGTCATTTTATTTATTGCCTTCCCGCAGTCATCTTATGCATATTCCACAAAGAGGGATAAAAGAATTTTGATTTGTTGACTTGGGGAGGGGGTTGCTTAATGTTGGGGGGTGAAAAGAAATTTTTTAGGTATGGCAGCCTAATGGGGTTGGAAAACGGCAGAACGGGGACTGCCTTATTACCAGGGGAACTTGGAGAACATCAGAATGTTAAGTGCAAACAGTAAACCATGTAATCATTATGCCTCTTATGTCCCTATCAAGGGCAATCAGAGACCCTCCATCGTTTCTAATTAGGACAGGTTGGCAATTGAGTGGAGCTGTGAGGTTTAGAGTTTGTACAGGTACTTTATGCATCTTTCGACACAATTGTTTCCCAGGATGGCAATAGTCAGGTTATAGACCAGGTATGGTTTCCTTTTGCCCCCTGGCTCCTTTCGTCTTCATCTTTCCTTCCAAATCTGATGGTTCTGCCCTGCTTCCGAACTCGGATAACCATAGGAAAGTATTCTCACATCCCAGGAGAGACGTCTCAAAGGATTTTTACCTAGGATGTGAATCAGGCCTGGGTATTTTAAGGATTTTCTATTTCTGTGCTTTAGCTGACTGGTTCATAAGACCAATTCCCTGTTCACCCAGCCTCCTGCCTTCCCCTAGCACACACACACACACACACACACACACACACCATCCTTTCTCACTCACTCCTGACTTCTCTGTAGAATGATCTGGATGATTGAGACTTGGAACTAAGCAGGAAGGTAACATCAAACTGAAATTTCCACACATTATCTAAAAATGTAATTCATCAGTTTCAGGGTAGGAGGAAAGTGCTTCCTGAAATGTGTTAATGGGAAATTCATTTTTTTGCTTGTCTTCTGTGAGGTGTGGTAGTGGTGATTTCTTTGTTCAGTCGGCTCCCCTGCTCTTAACTGAAGCCCTCTCTGTACCTGTCCTTATTCCCTGGATGAAATAAAGATCTTGAAGTTGCCTTTTTGTTTTTTCTACATTTCCAAGATTGAGCTTTGATGGGAGAAGATGATAAAATTCAGATAGATGCCATTTATTTGTGCAAGTCTTTTACATTTAGAAAACATTTTCAATCAGTAAGCAGTATTTACTTAGGATCTCTCTCTCTTAAACCAAATAGATGTCATTCCTTTCCTTCTCTTAAATTCTCTAGCATTGTCTCTGAGGAAACCAAAGATGATAATATAGAATTTGTGACCATAATTTGCTACTGGGGGTCACAATCAATGGGGAAGCTAATACAAAGTATAGGGCCTGCCAGGGCCTACAGGTTTGAAAAGGGCTGAAAGCTTGCTTATGATGTTGTTGTTCAGTGCCTTCAAGTAAGTTCTGACTCATAGCGATCCTGTATAAGGTTTCCAAGGAGTGGCTGGTGGGTTTGAACCACTGGCCTTGCATTTAAAACCAACCTCGAGGTACAGTGCATTATCCTGCAACACCACACCACCTTTGCTGTTTTGTGGGATGTTTTATTTTTTGTTGTTTTTTATCGAGGCCCAAACCCATCCTTGGTGGCATTGGTTATTAATTTTATTGAATTGATAGCATAAAATGATTCATAAAAATACAGCATTGGAAGTTTAGAAAGTATGGCTTTGCTACAGTGCTAGGGACGTGATTATGCTATCTGATTCAAGCTTTGCATCCATTATGCATGATAAGTGGCATTAAACCCATTTTACAGATGAGGACACCAATGTCCAAGGTCAGTCAGCTGAGGAGCAGAGATAAGTCTGTTTGACAGCAAGGCATATGATCTTACCACTCTATCTCTGCGAATGAGGGCAAAGGCAACATCAGCTACGGGCGTTCTAAGGAGAGAAAGATGACGATGAGCTGTAGTTCTCAGAGCAAGTATCTAAGAAGAATGAGATGAACCTGGCCTTAAGCTTGGTTGTTGTTGTTAAGTACCATCAAGTCGGTTCTGACTCACAGCAACCCTGTATAGGGCTTCCGAGGAGCAACTGGTGGGTTTGAACTGCTGACCTTGTGGTTCAAAATCCAGTATTGATCCTACAGTGCCATAGCAGGAGTCCTTTAAACTTGGTTGAGATTTGATTATAGGAGACCAGTCTATTCAGAGATAAAAAGCCCAACTTCAGCATCAAGGGATAGTGAATAGACCAGTCAGGATTGCTCTGTGGGGTGAGTAGTGGTAATCCCTTTGTGTTGATGAAGTAACTGGAGCTCAGAGTAATTAAGTAATTTATGCAAGGGTATGGCTAAGCAGTAAAGCTGGGATTTGAACCCAAGTTTGTTGAACTCCAAGGCTTGTGTTCCTTGTACTTTGCTAATGTTGTTGTTGTTAAGTACCATAGAGTAGGTGACCCTGCACAAGGTTTCTGAGGCTGTAAACCTTTACGAGAGCAGAACGCCTCATCTTTCTCCCGTGGAACCACTGGTGGTTTTGAACTGCCGACCTTGAGGTTAGCAGCCCAATTCATAACCACTACACTACCAGAGCTCCTTAACCTGACATAAAACAAAAGGAGATGGATCACTTGCATCCTTCTTCCTAAAGAGTCTGTTATTTAAGACTCAATTGTCTCAGTGGAGTCAGGGTCATGTTCACTCAATGACTCTCTTTCCACCTACTTCAAGTTCTTGCTGATTTGTAACTTTGGTTTTCTGCATGTTTCGTATTTTGTAGTTGGATGCCCTGGTGAGAGATAAAGTGTTGATCACAAAGTCAATACAGCTAATTAGGATAGTTACTCTAATTCTTGTGGCTGCTAATGGAATTTCTCATCACAAATCTAGAATTATGTGAATTTTATTGTTGGTGTCAAGCATAAGATGTATATTTAGTAATCCTCTGTGTTTGCCTTTGTGTTTGATTTTCAAGGCTGTTGTAATGAGTACTTTTGTTGAAATATTCAATATGAGTATTGTCTATACTTATGATGGAGTCCTGGTGTGGTGCTGCGGGTTACTGCCCTGGACTACAAGGTCAGTTTGAACCTCAGGGTTGGTGGTTCAAGCTCACTAGCCACTCCTCAGAAACCCTATGCAGTTTCTTTTTTGTTGTTGTTTTATACCAAGGCCCAAACCCATCCTTGGTGGCATTGGTTATTAATTTTATTGACTTGATAACAAGAACAACATATTTACTGTACAGATAAAACCCAAACAAGACTTGAGCATTTGGCTACCTTGGTTCAAATAAAAGATTTTAATTCACTTATAAGATTATATGGAAAATAGCTAAAATTTGTAAATAAGCATATATTTTAAGAAAACATGGACATATTGTTATTAAGTGCCATCAAGTCAGTTCTGACTCATAATGACCCTGTACAGAGTTTCCAATGCTATAAATCTCTGCATGAGCAGAAAACCTCATCTTTGTCCCACAGAGTCTCTGGTGGGCTTGAACCACTGATTTTGTGGTTAGCAGTCCAGCAGTTATCCTACAGTCACCACGCTCTGTTTTTAGCAAAAAGGAGGCTAAAAAGAAAATTATTAAATTGAAATATGACTATACAGCTTGTCTGAGAAAGAGCAAACCTAGGGCTGGTCCAACTAGCCTGAGTTTCGAGGATAATTGGCTGGTGGCAACCTAAATCCCTTTCTCAAGTAGTGACTAGAATCCCAGAGCCTTCTCCCACCCTTATTCTCACTACACTGGTGGTTATGTGGTAGTTATGTGCCATGGAGTCAGTTCCGATTTATAGCGACCCTGTACTCATACCGAGGCTGTAAATCTTTACAGGAGCAGAAAGCCTCGTCTTTCTCCTGCGGAACAGCTGATACTTTCGAACTGCTGACCTTGTGGTTCGCAGCCCGATTCGTAACCACTATGATACCCAGAGCTCACTATACTACTAGCCATTTACTCTGGATATCAAGTCTTTGATTGTGGAGATCACTGCCAGATACACTATCAGTGGGCTTTGAAGCCTGAAGTCACATACATGCAAATTCTTCTTTTCTTCTATAATCTTGTTTTTGTTAACTTGGGCCTATGTTGGATTGACGGACTTGGTTTTGTTGTTGTTGTTGTTTTGTTTTTATAGCCAGGTAGGCATGGAGCTCTGGTAGCGTAGTGGTTACGAATTGGGCTGCGAACCTTAAGGTCAGTGGTTCGAAACTACCAGCCGCTCCACGGGAGAAAGATGAAGCTTTCTACTCCCGATCTTTCTACTCCCGTAAGGATTTACACCCTCAGAAACCCTGTACAGGGTCGCCATGGGTCGGAACCGACTCGACGGCACTTAACAACAACAACAACAACAAGGCAGTGACACTGAGAAGCTGCCTGAGTAAAGCCCCTATTTTCACTAACTTGTTATAGACAGTGTGCCAAAGAGGTATTCTGAAGCAGACCCTCCTTGCTTGCTGCCCTGAACTGAGCATTTGCTGGCTTCTGAGTCTGTTTAGTTTACCTGCTTTTCTGAAACCCTGAGGTTGAGCATGCAGGTACTTCAATCCTCTGCTTTAATCTCTTTAGCAAGAGTACCCACATTGAGTTCTTGCTAGTTCTCTTTCACCCTGAACCTTGAACTAGACAACAAGTGGGAAACAAGAATGTTACTTCCTGGTCCTATTCCTAGAAACTGAAATTAGACCTCAGCTGTCTTTTCTCTTCTCAGTGGAGCCTTCTCAATGAGTCAAATCACTCTCTAAATACCAGAGCAAGCAGACTTCCCAAGATCCCCCATTGCCTAAAACACACAAATACACACATCCCCAAAGTGTTTTCCCATCAGAAATACCAACAGAACATACTGAACTAACCAGAATTGAGACAGACTTAATTGCAAGTCCTGCTCAGACATAAAATAAATGTGTAAATGGCTTTGTATAAGTTACTTTATCCCCTTGGGCCTGAATTTCCACAATATACAGCATAGCAGATAAGTCCTTACTCTACTTTTCTTCATTGGATGATACTTGTGACTGCAAACCAGATAATGCAAATAAAAACACTTTGTAAACTGGAAAAACAAATAAGCAAACAAACACAGCAGTTGCCACCAAATTGGTTCCAACTCATGATGACCTCATATGTGTCAGAGTAGAACTATGTTCCATAGGTTTGCCATGGCTGATTTTCAGAAGCTTATCACCAGATCTTTCTTCTGACATGCTTTTGGGTGGACTGAACCCTTCTATCTTTTTAACTTTTTACATCACTTAGCGATCTCTTGTAAACTGACCAAAACCCAAAACTAAACTAAATGCTATCAAATGTTGTTGTTGCTATTGTTAAGTGACTTGAAGTTGGTTCTGACTCACAGTGACCCTGTGTAGGGTTTCCAAGGAGCAGCTGGAGAGCTTGAACCACCAACCTTGTGGTTCAAACAGACCTTCCAGTCCAATGCATTAGCACGCAGTGCCACACCAGGATTCCTACAAATGTTAGGGGCCCACATATACCGTATTTTCTCCCTCTTCTCACAAGAATCCTATCCCTGGGCTAACAGATAGATGAAGAGGAGGTGAAAGAAAAAGGATATCTCCTTTTGGTTTAGTCCTCATTTACATAATTCCAAGCAGGAAGAACTAAAGAAAAAATTCAAACCTCAATTTTTAATATTGAAAGATGCTATAGGCAAAATATTGAATGATGCAGAGAACTTCAAAATGGTGCAGAAATCATCAAAAGGTAGCATATGATCAAGAACTGATTGTATTGAAGAAAGAAGTTCAAGCTATACTGAAGGCATTGGTGAAAAACAAGGCTCCAGGAAAGGATGGAATACAAATTGAAATCTTTCAACAAACTGATGTAGTCCTGCAGGTGATTGCCCATCTATGCCAAGGAATTTGGAAGACAGCTACCTGGACAACTGTTGAAAAAACGGATATACATATTGGTGCCAATTACAAAGAGAGATGACTCCACAGAATGTGGAAATCATCAAGCAATATTATTAATGTTACATAGAAGTAAAATTTTGCTAAAGATAATTCAAAAAGGGTTGCAATAGTTCCTTAAAAGGAAACTGCCAGAAATTCGAGCTGGATTCAGATGAGGACGTAGAATGGCAAATATAATTGCTAACATCAGATGGATCTTGGCTGAAAGCAGAGAATGCCAGAAAGATATTTACTTGTGCTTTACTGACTATACAAGGCTTTAGACTGTATGGATCATAACACACTATGGATAAGATTGTGAAGAGTGGGTATTCCAGAACACTTAATAGTGCTCATGAGGATACTGAATGGTTTAAAATCAGGAAAGGTGAGTGCCAGAGCTGTATCTTTTCACCACACTTATTCATTCTGTATGCTGAGCAAATAATGAGAGAAACTGGATTATATGAAAAAGAACGTAGTATCTGGATTGAAGGAAGACTCATTAACATTCTGTGATGTGTACATGGCAGAACCTTGCTTGCTGGAAGCAAAGATGATTTAAAATACTTATTGATGTCAATTCAAAACCATAGCCTTCAGTATGGATTACACCTCAATGTAAAGAAAACAAAAATCTGTACCACCTGACCAATAAATAACATCATGATAAATGGAGAAAAGATTGAAGTTGTCAAAGACTTCATTTTGGATGGATGCATAGTCAACACTAATGGAAGCAGCAGTCAAAAAATCAAATGACACATTGTATTAGGAAAATCTGTTTCAAAAGACCTCTTTAAAGTGTTCAAGAGCAAAGATATCAGTTTGAGGAATAAGATGGGCCTGATCCAAATCATGGTGTTATCAGTAGCTTCATATGCATGTGAAAGTTGGATGATGAATAAAGAAGACCATAGAAGAATCTGTGCATATGAATTAGGGTGTTGGCGAAGAATATTAAGAGTACTATAGATGGCCAGAAGAACAAACAAATCTGTGTCAGAAGAAGTACAGCCAGAATACTCCTTAGAAGTGAGAATGGTGAGACTTTGTCTCTCATATTTCAAACATGTTATCAGAAGGAACCAGTCCCTACAGAAGGACTTTATGGAGGATCTCTGAAAAAAGAAGGCCCTCAGGAGATGGAATGACACAGTGGCAGCAGCAATAGATTCCAATGGACCAACAATTGTGAGGATGCCGCAGGACCAGGCAGTATTTCATCCTGTTGTGCAGAGAGTCACAACCCACTTGACAACATCTAACAACAACAACAAGCAGTAGACAGAAGACAACGAATGGAAAGATAGAAGAATGAAATAGGGATTTGCATTTATTAAGCCATTTGTCCCTTTGAGGTACAGACAATTAATACGTTCATGTACTAACTTGAAAGGTTTGAGGTTTGAGTCCACCCAGAGGCACCTTGGAAAAAAGATTTTGTTATCTTCTTCCAAAAAATCAGCAATTGAAAACCTTAAGGGGAACAGATCTACTCTAACACACATGGGGTTGCCAAGAGTGAGAGTCAACTCAATGGCAACTGGTTTAAAGGTTAAGTATATCATTCTTTAGATGATGAAACCAAGGCTTATGAAATTTAAAGTGACTGACTCAGAGTACACAGCTGGCAAGTGACACCCATGTCTGTCTGACACACGCTACTGCCAATCGGGCAAGAGACCTTCCCAGAGAGGGCTGCTCATATTTTTGCATGAGCAAGAGTGACTGTGTATAATGTATTCCAATAAGTCTCATCAATAACTGTGGTAATAATGAACCTCAGCATTGGTGGTTCTGGAAGATTGTAAATGAATTACTTTAGTCTAATATTTGAAAACGTCAGGATAGAAATTTCTTTAAAATTAGGCCACTTTTATAATTGGCAACATGATCAAATGAAAAGATCCACCAACTTCTAATTTTAGCTGTAGCTGTGAAATTTGGGGTAGATCAAACCATTCTGTGGCTCCATTTGTTGTGTGTAAAAGGGGGATACGGATACCTTACTATATATATATATATGTCATGAGATCAGATGAGCTGCTAATGTTCTGTAAGTTGTTAAAATGTTCCACCCATTCAGGATATTACTATGGTCACCTAGAAGATAGGCCATTGTAAGCTAGGGATTTACAAGGGTAAAGCAAATACCAAACCCCCAGTGATAAGCTGGCTTTGCTTTCTAGTCTGCCTTCCAGATGTTTTGTTCAGTTATCTACGGACATCTCAGTGAAAGCTGATTAACTCTCTCAGACATCACTGTCTAACCGTTATTAATACTCAAGCTGATCAAATTACAATGCTACAGATCCTACTTGTGCTGTTAATATTAGATTTTGGATTCCGGTCTATAATGAATTATTTTTCCTCCATGCATTGGAAAAATTGGTTAGCAGAGTTCATAAGAAAGTTTAATTAGCAGGCTGTTTGTGAAAATAGCGGTTGTGAGTCATCGTTCAGAATGAACTAACATTTCTCGGGGTTGAATTTGTTCTTCTGTTCCTTAGGATTCTTGTATTTGGGAAGCTGGTGTCTGCATGCTGCCCACTTGAACTGCATCATGTAATAAACTAATGACAAAAACAGCAGATTTTTAAAACCTGAGAGGAAGAGGAGGTGTAGGGTGTTTGTATATGTGTGGATGTCTTCTATGGGAATATTGTGAGCCTACTGTAATCCAGTACTCTTAAGAGCTAGATTGCCATGGTTTGTATCCAGCTTCAGCATATACTAGCTGCAGAACTTTAAGTAAGTTCTTAACTTCTCTGTGCCTCAGTTTGTCATTTGTAAAATAGGGATAATAATAGGGCTATTAGGAACATTCAGATAAGCAAGCACTTAGAATAGCACTTGGTATATAGTAACTGGATTCTTAAAGCAGTTCTCTAAGGTGTAGGTATTATTTGTAGTGGTGGTATGCTGTGGAGTCATTTCTGACTCATAGGGACCCTGTATAGGGTTTCTGAGGCAGAATCTTTATGGGAGCAAAAAGCCTCATCTTTCTCCTGCAGAATGGCTGGTAGTTTTGAACTGCTGACCTTGAGGTTAGCAGCCTGACTCGTAACCAATACACTACCAGAGCTCCTTGTAGGCATTATTAGCCCTTGTTTACATATGAAGAAATGGCTCAGTAAGGTTAAATAGCTTGTTCAAGGTCACAGAGCATCGAAGTGGCAGAGCAAAGTGAAACCCATTTGTTTGACTCCAAAGCCTGTGTTTTTCTCACTATACTATACTGCCTCCCAGGGCCATACACCAAGTTAGTTAATTGCAATACTGTGTGTGTACCTATAAGTGTATACTCCTGTTTAGGTGCCCATACAGCCACACAATTGTATTTTGTTTTTCCTTGGTCCTTCATGTGGAAATCCTGGAGCTCATTGCATGGCGAACACTAACTAAATTTGTACGTATTGTACTGGCATGAAAATGTATCTTCAAATGTTTGGCCTCTGTCCTATAGAGATTATCCTGAAAACAAATCTGTATGATGTCTTCTGAGAGAGAATTGTAGACTATCGCAGTGAGAAGCAACTTTAGACGTATTCTCTGGTCTAGTTTCTTGGTTTGCTATTGGCTTCTCTGGTATGTCTTAGGAACTATAACTCAGAATTGAGGGTCAGAACCCCCACCACATTTAGGGTAATTATGACCTAAGTCAGTATTTGATCTTATTTGAAGAATAATATTCATTTAGAATCCAACTTAAGTCTTTCCCTGAGGCGTTTTTGAACCAAATAAAACTCATTGCCATCCTGTTGATTATGACTCATAACAGTCCTATACAGTGTTTTCAAGACTGTAAATCTACATGGGAACAAACAGCCTCATCCTTCTCCCTTGGAGCAGCTGGTGGGTTTCTATGACCAACTGAATTTGGGAAACTGAAGTTCATTATACTTAAAAAGAAATATAATTTTAAAATCAGTACTTCTATGTGTGCTAACAGGCATCCTAAATCTTCAAAGGTATGCTATGATGTATATAGCATTAACCAAAGAACCTTTCTATCTGACATTTAATAGTACTGCATCAGGGATAGGTTTGGGTGTAGAAAGGAAAAGCAATTTGATAAGTTACTACTTGAAGACCTCCTTTTTTATAAGAAAGCAGTGGGGTCCTTTCCTACATGTTGGTGGGTAAGGGAAGGACTTGGCATCCTTGGAAAATCTCACTACTACATCCATTCATTAATAATGAGAACATGGAATATATGAAATATGAATCCAGGAAAATCAGAAGTTGTCAAAAATGAAATGAAATGCTTAAACATCAACACCTTGCATACATTAGTGAGCTTTAATGTACTGGTATTGGCCATTTTGGGATCTGACAAACACATGGCTTACTAGAATGGGAATTATAAACTGAAAAGAAATGGCATCACATTCATCATCTAACAGAACATTTCTAGATCTATCTTAAAATATAATGCTGTCTGTAATAAGATAATATCCTAAGTCTACAAGAAAAAACAGTCAAAAACACTGTTATTCAAATGTATGTACCAACTAAAGTCATTGATGATGAAACTGAAGAATTTAGGGTCACTACAAGCCAGAACCAACTTGACAACACTTAATGACAACAACAGCAACCAACTGCTTCAGTCTGAAATTGATAAAGCATGCAATTAAGAGATAGTGAAAATTACTAGTAACTGGAATGCAAAGATTGGAAGGAAACAAGGAGGATCAGTAACTGGAAAATATGGCCTTGGAGATAGAAATTATGCAAGCAATTGCATGATAGAATTTTGCAAGACCAATGACTTCTTCAACGCAAATACCTTTTTTAAACAACATAAGAGAAAATTATACCATGTATTTCACCCGATGAAATATACAGATATCAAATTGACTACCTTGGTGGAAAGTTGTTGTTGTTAAAGTACCATTGAGTCAGTTCCAACTCATAGCGATCCTGTTTAGGGTTTCCAAGGAATGGCTGGTAAGTTTGAACTGTTGACCTCATTGTTCAAACCAACCTTGGAGTCCAGTACATTATCCTACAGAGCCACATGAGGACTCTGTTTAAAGAGATGGCGAAAAAGCTCCATTGGATCAGTCAAAACAAGGTCAAGGACAGACTGTGGAATAGATCATCAATTGCTCATATGCAAGTTCAGGCTGAAACTGAAGAAAATTCGAACAAGTCCATGAGAACCAAAATATGACCTGGAAAATATACCACCTGAACTTAGAGATCATCTTAAGAACAGATTTGGGGAACAAATCTTTACAGCAAGGATCATTCCCACCCCCTCTATACACAGAGTAGACAGGGATGAGCAACTTGGACATTGGCTACCCAAAATAGGGGGGCTTCAAAGGCAAGAAATGACTGGCTTACAAGCCTTCAAGAGGGAACCTAGATCCAGAGGGTCTAGAGGAAGGTAGAATGTCTACTTAGTAGTATCCAATCTGTCTAGGCGGGGCTGATGAAAGGAAATGTGGAAAGGTCTCTTGTGATACAGTGGTGAATAATTGTTATCACGACTGAGGGTTGGAAATGTAAAGGTAGATGTTTTGTAGCAAGGAGGGAAGTGATTAACTTTGCAGTCTAGGAACAGAGGTCTCTAGGACCATCAAGGAAGAAGAGTGGAGTTCAGGACCCTACCCAGAGAAGCAGTGATACCAGAGATGGAGACAGAAATGATGACGTGGAGAGATGGAGCAGCTGGGGACTTTAGACCCAGAGAGGGAGAGGGGCTCTGTGCTGATGACTGTGGGGGCAGGCTTGCAGGGTATACCCTGTGGTTGGTTGATGATGCATGGAGGGGATTGTAACCATGTCAGTGAAACGATATACGATAGGATGAATGTAAAACTACTGTTCTCCCATGTAAACGATCATATAATTCACAATAAAACAGTAAAAAACAAACAAACAAACAAAAAACCAGATTTGATGAATTAGACACTAATAATCTAAGACCAGAAGAGTTGTGGGATGATATCAAGAACATGATACAGGAAGAAAGTAAAGGTCATTAAGAAGACAAGGAAGAAAGAAAATACCAAAATGAATGTTAGAAGAGATTCTGAAACTTGATATCCAGCATAAAGATGCCAAAACAAATTGAAAATATGAGGTGGTAAAAGAACTGAATAGAAAATTTCAAAGGTCAACTCAAGAAAATGAAGTCAAATTTTATCACGAAATGTGCAAAGATCTGGAGTTAAAAAACCAAAAGGGAAGAACACACTCAGCATTTCTCAAGCTGGAAGAACTGATGAAAAAAAATCAAGCCTTCACTTGAAATACGGAAGGATTCTTTGGGCAAAACACTGAATGATGCAAAAAGCATCCAAAGAAGATGGAAGGAATACAGAGAGTCACTATACCAAAAAGAAATGGTCAATGTTCAACTATTTCAAGAGGTAGCATATGAGCAAGAGCCAATGAAACTGAAGAAAGAAGTCCAATGTACATTGAAGGCATTGGCAAAGAACAAGGGTTTGGGAATTGATGGAATATAAATTGAAATCTTTCAACACGGCACTCAATCATTTATGCCAAGAAATTTGGAAGACCTGAACAACTGATTGGAATGCTCCTTAGAAGCCAGGATGGTCAGCCTTTGTCTCTCATACTTCGGACATATTATCAGGAGAGACCAATCTCTGGAGAAGGACATCATACTTGGTAAAGTGGAGGTACAGAGAAAAAGATGGAGACTTCAAACAGATTGGCACAGTGGCAGCAACAATGGACTCAAGCATAGCAGCAATTGTGAGGATGGCACAGAATCAGGTCATGTTTCATTCTGTTGTGCACAAGGTCACTATGAGTGGGAATTGACTTGACAGTACGTAACAACAAAGCAACAACAGCCAAGAACAACAGAAAATGATGGCATGGAACACCATCTCTCTAGCACCAGCATAACACATCATAAACAAGTATGCATTTTTGTTGGAAATTATTGAATACTGAACATGTTCTAGATGTGATTCAAATTGTGGGTTTGTTTGGTTTCCTGATGCTCAGAATAACCTTTCATTTTCCGTTGTCTATACTGCCAAAAGAGCAAACAAATCTGTTTTGGAAAAGTACAGCCAGAATGCTCTTTAGAAGCCAAACTGGTGAGACGTCATCTCTCATACTTCAAACATATTAGGAGAGACCAGTCCCTGGAGAAGGACATCATGTTTGGTAAAGTGAAGGATCAGCAAAAAAAGAGGAAGACCCCTAATGAGATGGATTGGCACAGTGACAGTAGCAATGGGCTCAAGTGTGCAATGATTGTAAGGTTGGCACAGGACTGGGCAGTGTTGTGCATAAGGTCCCTATGAGTCGGTACTGACTCGATGGCTCCTAACAACAACAAAGCCGGTCATACTTGCTTGGTGTAACCACTCCTCAGTAATCCCTTCACTTTCTAGAAATTAAAGAAAATAGCTTTCTTCCTCAATTCATACTCTACAAATCCATTTCTGCATGAATTCTTTTGTTCTTGGGTTTGGTTTTGTATGGGGCGGGGTATGGAGAGGGGCTGTTTGCCTCATTTCCTACCCAGCAAGCTAAAAGATGGTATAGAAAACAGAAAATATACTTTCACCTCTTTTCTTTTTTGTGGATGTTGGAAATTCTTCAACTTTTTATGGGATTGAGGCTAGCTGTCAGGTCACTGTCATAAGATTCATGCCTGGTACCTTGCTATCAGTGAACTTCTTGATGATTGGAACTGTGGTATTCTTTTCTTGCCTAAGCCATTATTTTCTTAAATGGCACACTGACAAAGGTTTTCAGAGAAAGTCATTCTTAAGCTAACATTTGACATCCTGATTTATCTCTGTATAGACTACTTATTTATTTCCTCTCCTTCTTTGAAAGTCATGAATTTTCTTTTACTTAGACTAAAGACAGTGTTTTGTTGTGTTTTGCATAGGGTCACTATGAGTCGTGACTCGATGGCACCTAACAACAACAAAGGCAGTTGCAATAGATTTATATTCAGGTAATATTTTTGACTCCTGATGTGGCGCTTTTGGATAAACACTGCACTGTGAACCACAAGGTTAGCAGTTTAAACCCACCAACTGCTCCACAGAAACCCTATATGGGGTCTCTATGAGTTGAAAATGACTGGACGACATTTAACAACAATAATATTTATGAGGCATACTGGTGTGGCACTGCAGGATAAACATTGGAATGCTAACTACAAGGCCAGTGGTTAACACCCACCAACTGCTTCTCAGAAACCCTATACAGAGTTGCTATGAGTTGGAAACGACTTGATGACACTTAACAACAGCAACAACAATATTTATGTGTCCTTGTATGGTGCTGTAGGATAAACATTGGACTGCAAGGTCAGTTTGAACTTCCAGGTCATAGGTTAAAACCCACCTTCTGCTTCTCAGAAACCCTATACAGGCTCACTATGAGTTGCAACCAACTTTATGGCTCTTAACAGGAATAGCACAATATTTATGAAGTGTGTACTTAGTGCAAAGCCATCTCGTATAATATCTCATCTGATCTAAATCCCAACATGGTATCAGGAGCTTCCACATGCCCTTTTTAAGAATGATATCTGATGGGAGTTTGGGAAACCATTGTTTTAGTGATATAATACAGCAGTTCCTTGTACCCACTGACATTTCATATGCAGACAGTCTCCTTTGACCCAAAGACTAATTATGATGCATATAATTAGTATTTACCTGATCATTTTTCTACCTCTTCTTTTTTTGCTTGCTAAACCCTGGTCTTTAACATCAACTGCATTTCTAGAATCAGCTGTTAGTTTGCATCCACTCTGGGTAGAAAGGCTCCTCTATGTGACATCCTGATCTTTTCACATGAGACTTAGCCAACCAAGAATGAAGAATTCTGGTTCGTTTTTCAGGCTAGCGGGGAGTTTGCCCAAAACCTCTTTTTTCTGTTTCAACCCTTGTTAAAAATATTTTTAAATGTGTGACTATTCTTTGCTACCTTGTAAGAATATTCTGAGTATAATTTAATTTAATGTTGCTTCGATTAAGAATCTTTCATTGTCCCAGGGTCATCAGTCTGAACGTTGCTCCTTTTTGTATGATAAATGCTGAAGGTGAGATAGTTGTCACCGAGGATTCTATTGTCCCTAGAACATTACCGAGAAGACTTTTCCCTTTCAGTTTATTTTTTATTTTTTTAGCTAAGTACTTGATATTAGCTTTTTATCTTATGAATTGCCTTTCTTTCCTGAACAGACAGTAGAAAAATAGGGTTCAGCTTAGTTCAGATTTTCTTTTATTGAGATTTATTATTGAAATGTATATTTGAAGACCTGTCATTTTGCGCAACTTATTTTACAGAATAAACCAAAAAGAAGGGGGAAAAAATCTCCTTTGAGAATTGGTTGGCTTTATTTATCGAATAGTGAGCTTTGTAACTGGTGCTTTCTGCTTTGAAGACTGCTGGAAAGCATTGTGTACTTTCTATGGGTTTCCATGTGCCTTGCTCCAGTAGGAGACGCATCATTTTACATCTTGTTGAACAGTTTAGTTGGTATCATTTCTGAAATCAAGAAACTCTATTAAAAACCTGTGTGGGCTGTGGATCTGAGTGGACTTGTGCCTTGAGCTCTGAATCTTCCAGGCATCAATCTCTTTGAGACTAAATGGGAATGATAATGGCTACATTGTGAGATTGTTTAGAGTGTAGATGAGATGATGGATGTAAAGTGCTTAGTACTGTGACTGGTACAAAGAGATAATTCAAAAATGATGGTTCTTTTTGTTACTATATATTCATTTATTGAACTCCTTCATTCATTCAACATAGATTTGTTGAAAGCCTACTATGTGCCAGTCATTGGTCATATCAAGATTATTAAGACCAGCATCCCTACCCTTAAGGAACTTAGAGCCTATGAGAATCGCATTCAGTTCAACAAGCTTATATAGAATGTCTACTGTGGTTCAGGCACTTTTGCTTATTGTCATCCTGATACCACATGATGAATCCTCCTCTGGAAAATTACATCTACTTGTTGTTGTTAAGTGCTGTCAAGTCATTTCTGACTCATAGCAACCCTGTATAGGGTTTGTGAGGAGCGGCTGGTGAGTTTGAACTGCTGACTTTGAGGTTCAAACCAACCGACCATGTGGTCCAATGCGTATTCTATAGTGCCACACCAGGACTCCATTGTTGTTGTTGTTAAGTGTTGTTGAGTCGATTCCAACCCATAGCAACCCTGTATAGGTTTACAAGGAGCAGCTGGTGAGCTTGAACCACCGACCTTGCAGTTCAAATGACTTTGCAGTCTGACGCATTAACCCACAGCGCTATACCAGGACTCCGTTAGGAATCCAGAATGTAGCCTCTGGAAATAACCCAGGACTCACTCAGGGTCATTTGAAATATATTGGGAATTCAAAATAAGGAAGTTGTACCTTTTGTTTGGTCTTGTCTTTTCTAATAGTGTTGTTAACAGAAAACAGATATGCTACAAAAGTTCAGGTGCCTAAGGATTGCAGGATGTGCACTTTGGTTGTTAAAATTATTATATATTCCTGAGTGTTTTTGTGTACATCTCTCCCCGCCCCC
>NW_006408544.1:13970301-13975843 GCF_000296735.1 Chrysochloris asiatica
AAACAAACAGGGAATGGAAGCAAATACTGTTAAATGATGATGCATGGAGGAGATTGTAATCATTGCAATGAAATGATGGTGTAAAGCCAATGTTCTCCCATGTAAACTATCACTCAGTTCACAATAAAAACTTTTTTAAAAGTTCAGGTGCCTAAAGAGCACTGAGGTGGATAATAACAACTCGTCTGCTAATGAATCCTAAATTTCTTTCCAAGGTATGAAGAGATCTCATATCTGTATCTGAGACAGATTAAACATAGAAATGCTATTGTCAATTTAGGTTGATATAAACAACCAGAGGCCTACTGGAAGTGATGGCTGTAAACTGAATGGGAGCCCTTTCTCTTCAGGGGATGTTCATGCTGTCCCTTCCTCCCTGCTTGCTGTCCTTCTTTGCCCATTGTCTGGCTGTCTCTTTTAACTCTTTTGAAGGTAGTGTCAAGCTCAGGTATCATATCCCCCAGAAAGCCCTCTGTCCTTCCTTCTGTCATAACACTTACCCTACTCTTATCATTCATTATCGATCCATAGGACAGTGGACTTTCTTACTAAACTTTCTAACTAGACCATGAACTCCTTGCTTCCTCCGTGATTTTCACTTTCCTCATCTGTCAAAGATGGAGCCTGAAGATGATTGATTGTAAAAGTCCTTTCAAAGACTGTCATTCTCTCATGAATTAGATGCAGTTTGACAGGCACAAGTAAGTTGGGTGGTGGGACACTTTGGAATATGTATTGAAATTGAATGAAAAGAACAAGACTTTAGAGATGGTACTAGAAAATGCAACTCTCTCAAAACCTCCTGCATGCTATGCAGTGTAAGGCCAGGTTTTTAGCATATAAATGATCATATATAGTCAGGAAACCAGGGCACAGCAGAAAATGTACAGGCTCTGAAGTCAGATGGACCTGGCTGCCACTCTCTAGTCAAGTAACCTTGAGTAAATTACTTCTCCTGTCTGTGCCTTAATTTACTCTTCTGTAAAATCGAATTGAAATTCCTGTCTGAGAGGGTTGTAAAGATTTATGTAATAATGTATGCAAAGGGCTTCACCTATAGTACATGCTCTGTAAATAATCGACATCACTTTTGTTTTTTAGTAGGGAGTCCTGATGTGACACTGTAGGATAACGACGAGCCTGTAAGGTCGGTTTGAACAGAAAAGTCAATAGTTCGAATTCACCAGCTGATCCTCAGAAATGCTATGCAAGGTCACTATGAGTCAGAACTGCCTCAATGGCACTGAACAACAACACTAGGACCTAAAACACATACAAATAGCATCTGTTGTTGTTGGTACTTGTCATTGAGTCAATTCTGACTCATGCTAACCCCAATGTGAGCAAAGTAGAACTGCTCCATAGGGTTTTTAAGACTATGATCTTTTGGAAACAGATTACTAGTCCAGTCTTCCAAGGCACCTCTGGGTGAGTTTGTACAGTCAACCTTTTAGCCAATAGTACAGCATTTTAACTATTCACACCACTCCTAAATATAATTTAGGACCTTTGGGCCATTATATTAGAAGTTGTTGTTGTTGTTAAGTACCGTCCAGTCAATTCTGATCCATAGCAATCCTGTATAAGGTTTCCAAGGAGCAGCTGGTGAATTGAACTGCCAACCTTGAGGTTCCAACTGACTTTGAAGTCCAGCGCATTAACCCACAATGCCACACTAAGACTCCTAACATTAGAAGAGAATCTTATAAATCAATCTGACTGCTGCAATATACCCTGACAATGGGTAGGTAGCCTCTGTACACTTCTAGTAAGTAAACAAATGGGGACTTTACTTCTTACAGCAGCTCACATCCTTTCAATCTGAATCTTCCCCTTAGACCGATAATTTTGATAAGATTCTGGTATGGTGGTGTGACCCCTATACCTGTTGATGAGAGTGGGTGCTATTTACTATAAAGGTTTTGTTTGGGGAAACTGGCATTACTAGAGAAGTGTGTTCTTATCCTCACCCTTCCTTTTTTCACCTACCCTCTCTAAATACAGCAACAAAAAATTGAGTCTGCCCCTAACTTTTTTCTGCTGCCTAGGCTTCACTCTCTCCTTTTGTGCTCCCCAGAGCAAGTCTACATCTGCCTTCCCACAACAGCCTTTCAAATATTGGAAAGGTTTTAAACGCATCTAGAATCTTCTCTAGAATTCTTTTCATCTTCATCATTTATAGACTATGATAATAATCTTATAGAATCTGGTCCCATACTTCTTAACAACTTCCTTCAGAGACAAGTTTGTTGTTGTTGTTAAGTGCTGTCAAGTTGGTTCTGACTCGGGTCTCTAAGGAATAGCTGGTGGGTTTGAACTGCTGACCTTGTGGTTTGCAGTCCAGTTCTGATCCTACAGCACCACACCAGAGTCAGGTAAGGTAGTATTAAACAAGATTCTGCTTCCCTTTCTGGCCACTTTCTTGTTGGTACCTGGAAAATTCAGATAGTTAGGAAAATCTAAATATTTATGTGAATAGATTGTATTCATTCCTCCACTCAATACCATAGAACCTTTGGTATGTTCTTTAAAAGCAGAGATAAATAAAGCATCATCTTGGCCTCATGCTGCCTCCAGTCTAGTGGAGAACAGAGACACATTAAGAGATGGTCTTGAAAGAGTGTGCCAGGGAAGGTATTCATGTGACCCGCAAGACTGAGGGAAGTGATTCTGCAGTCCTGCTTGTAACAGTTATCAATTGATTTGACAACAGCCATGATTTCGTGATAATTTATTTTGTTTTCTATCACCTATAATTAGCCACATGGCCTTTAATTCTTTGGACACCATCTTGATATCATTCTGATGGTTTCTCTCATCCAGGATGATTGCTTTTGCCTTGCCTTTGTCTTGTTTGAGGCCTAATAATGGGGGTGTGGAGCTGTGGGATAATGCACTGGACCATAAGGTGGGTTTGAACTGCAAGGTCAGCTGTTCAAATTCACCAGCTGCTCCTCAGAAACCCTATACAGGGTAGCTATGAGTCAAAACTGACTCAAAGGCACTTAACAACAACAAATAGAAAGAAAAGAGTCCTGATGTGGCACTGTGGGACAATGCACTGTTTGAGCCACAAGGTCAGAGGTTCAAACTCAACAGTTGCTCCTCAGAAACTCTATACAAGGTCACTAAGAGTCAGAAACTGCTTGAAGGGTCTTAACAACAAAAACAGTGTAGAGAGAAAATAAATTGAGGTTAAAGAGTCAAGTGGTTTACATCTGCATCTTGATCACCAGCACCATTTAATTGGCTTAAAGAAAGCAGGGATGCCCCTTTCCTCTTTATAGTCATTTGATAGGCATGATAGTGGTTTGCTCTCCTGTTTATTTGTGCTATTACTCCAAATGTGCTCCTGCCTCAGGGCCTTTATGCATAAGATTCTCTCTGCCTGAAATGCTCTTCTCTCAACTCAGATAGCCACAAACTGGCTACCTTCATTCCCTCAGGTCTCTTCTCACATATTACCTGAGCATCCTATTCAACCTAATCATCCTATTTAAAGTTTTGCAATTCCACTATCACATTGCCTTTCTTCTTCTCTTTTATTTTCCTCCTAGAACTAATCATCATTTCACAAACTTCTTATTTCTTTTATATATTTCTTGTCTGTCTCCCCTATGCCCAATCAGAATTTAAGTGCAGTGATGGCAAAAAACCATGTATGTTTATTTGTTCATATCCGTGTTTTGTATTCCCGGTGAATGGAACTATGTCTGGCTTTTAATAGATGTTTAAGAAATATCTATGGAATAAATTAGATTAGTGCTTGAATTCAGCCCTCAGGTTGAAATGGCATCCCTTTAGTAGCGGAGCCCTATGAAATGTCTGTGTGGTGCTGTGGGTTAATGCGCTGGACAGTAAAGTTGGTTTGAACATCAAGGTCAGTCATTCAAGTTCACCAGCTGCTCTTTGGAAATCCTAAACAAGGTCACTATGGGTCGGAACTGACTTGACCATAATAAACATAACACATAACATA
This sequence comes from Chrysochloris asiatica, assembly GCF_000296735.1. Lineage (NCBI taxonomy): Eukaryota > Metazoa > Chordata > Mammalia > Afrosoricida > Chrysochloridae > Chrysochloris > Chrysochloris asiatica. The sequence goes on from NW_006408544.1 coordinate 13,974,281, forward strand.
ACATGCAATGTCTACTCTGTCTTCAGAACCCAGTTTAAATGTCTGTAGCACCATGAAACTTACCATTTCTGCTCAGTTAGAATCAGTCTCTACTTCATCTCTGTTTCTATTCATAGCTTAAAAAGGGGGGAAAAAATCTGATCTACTTATTATTTTTTCTGGGCTATCTTTAATTCTTGAGAAATGCCAAACATGTTCTTCCCCTTTAGTTTTTTAACTCTAGGTCTTTGCACATTTCATTTTAATACTTCACTTTGTCTTATTAAGCTGCCCTTTGAAATCTCTGGCCAGCTCCTTTACTTCGTCATTTCTTCCTTTTACTTTAGCTATTCTGTGTTTAAGAACAAGTTTGAGAATCTAATCTGAAATCCACTTTGGCCTTTTCTTTTTTTCCAGTCTTTTAAACATGGTTTTGGTTTTTTTTTATGTGTGAATCTTTGCTATCATTCCACAATTTATCTGGTCTTCCGTTATTAGTATCCTATGAATAACCAAAAGGGGAAAGAAAACATGCTCAGTATTTCTCAAGAAACATTTGTAACACAACAAAAAATAATAAATATAACAGACTTTTTTTTCTTCTTTTAAAGCTATCTATACGAATAGATAGACCACAACTCGTCCATCAGTTTGTCATACTGTAATGACTTGCATGTTACTGTGATGCTGGAAGTTATGCAATGGCTATTTTAAATAACAGCAGGTCACTCACGGTGGACAGGTTTCAGCTGAGCTTCCAGACCAATACAGATTAGAAGGAGGAGAAATGGACTACTTACAAATATTTAGTCAATAAAACCTTAAGAATAGCAGTGGAACACTGTCAGCACCAGAATATTCAATATCAAAACATAATGAAGAGAACCAGAATATTGCCAGATATAGTGATGGTAGGTGAGCTACACAGTTTGGAAGTCTTTCCAAAATATGACTGGGTAAGAACTGCCTCCTCAAAGTAGAGTTGACCATGATGACGTGAATGGAATAAAGCTTTCAGGACTTTCGTTTGCTGATGGAGCACAGCTCAAAATGAAGAGAAACAGCTATAAACATCCATTAATAATCAGAGCATGGAATGTGTGAAGTAATAATCTAGAAAAATTAGAAATTGTCAAAACTGAAATGGGAGAATATAAACATCAACATCATAGGCAGAGATGAGCTGAAATGGACTGGCATTGGACATTTTCAATCTGACAATCCCATGATTTACTATGGGAGGAATGTCAAATTAAGGAGGAATGGCATTGCATTGATCACCAAAAAGAACATAGCAAGACCTGTCTTGAAGTACAATGCTGTCTGTGATAGCACAATATCCATACACCTACAAGGAAGACCGGAGTTCTGGTGCGGCACTGTGGGTTAATGCACTAGACTGCAAAGCCATTTGAACTGCAAGGTCGGCGGTTCCAACTCACCAGCTGCTCCTTGGAAACCCTATACAGGGTCGCTATGGGTCAGAATCGACTCAAAGGCACTCAACAACAACAAAGGAAGCCCAGTTAATACAACTATTATTCAAATTTACATACCAACCCATAAAGCCAGTGAAGATGAAAT
>NW_006408544.1:13976272-13977619 GCF_000296735.1 Chrysochloris asiatica
AGAACACATTCCACCTGAATTTAGAGACCATATCAAGAACCAATTTGATGCATTAGACACTAAAACCTGAAGAGTAGAAGAGTTTCAGGACGACATTAAAAACATGAAGAAGCAAAGGTCTTTAAAAAGAGAAGAAAGAAGAAAAAGACCAGAATTATTATCAGAAGAGACTCTGAAACTTTCTCTCCAGTGTGGAGATGCTAAATGGAAGAATGACATAAAAGAACTGAATAGGAGATTTCAAAGGGCAGCTTGAGAAGACAAAGTCAAATACTGTAACCAAATGTGCAAAGACCTGGAGTTAGAAAACCAAAAGAGAAGAACACACTCAGCATTCCTAAAGCTGAGGGAACTGAATAAATAAGTCAAGTCTCAACTTGAAATATTGAAGGATTCTATGGGCAAAATATTGAATAATGCAGAAAACGTCAAAAGAAGATGGAAGAAATACACAGAGTCACTGTACCAAAAAGAAATGGATGATGTTCAACCATTTCAAGAGGTAGCATATGATCCAGAGCCAATGATTCTGAAGGAAGAAGTCCAGGGTGGTTGAAGTCATTGGCAAAGAACAAGGTTCAAGGAATTGATGGAATACAAACTGAAATCTTTCAACAAACTAAATGAAGCACTGGAGGTATTCACTCATCTTTGCCAAGAAATTTGGAAGACAAATACCTGGAAGAGATTTGTATTTGTGTCCATTCTAAAGATAGGTGACCTAATAGAATGTGGAATTCTTCAGTCAATATCATTAATACCCCATGCAAGCAAAATTTTGCTAAAGATAATTTAAAAATGGCTGCAACCAAACATTGACAGAGAATTTCCAGAATTAGAAACCAGATGTGGAAGAGGACATGGAACAAGGCATATCACTGTTAACATCAGATGGATCTTGACTGAAAGCAGAGAATACCAGAAAGATGCCTATCTGTGCTTTATTTATTAAGCAAAAGCTTTTGATTGTGTGGTTCATGACAAGCTATGGATAGCCTTGCGAAGAATGAGTATTCTGGAACATTTCATTGTGCTCATGAGAACTTTACATGGACCAAGAGGCAGTTGTTCAAACAGAACAAAGGAATATTGAATGGTTTAAAATTAGAAAAGGTGTGTGCCACGGTTGTATTCTTTCACTATACTTATTTAATTTGTATGCTGAGCACATAGTCTGAGAAGCTGGATTATATGAAAAAATAAATGTGGCATCAGGATAGAAGGAAGACTCATTAGCAACCCACGATATACAAATCATACAATATAGCTTGCTAAAAACCAAGACGACTTAAAATGCTGATAAAAATCAAAGGCCACAGCCTTCGGTATGGGTTGTACCTCACCATA
>NW_006408544.1:13990923-14041905 GCF_000296735.1 Chrysochloris asiatica
AAAGGAGATGGGAATAGGTCTTCTGTGGTACAATAGTGAATAATTGTTATCAGGACTTATTGTGACGGCTGGAAATGTAAAAGTAGACATTTTGTAGCAAAAGGAGGGGCATGATTGACTTTGCAGCCCAGGAGCGGAGGTCATGAGACTATCAAGGGAGAAGAGTGGAGTTCAGGATCCTACCCAGAGAAACAGTGACACCAGAGATGGAGGCAGAGACGTTGACGTGGAGAGATGGAGAGGAAGAGCGGCTATGTGCTGATGACCAGCGGACAGGCTTGCAGGGTATACCCTTTGGTTTGTTGATGATGCATGGAGGGATTGTAACCATGTCAGTGAAATTATACATGATAGGATGAATGTAAAACTAATGTTCTCCCATGTAAGCTATCACATAATTCACAATAAAACATTAAAAAGTAATAATGATTGTGAAGATGGTGCAGGACCTGGCAGTTTTATTCTGTTGTTTGTAGGGTCACTGTGAGTCAGAACCAAACCAATGGCACCTAATAACAACATAATTTGTACTTATATCTGTTTTCCTCTTCTACATAATATGCCCCCTTGAAGGCAAGAATAAATACGGCATTTTTTTGCCCCTCCTCCATAGTGTCTGGAGTCCTGGAGTGACACTATAAGATAAACACTGGACTGCCAACCACAAGGTCAGAGGTGCAAACTCACCAACTGCTCTTAGGAAACCCTATACAGGGTAGCTATGAGTCAGAACCAACTCAGCGGCACTTAACAACAACCCATAGTGTCTAGTACATAATGGGTGCCAGATATATGTAGAATTTGTGTTCCTATTGCATATTATATGATTTCCTTCTCTAAGAAAAACATCAGAAACATTCTTTGCCTTCAAGGAGTTTAGGGCTTCATAGAGGAGGTACTATCCATATAGTCAAGGAGCTCTGGTAGCATAGTGGTTACGAATCGGGCTGTAACCCACAAGATCAGTAGTTTGAAACTACCAGCTATTCCATGGGAGAAAGATGAGGCGTTCTGCTCCCATAAAGATTTACAGCCTCGGAAACCCTGTACAGGGTCGCTATGGGTCGGAACCGACTAACGGCACACAGCCACCACCGTCTATATAGTCAACGGTGTAAGGTAGTAGCTAATGGAGCATAGTTGTTGTTGTTGTTGTTGTTAAGTGCCGTCGAGTCGGTTCCAACCCATAGCGACCCTGTACAGGGTTTCCGCGGGTGTAAATCCTTACGGGAGTAGAAAGCCTCATCTTTCTCCTGCGGAGCGGCTGGTAGTTTCGAACCGCTGACCTTAAGGTTCGCAGCCCGATTCGTAACCACTACGCTACCAGAGCTCCTTAATGGAGCATAGTAGGAAAAGAAAAAGTTACTAGCTTTTATTGACCATCTGTCATATTTCAGGCACTTCATAGCAATATCACTTTTAATAATCACAATAAGTCCTTGAAAAGATATTATTAATTTAATTTTATAAATGAATATAATGATGTAGAAAGAGACAAAGTAGGAATACAAAACTTTGGGAGGGAAAAGAAATAAATATTCTGAGATCCTTCCCATCAGAAGTTCCCTTCCATATTACAGAGAACTACATATGTAGTTCTTCCAGAAACCAAGACTCAGGAAGGTTGATTAAACTTGACCAGGGTACAAAGCAGTAAGCTGAAGAACTGAGATTCAGACCCATGTCTGATCAACTCCAAGTCCCTTCTTTCTGTTGTTTTGCATTCCATTTTAAACAAATGCTTCCAGACTTTAAATGCACATTTAAAGCATCTGAGGATCTTACTGAAATGCAGACTTTGAGTCAGTAGGTCTGAGATGGGGCCTGAGGATCTGCATTTCTCACAAGTTCCCAGGTTATGTCAATGCTGCTGGTTCCAGGCTATACTTTGAGTTTTCATTTGCCATGGAGCCCATTCTGAGTCATGGCAACCCCATATGTGTCAGAGAAGAACTGTGCTCTGTTGGGTTTTCAGTGGCTGATTTTTTATGAGTAGATTGCCAGGTCTTTCTTCTGAGACACTCCTGGGTTGACATGAACTTCAACCTTTTAGTTAGCAGCCCAGCATGTTAACCTTTTGCAGCATCTAGGGACTCCTCCATACTTTGTTGTTATCATTGTTGTCGTGAGTTGCCATCAAGTAGACTATTGTAGCAAAACTTTAAACTATACTTGAGGCAATTGTGTGAACCACCAAAAGAAAATAAATCCACTGACTAGTTGGCTCTAGTAACACTGGGTTTACTAAGAAAAAGTCAAAACTTAACATGACCAGCACTGTATACAAATACTCAAAGAGGTGGAGTAGGAGGCAGTAGAGCCACAGGTGTTTCAGACCTGAAGGCATCCTCTGTTAGTGTTAAGTAGGGAAACAGACACCTGTGCAGGGTGATTGAGTTCTCTTGAGAGCTTGCAGTATGCCAGACACTCTTCCTGGCCAATCACCAAGAGGCAACATGGTGTGGAGAAAGAGCATGAGCTGGAAAGTCACACAGCCCTGGGTTCATTCAAATCATAGCCCTAGCTCCAGCCAGCCGGCTGACTTGGAGCAGGTTATTTATAACATTCCTTAGCATCAGCCTCCTTATCTGTAAAATGGGCTTCATGAGACCCCCCTTCACACAAGAATAAATGAGGTAACATTAGTAGACCACTTCAGTATAGTTCCTGGCGCAAAGTAGGTAATGAATAAATCATAGCTGCTTTAATTCTACATCTTAATATAGTTAATCCTCACAGTGATCCTACGATTGTGAGGATTAAGGGATTATCCCCATTTTTCCAGATGAAGTTTAAATGACTTAGCCAAGGTAACACAAGCATGGTTTTTGGACTTGCCGATATTTATACATACATGTAATAACAACCACAGATCTCTGACCCTCTTTTGAGTGTGTTCAAGTAGATTCTGAAGCAGCTGACAGCAGGAAAGTATCTGACGACAGGCAGGGAGGAGTTCTAGGATTTAGAGTTGGCTGCAATTAACCCAGTGTGTGGATTACTGCCACTCACGTGATCTTGAAGTGACTGGGGATTTTATCATGTGTACTGAGAACAGGATTTTAGCCTGAGTTAGGAGTTCTAACATCCACAAAAAATTCCTTACTCAACTCAGAAGTTTTCATCAACAGCAGTAACCCACCTGGCCATCCCCTCAGGGACTTTGCAGAGGAGGGGGGTTGTTGTTAGATTTTTGGACATGACTGATTTTGAAGAAAGAAAGAGCAAGATGTGCAGGTTGGCAGTACAGCAATGCTGAGGCTCCTTCTGACCAGTCTTGTGAGGGAACAGCATTTCAGCCATTGCAGTTGACCATGAGAATATCAGGATTAGGAATGAGCCCCAGGACCCCAATGGCAAGAAAAAACGTCTTTCCCAGAATGAATGGAAAAATCAGGGTTATAAATCAACTCAACAGCAATTAAGTGTTCTGAAATACCCATTCTTCACAATGTTATCCATAGCTTGTCGTCATCCACATAGTCAAAATCCTTTGCATAGTCAATAAAGCACAAGTAAACACCTTTCTGGTATCCTCTGTTTTCAGCCAAGATCCATCTGATGTCAGCAGTGACACCCCTCATTCCATGTTGTCTTCTGAATATGGCTTAAATTCCTGACAGTTCCTTTCCAATGTACTATTGCAATCATTTTTTAATTATCTTCAACAAAATTTTACTTGTATGTGATGTTAATGATATTGTCACCTCTCTTTGGAATGGGCATAAATATAGTTTCCTTCCAATCAGTTAGCCAGGTAGCTATCTTCAAATTTCTTGGCATAAACGAGTGAGCACCACCGGGGCTACATTCATTTGTTGAAATATTTCAATTTGTATTCCATCAATTCCTGGAGCGTTGTTTTTCACCAGTGCCTTCAGTGCAATGTGGACTTCTTCCTTCAGTACTCTCTGTTCTTGATCATATGCTAGCTCTTGAAAGGGTTGAGTAGTGACAATTATTTTTGATACATGGACTCTATGTACTCCTTCTGGCTTCTTTTGATACTTTCTGCATCATTCAATGTTTTTCTCAAAGAATCCTTCAACATTGCAAGCTGAGGTTTTAATTTTTTTTCTTCTTCAGTTCTTTTAGCTTGAGAAATACTAAGTGTGATTTTCTCTTTTGATTTTCTAACTCTGGATTATATGAAGAAGAATGCGGCATCAGGATTGGAGGAAAACTCATTAACAGCCTGTGATTTGCAGATGATACAACCTTCCTTGCCAGAAGTGAAGAGAACCTAAAATACTTACTGATGAAGATCAAAAACTACAGCTGGTATGGATTGCAGCTCAATGTAAAGAAAACAAAAATCCTCAACACGGGAACAATAAATAACATCGTATTAAATGGAAAAAAGTATTGATGTTGTCAAAGACTTCATTTTGCTTGAATCCATAATCAATACTCATGGAAGCAGCAGTCAAGAAATCAAACTATGTATTGCATTAGGCAACTCTGATGCACACGACCTCTTTAAAGTGTTCAAGAGCAAAGACATCAATTTGAATACTAAGGTTCACCTGACCCAAGCCATGATACCATTTTCAATAGCCTCATATGCATGTGAAAGTTGGACACTGAATAAGGAAGACCCTAGAAAAATTGATGTATTTGAGTTATGGTGTTGGCAAAGAATATAGAAAGTACATGGACTGCCAAAAGAACAAACAAATCTGTGTTGGAAGAAGCACAACCAGAATGCTCGCAGGATGGTGAGACTTTTGTCTCTCTTACTTTGGACATGTTATCAGGAGTGACCAGTCCCTGGAGAAGGACATCATGCTTGTTAAAGTAGAGGGTGAGCAAAAAAGAGGAAGACCCCCAATGAGATGGATTGGCACAGTGGAAGCAGCTATAGGCTCAAACATAACACCAATTATGAGGACAGTGCAGCACAGGGCAGTGTTTTGTTATGTTGTCCATAGGGTTACTGTGAGTCTGAACTTACTTTATAGCACTAACAACAACAACATAATCAACTTTGACCTCAGCACGTTGTAGAGTTTGATTATAGTAAAAAATAAATAGCACCATTGAGTGAAAATATCTTATGTTTTCTAATATTATTCAGAAAAGCCTCTTGCACAGCCTTAGAGTATTAGAATATATTAATTCAAATAAGGTAACTGTGGCCAAGGAAAAGGATATTAGATTTGAAGCCAGGAGACCATAGGTGAGCAAACTATGCTTAAAGAGTAAAATCTAGTCCACTGCCTGTTTTTCTAAATAAAGTATTATTGGAACACAGCCACATTCATTGGTCTACATATTGTCCATGCCTATTTTCATGCAACAATAGCAGAGGTAGGTAGCTGACTTTATGACCCATTCAGCCACTACTAATTATTGTACTTCTCTTTACAGAACCATTTTGCTGACCCCTGACTAAACTAGACCCTATTTTCTCTAAGCTTCAGTTCGTGTATCTGTACAATGTAATTATGTTTCACTAGGGTTGTTGGAAAAATCAGATGAGATAGAATAGATTGGGAAGCACTCAGTAAACTTAGAATCTTTGTAGAAAGGTGGACAGAGATGACTTTTACTGTTCCACTCATCTCTACTGGAGGAGAAACCACTCAGGACAACCCCTGGTGTCACCTTGTTATTTCTCCCCTTCTCCCAAATGCAGAATGAATCCCCCACCTACTCCCTCCTCACCCCTTCCTTCCCCCCACTGACAGTATGCAAATAGGAAACATTCCTGTCACATGCTTCTAGAAATGAAGAATTGCAACAATTTTTCACATCCAGTCTCTCACCTATCAAACACTTGTTGAGGACCTACAACCATGTGCAAAGACGCAACTTTTATAAGCCAGTTCTTGTAGGAAGAAAATTTATTTCTAAGAGGAGACATTGTTGTTATAGGTGGTGGTTATGTGCCATGGAGTCGGTTCCAACTCAGAGCCACCCTGTACAGGGTTTCTGAGGCTGTAAATCTTTACAGGAGCAGAAAGCCTCATCTTTCTCCCGTGGAATACCTGATAGTACCGGACTGCTGACCTTGAGGTTCCCAGCCCGATTGGTAACCACTATGCTATCAGAGCTCCTTGTTGTTGTTGTTATATGCCGTGGAGTCAGTTCAGAGCTCCTTAGGTACCTTTTAATCAGTTCTGATTGATAGTGACCTTATGTACAACAGAATTAAACACTGACTAGTCCTGTGCCATCCTTACAATTGTTGTGTTTGAACCCACTGTTGTCGCCATTATGTCCAATGTCTTGGTGTCTTCCTCTTTTTCACTGACCCTCCACTTTACCAAACATGACGTCCTTCTCCAAGGATTGGTCCTTCCTGACAACATAACCAATGTATGAAAAACTACCAAGGAGCAATCCAGCTGTACTTCTCCCAACACAAATTTGTTTGTTTTTCTGGCAGTTCCTGGTATATTCAATATTCTTTGCTAATACCATAATTGAAATGCACCAGTCATTTCCCAGTCTTCCTTATTCGTTATCTAACTTTTACATGCATATGAACTGTTTGAAAATACTTTGGATTGGATCAAGTGCACCTTAATTCTCAAAGTGGCATCTCTGCTTTTTAACAAATTAAAGAGATCTTGTACAGAAGATTTGCCTAATGCAATGTGTCCTTTGGTTTCCTGACTGCTAATTCCATGAGCATTGATGTGGATCCAAGTAAAATGAAGTTTTTCACAACTTCAGCCTTTTCTCCATTTATCATGGTGTGATTTATTGGTAAATTTGTAAGAATTTTAGTTTTCTTTACACTGCAGTGCAATCCATATTGAGCCTTCCTCCAATCCTGATGGCATGTTCTTCTTCATATAATCCACCTTCTCAGATTATATACTCAGTATACAGATTGAATAAGTATGGCAAAAAGACACAGCTCTAGCACAAACCTTTCTTGATTTTAAAACCATTCAGTGTTCCTTTGTTCTGTTCTAATGGCTGCTTCTTGATCTACCTACACGTTCCTCATGAGCACAGTTAAGTGTTCTGAAATACCCATTCTTCGTAATGTTACTCATAGTTTGCTGTGACCCACACGGTATCAGTAAAGCACAAGTAAACATCTTTATGATCCATCTGACATCAACAATGATACCCCTAGTTCCATGTCCTCTTCGGAATCTGGCTTGAGTTTCTGATAGTTTCCTGCTGATGTGCTTCTACCACCATTTTTAATTTGTCTTCAACAAAATTAGACTTGCATGGACTATTAATGATATTTGATGATTTCCACATTCTATCTGGTCACCTGTCTTTGGAATGGGCACAAATATGGATCTCTTCCAATCAGTTAACCAGGTACCTATCTTCCAAAGTTCTTGGGATAGATGAGTGAGTACCACCAGTGTGGCATCAGTTTGTTGAAAAACTTCAATTTGTTTTCCATCAATTCCTGGAGCCTTGCACTTTCAGTGCAGCTTAAACCTCTTCCATCAATACTGTCGATTCTTGACTGTATGGTACCTCTTGAAATGGTAGAGCATTGACCATTTCATTTTGGTACAGTGACTCTCTATTCCTTCCATCTTATTTTGATGCTTCCTGCATCATTCAATATTTTGCCCATGGAATCCTTCAGTGTTTCAACTCAAAGTTTTGCATTTTTGGTCAGTACTTTCAGCCAGAGAAATACTGAGCATGTTCTTCCCTTTTGATTTTCTGACTCCAGATCTTTACACATTTCGTTGTAATATTTTACTTCATCTTCTTGAGCTGCTCTTTGAAATTTTCTTTTCAACTATTTTACTTCACCATTTCTTCCTATTGTCTTAACTTCTCTACACTCAAGAGCAAGTTTCAGAGGCTCTCTGACATCCATTTTTGTCTTTACTTTTTTTCCTGTCCTTTTAATGATTGCTTGCTTTTTTCCTGTATGATGTTCTTGATGTCATCCCACTAGTTTTCTGGTCTACGATCATTAGTATCAAATGCAACAAATCTATTCTTGAGATGGTCTCTAAATTCAGGTGGCATTTATTCAAGGTTATACTTTGGCTTTCGTGGACTTGTTTAAATTTTATTCAGCATCAGCCTGAACTTACATATGAGCAATTGATTGTCTGTTCCCCAGTTGACTCTTGACTTGTTTTAGGTGACGATATTAAGCTTCTCCGTCATCTTTTCCCTTAGATTTGATTTCTCTGTGTTCTACCTGGCAAGGTCCACATGTATAATTAAAACTTAAGTTGTTGAGAAAAAGAGTTTGCAATGAATAAGTCACTGATCTTTAAAAATTATATGATGAGATCTCCAGCATCACTTCTATCACCAAAGCCGTATGTTCCAACTATAGATCTTTCCTCTTTATTTCCAACTTTCACATTCCAATCACCAGTAATTATCAATGAATCTTTACTGCATGTTTGATTAATTTCTGAATGAAGAAGTTGGTAGAATTCTTCAGTTTCATAATCATTGACTTTAGTGGTTGACATGTAAATTTGAATAATAGTGGTATTAACTGGTCTTCCTTATTCACCTATGGATATTATCCTATCACAGACAGCATTGTACTTAAAGAGAGAACATGAAATGGTCTTTTTGGCATTTCATGATGCCAAAAAGTGGCCTACCATTACTCTTATATTTGTCATTCCTGGCATAGTAAGCCATGAATGTCTAAATCAAAATGGCCAACACTAGTCCATTTCAGCTCATTAGGATATTGAACTATATGTGTTTCATTTTGGTTTTGATGACTTTGAGCTTTCCTACATTCATACCTTATATTCCATATATCACATGCTGATACTTAATGAATGCTTGCAGCTATGTTTACTCATTTTTGAGTTGTGACTCTTCAGCAAATGGAAGTTCCTAAAGTTTTGCTCCATCCACATCCTTAAGTTCAACTCAACTTTGAGGAGGCAGCTTCTCCCTCAATGATATTTTGAGTGTCTTCCAACTTGAGGTGCTCATTTTCCAGCACTGCTACTCAAAAGGTTTTCAAAAGTAACCCATATCTTCTTCGTCCTGATCCGGATGTTCTGCTGAAACCTTTCTATCATGGGTGACCTTACTGGTATTTACAATACCAGTGGCATAGCTGCTAGCTGCACAGCACTACATTAGCTAGAACAGTGTGACAAACTGGCAGACAAGATCACAGTTTGACAAACTAATAAAGGAGTGGTAATTGGAATACTGGTGTGGTGCTGTAGGTTAATGCATTGCACTCCAAAGTTGGTTTGAACTGCAAGGTTGGTGGTTCAAGCTCACCAGCCGCTCCTTGGAAACACTGTACAGGATCGCTATGGGTCAGAACCAACTCGGTGGCACTTAACAACAATAACAACGTCCAAAATAATTATTGCCTTAGAAATTCTACTGGGCAGTTCTATTAGTTCTATAGAATTACTAAGTGGAAACATCAGATATACAAATTATTATTTTAGAATAGAAATGCTGCCTTGTCATAGTAGGAGAACGTGTGTGTTTGTCTGTGTGTGTGTGTTTCAGAAATAGAAATATTCAGGTTCAGATTTAGCAATAGCTTCTTAAAAACAAGAACCTGTTTAAATCCAAAATACTGTGAAGTGTTTTGAAATAGAACCATTGTGTATAACAGTTTTCACTTGGAAATCACATTTGAATTATAAGTTTTCATCCCAAACTCTCCAAAATACATTTCCTGCCCGTACATAGTAATTAGGAACCCCATACCCATGCCTCCTGGGCAGAACAATGAGAACCAGGCAAATTATAGAATTGTAGGTAACATTGGCATCAAGGAACCAGGTACTCACTATAGATCCTACATCTTGAAGAGAGTAGACAGTCTTCATTTTATAACAGTATATTTTTCAATAAAGATGATTCAAAAAACAAACTCAATGATGTAAATATTTTATTTTCAACTTGTCATCAAAATAATTTCATAATTTTAGAAAAATAAAATTTCAATTTTATGTTCTAAAAATACTGTTGTCATACCTATATGGCTAAATCTTTGCTACTGCTGTTGAAGGGAGAAGTAGTTATTTGGAGAAAAATAAAATAGAAAAGAATAAGAGAGCCTTATTAATTTCCAGAATGTAGATACACACACTCTTACCTCTAGGCTCCAGACTTGGTCCCTGGAGCATCCCAGCAAGGCAGCTTACTTTGTCCTCAAGGACATAGTGTTGGTATTCTTTGTGAATGTGTTTCAGCTGTATTTTCTATGGATATTTAAATGAATCGAAATCCCAAACTCATTACCAATATATAGCCACCAGAATTAAAATTCTTCCTCATTTTACTCTTCCCCACTACTAAAACAGTTTCTTTAAAAAAAAGTGTGTGAGAGAGAGAGAGACTTGGGTTTTTATGTTTTCTGCCTAGGGATTGAATCCTCTCTGGACTGTTCTAAGGAAGATCCCTGGTGACACAGTGGCTATGCACTGGACTGCTAACCAAAAGGTCTGCAGCTTGAACCCACCAGCCACTCAATGGGAGAAAGATATGGCAGTGTGCTTCCATAAAGATTTACAGACTTGGAAAACACTATGATATTGTTATTTTGTGCCATTGAGTCAACTCATAGTGACCCTGTATAGGATTTCCAAGGAGTGGTTGGTGGGTTCGAATCCAATCTTACAGTTAGCAATCCAGTGCTTATCCCACAGTGCCATACTAGAAAACCCTATGGGGCAGTTCTGTCCTATAGGGTTGCTATGAGTCAAAATCAACTGGACAGTAGTGGGTTTGGTTTGGGGGTTTAGAGTGCTGTAAGAGAGAATGTTTAGATCCATGGAGAATTTTTATTAGACCTAGCTGGAATCCTCCTATAATGGTGAGACGCATGTGAAGAAAGGCTGTTCATGAACTAGGCTAACCACAGGTAGTTTCATTGTGCTGCCCATTTATCTCATATCTTTCAATTCACAGGCAAGTTTTTTTCTACCTCTGCCTTCCTCTGGTTCAATGCAGTGATCTGTTTTAGAGTTTGCAGTTCATTATTTTAGATCAAGGAAAATCTCCAGTATTTTTTTTTTTCTCATTCCTTTCTGAAATGATGTTCATCTGGCTTTTAGCTTTCCCAAAAGTACCCTCATTCTTGATGTTAAATGCAGCCTATCTCTAAGCCTAGAGCAGGTGGCGACATCACAATTGTGCTAATTGCAATCAGGTACGAAGATGATGGTGGATTTGGGACTGATACAGGCAGGTGGGCTGATATGACACCTCTTGCTGGCCAGGAGTCCCTTCCCTCATTTGACCTTCAGAGTCTTTCTAGGACTTAAGCCATTTCTCTGGGCCCAATTGTATGTATTTTCTTCCCTCCAGAAGCAAAGGTATAAAACAAAAATAAAAATATGGAATGTAACCATCACAGGCACTATATTTACTTTAGATTTCAATAAATAGATGACTAATGTTAGAAAGGATAGTTTATCAGGGAACATGCAGTGCTGGTACAAATGATAAATGCCTCCACATATATTCAATCAAGATGATGAATCAGGAACTATTTCATTACAAGTTAGGCCTAATGTTTGTAGTTAAGTGGTGCATGTTTTGTTTATATTTTTCCCTGTTTTCATTTCAGTTTTAAACAAATTAAATTAGACTCAATAGATTGACCACTTTCCTAATGCTCCTATGTAGGTTTTTCATTGAGATAATTGCTTTTAAAATGCCCTTTCAAGCAACTAACCTTGGTGCATGACTGTTTAAAGGGAGCAATAAAAAAATACTTTTGTACAGCAATTTTTAGGACTTCTCTTGCATAGCAGGTAAATATGACTGAGAAATTTGCATGATGAAAATGGATTTAATTAGATTAATTTAATTAGGCTTGATGAGGTAGAGCCAAATTCAGGATAGATGATATTTTAAGCCAATGAAATTAGGCTCTTGTATTTTTGTATTTGCAAAATGGAGCTTCTCAGAACATGTGGAAGAGTCTTGAAATTCACACATACCTCACACTCTGTCGCTTAGTGCATGAGCACACACACACACCCCTTACATACCACACATGCACAGTGAAATGGAAAGAGCAGGGACCCTGCAGCTGGAATGTCCTCCTTGTTCGTTCTTCCTTCTTCAGTTACTAATTCTGGTTGATAAAGGGCATATTTGGCCAAGTTTGCCCCAGCCTTTCCTAGTCTTACCCTTTACTTCCAAAAACTCAAAGGAGTATCCTAATGGAAAGTGTTGTCATTTTGAATTTTCCCATTTTGGGGACAAATGTAATTGAGCTTCCTCCTGATTCTCTTTGTTTCCATTCTATAAAGGATAATAAAGTCACCCATTTTCTGATCCAGAACCCAACTTGTTTTCCCAGGTTCCCTCCTACAACCAACACAAACACAGACATTTACCAGCAAAACAGAAGCTGTTGGAGAGAATTTTTGGCTGCTGAAATGGGCTCTTGTCACCAGGACATGGCAGGCTTTTTGCTGTATTGTCTCCCAGCTCTGGCCCCGGTACTCCAAAGAGAGCTTTATGTAATCAGTCTTTCCTGACATGTGACGTCCTGTCATTTTCCTCCCCTTCGGCTCTGCTGCCGCCCACAAATCAATAACATTGCCTGGGAAGTTCAAGCTGGTTTTGCAGCCACCCCAAGCTCTGTGTTTCTTAAAGGGTATGTCAGAAAATGTAAAGTTTCCTAATGATATTTCTGGCTGATGACACATGGCAGAGCTGATGGACTATTTATAATCAGTGGCACGATCGCAAGCACATTATTTTTATTTCACTTAGGGGGGGAGCCCTGTCACTTGCAACCTCTCTTTGCAGACAAGTTGATGCCATCTCCACCTAAAGTAGCTAAATCCTCTTTGCAGAAAGTGTTTGCACTCTCCCCTTTGTGTTAGGAGCTCCCCAATTCCCATAGAAACCTTTTGTTTGGGGAATTTTTAAAAATTGTTCTTTGGGTAGGGGGACAATGAGGGCATGGAATGATTTGTAACAATTTTTTAAAATTCTGGCCTTGCCCACATCCTTCACTAGAACAGTCTCCATTCTGCTGCTCAGATCCTGCAGCATCCCTATGCATGTGGGTGTGGCTGGCAAGACTGAGGCAACAGACACAGCTACTCTGTCCAGCACTGGCCCCAATTTTAATCCTGAACGTAACTTGTTGTTGTTCTTGTTGTCAAGTGCCATCGAGTTGCTACCACCTCACAACTTTGCTATCTTTTATTGAGCACCTACTATGTTCTGGGCACCATAGACACCTCATAAACAATATATCGTTTTACCCTTTTGAATGTCCAGAGTCGAGATGTAGGAGAAAACCAGGAGATTAAATGACTTCTCTCCAAATTCATACAGCTGGTAGAGAAAGCCCCAGGCCTCCAGTTCAAGTCCGTGTTAACAAGCCAGAACCTGCTCTTTCCACTACCCTGTCCTTCCTTATCCTATGTACATACTACTTGGCATCTGGTGTGGCTGTGCAAATGCACATACAGTTCCCAATTCAGGTAGCTCCTGTGAGTTTAGAGGCAGGCCAGAGAGAAAGAGACAGAAAATTTTGAAAACTCTCATCCTGGGGGTAATACCAAAATACACTAGAAGATTCTCTGTATATAACATATAAATACCTGCTCCTCACTTATCAACTATCTAGTTATCCAGCATTTCACATATGCAACAATGGTTAAAAAACCAAAATCTTCTATCTGACCATTTTGCTCACTAATGATGCACAGTATCTGGCAATTACAAATACTGAGGTACAAGGTGAGAGTAAGGCTGGCTGTGATCGTTAAAGTTACGTGTCAACTTGGCCGGTCCATGATACTCAATGATTTAGCAGTTATGTAATGATACAATTTGGCAGTTAGGTACTGATGTAGTTAGTCATCCTCAATTTTGTGATCTGTTGTGATCATCCTCCACTTGGCCAGATCTTTGAAACCTAACCATGTTGATAAGTGAGGAATTGGCTTATACTAGAAGGAAATTTTGCATCTCTGCAATGGAAAGTGTTGTCTCTTGAAAAGATACTGAGTTTTGTTTTGTTCTATTTTTTTCTCTCTCTTAATATGTTTCCACAGGACAGAGTTTAGGGTATGGATTTGTTAACTATATTGATCCAAAGGATGCAGAGAAAGCCATCAACACTTTAAATGGACTCAGACTCCAGACCAAAACCATAAAGGTAAGAGGTGATGTGCTGGCTTCTGATTTGGGAGGCAAATTTCATCCCTTTGATATAATAAAGCCTGGCTATGCTAGAGCAGAAGTGGTGCTCTGTATTTGGTCAAAGAACACTTACCAGCCATCTGTGCTAAGTGCAGGACATTGGCCAGAACAGAAAAATGAGATTATAGCTGAATTGAAGGAAAGGACCTCCAATCCAGTGGGAAGATGGGTATCAAGGATGACTACCCTACCCAGAGACTGTGAACCTACATTTGCAAAGACAGCCAGCACTGAGCCAGGAAAAGAAGCTGAGGCAAGGAAGCAACTTTAGGCACAGGGAACAGCACATGCAAAACTGTGAACATGTAAGAAAACATGACAAGATAAGGGGAAGCATATACATTCATGTGGCCTAATTTTGAATGGGGAAGTAATATAAAATGAGGCCGTGGAAGTGGGCAGGGGCTAGGTCTTATGTACCAGCTTGGCAAGCTTGGCTTTTACTTAAGGGTAGAAAGAACACTCCTAACAAAGACCCTCAATGGAAAAATTAACTACAGATAAAGACATAAATAAATAAATAGGAACTGGCACTATAATATCAATGGGAACATAATAAAAGAACAACAGAAAAAGTAACGTTCCAGCATTCTGAAAATAATCAGCCCAGGAGATAATATCTCAGGAGGGTTTGTTTTTAAATCCGAAAAGGAAAAACCGTTACCCAGAGCCTGCTTCTACACACAGAGGGAGGTTTCTGAGGCTGGATTGTCACTCTCAGTTCAGATTCTCTGTATTGAGGAGCCTTCAGGAGATGGTGCTATTTGCTCCAAGGGTCCCTTTGGGCAGCCTGTGGTGTTCTCCTGGATAAAGCCTGCCCTCTCCTCAGCCTCCTTCCCCTTCTTCCCCCACCTCCAGGCAGCGTCCTGTTTGAGGGCAGCTGCCAGCCGATTAATGAGTCCCATCCTTCATAGCCTATTAAACCACAGGGAAGTGTCTCCTGGGCGCTCTTATCCTCACGACAGCAGGTCTGACGCAAAGTAGGACAAAAGAGAAACCTCTCCCAGAATGGAAATCTATAGATGGCACCAGCTCTCAGTATCTGAAAACACAAAATCAGAACTTGTTAGGCCAATGAGCTACTTCTCCAATATCCAGACTCACAGAAGAGATCACCATATATGATAAATCCTAGCAGGGAGATAATCAAAATGGAAACAAAACAAAAGCCTTTTTTATTTTTATTTTTTTGAATAAGTTGTGTAATTATCTTTCTTTTTTTTTGAAAAAGAGCAGCTTTACTTTTGCAGATGAGTTTAGTTTATTTCTGAAGATGATTGCGTTCTTTCCCTGATTTCATACCAGTCCATGATACAAAAAAGACCCTAAAATGTGCCCAGTGCAGGCTGTTTCATCTTGGCTTAGATCAATTTCTGTGAGTTCTCTAAGGGAGAAATAATCAAGAGTTGTTTAATTATGGGGTAGACCTCTGAGAGGCTGGAGGATTTATTTCTTTCAAAGGAAAGCTATACCTATTTTCATGCTGTAAAGATTGGATGCTCATGTCACCTGACTGTTTGAAGGGACCACGCCAGGTTGAGAGCTGTATTTGTAGGTTTGTCTGATTTTCTGTGCTGTCCGCTGTCCAGTTTAGCATTAGAATGGAGGACATTTCCTGTTGCCTTAACCTTGAACTGAACAAGATACTTTTTACCCCTTCTACTGTTGTTGTTGTTGTTAAGTGCTGTAGAGTCGGTTCCGACCCATAGTGACCCTGTACAGGTTTCCGAGGGTGTAAATCCTTACGGGAGTAGAAAGCCTCATCTTTCTCCCGTGGAGAGGCTGGTAGTTTCGAACCGCTGACTTTCAGGTTCGCAGCCCAATTCGTAGCCACTACGCTACCAGGTTGAGAGCTGTATTTGTAGGTTTTTCTGATTTTCTGTGCTGTCCGCTGTCCAGTTTAACCTTGAACTGAACAAGATACTTTTTACCCCTTCTACAGTTCCTTGAAATTCAAGCTCTTCCTCAAAGAATTTAGAATCAAATCATCAGTTGTCCATTCTGTTGTTGTTGATTTTAATATTCCATGACTCCCTTGGGATTTTCTCAAAGACTGAGTGGACCCAGCTTCTCTGGTCTCATCATGTAGCTCTTGGCCCATCAGCCTCTCAGCCCATCAGAAATGGTGCTTATCTTAGAGATAAGGAACATTGATTATTTTCTTTCCTGGAAGGACCGCTCTTTTTGCTTCTTTTAATCTCCCTTTCCTCACCCTCTCATCCACCGTGCATCAAAATGCTGCCATCACATTTGCACCCAGAAGTAACATGGGCTTCTGAGACACTGGAGAATTCAAAATGCATGATGCCACGGCTGAATCAATAATTTCCATTCTCTACCACAAATGAAAATTTAATGTGCAAACCTGGGGATTTCAGGCCTTTCATTAAAGCAGTTTATTTGCCATACTAAAAATTAAGCTTGAGTGATAGGTGCCTTTATTAACTTTTCTTCTATTTCCTAAAGGGACACAGTGTTTAAGGTAAAAGTCATATCGAAGGGGTGGGGGTAAGAGAGAAAACAAACCCTTTTTTGTCTGCTGTTAATAGTCTCATCATTTATTAATTTCTTAAAATTGCTTTCTTGCCTTTCAAGCCATTGTTTACCTCTGCTTCCGTTTGCTTTCATAAGTGACATGAGATTTATCTCTTTACTCTGACTCCCATATAAGAATAGATAACAAGCCTCTCTGGAAAAACACAAAACAAAATAAAAAAACAAGTATCTTCTTTGGAAGCATGCATTACAGAGATTTTCTCAGAACCATCTAGCTTATGTTTGTAAACTTTAGTTAACTTTGTCCCTACTTCTCACATTTCTGAAGCATTTCCCAAGTGGTATACATGCAAGGAAGCCCTGATAGCATGACAGTTAAAGCTCTCGGCTGCTAACCCCAAAGGTCAGTGGTTTGAATCCAGCAGTTGCTTCATGGGAGAAAGATGTAGCAGTCAGATTCTGTAAAAATTGTTACTGTTATTGTAAAGAGTCATCGAGTTACTTCATCACTCATAGCGAACCCTGTCTAGGGTTTCCAAGGAGCAGCTGGTGGGTTTGAAATGCCGACCTTGTGGTTTGAAGACCAGTGATGATCCTATAGCGGCCACCTCAGGAGTCCTCTGTAAAGATTACAGCCTTGGAAACCCTATGGGGTTGTTCCACTCTGTTCTATTGGATCTCTGTGAGTCAGAATTAACTCAGTGGTAATGGGTTTGGTTTTTTAAGATATGTTTAAGATGCACTAGTTTAAACCCAATGGACAAAATATGTGCTGTCAAACAGAGAGTTGACTCTTGACTTTGAAGATTGCTGTTTAAAGGCTAGATTTCTTGATTTGGGATGTAAATGGAAAGCCTGAGGGGACGGTGGAGACTCTGGAAAGCTGTAGAGAACAGCAAAGAGGGTAGCTACTGATAACCCTATACAGGGTCACTATGGGTTGGAATCGATTCTACGGCACTTAACAATAACTGGTAACCTCAAGGTCAGCAGTTTGAAACTACAAGCTATTCCATGGGAGAAAGATGAGGCTTTCTGCTCCCATAAAGATTTACAGCCTTGGAAGCCCAATACAGGGTTGCTAGGAGTCAGAACTGACTCCACAGCACATAACCACCACCACCACCACTCTTCAGCTACTGCTGATTCTTTAAACCCAGATTGTTGCCAGATCTTTCAGTTTCTCAAGGGTAACAGAAACCTGAATTTGTTTAAGATATGCTAAATCTCCTGATTTTAAAAGGTTGGCAACCAATTCACAAAACTCTAAAGCATTCTGTTAGTTGGGCCAAACAGAATTTTCATGGGTGATCCGTAGACAAGTTTGCAGCCTCAGACCTTAAATGTACATGTAATTACTGCAGGGCTGTGAGCTGAAGGACAGTGTATGCTCCTAGAAGGCTCCCCCAGATGGCGACCCCTGTCAACCAATAAGTATTTCGCCTTTAGTAAGGGAGCCATATGTGACTGTGTATAAATCCTGAGCACGTGTGGAGGGCAAGGCCAGGTCTGTGTCCTCAAGAAGGCATAAGCTAGCTCTCTAAGTACCTAAGCAGAAAGGGATCCTGATGCATGTAGTGACGCCGCAGATGGTTGGTGTGGGTCGTGAATGCAGAGGAACATGGCAGCACAGGTTCCTACTTCTCACCTTGGAGATCAGGTGCAAAGAGACGAAGATGAAGTGACGTGTCCAACACCACACAACTAGTCAGCACTGAACCTGGAGGTAGCATCAAAGGTCCTGTCGTGGATTCTACCAGGAAAAGCTGAGCTGCTCAATGTGTGAGCATAGGCTTCAAAGGGCATAATAGCAGTAACAGTCCTTTATATTGAGTGTTT
Organism: Chrysochloris asiatica; assembly: GCF_000296735.1. Taxonomy (NCBI): domain Eukaryota; kingdom Metazoa; phylum Chordata; class Mammalia; order Afrosoricida; family Chrysochloridae; genus Chrysochloris; species Chrysochloris asiatica. The sequence continues at coordinate 14,009,386 of NW_006408544.1, forward strand.
ACTCTGTGTTCAACACTATTCTAAACCCTTTAAATTCTTGTTATCATTTAATCCTAGAAATATCCTTGGGGATAGGTGCTGTACACATACAAACTCTAATGTTTAAAACAGTCCTGTAAGTAGGTGCTATTATCTCCTTTATATAAATGCACACACTGAGGCTCAAAGAGGTTAAGAGACTTACCCAGGATCACACAGTTAGTGAGACTTAGAGTACGAAAAAATGTTTTAAAAATAAATCTCTGGCAGTAGGTTGTAAGTGTTGAAATGTCACACTGCCTGTTTGCTCAGCGGCACGTGCATTCTGTGAAGGTGCGTGGGTGTGTTTGGCTCTGTGCACAAGCATGCTCACATACACCAACACAGGTTATATACTCCTTGGCACAGGAAGGAAATTTCAAAAAAGCAAACAAATGATTGAGTGGCCCTTCCAGGTGCTTCAGTAAACAGGCTTGTGGTTCTGGGCTTCTGCCATCAACCACGGTCCCACCTTGCTTCGGATTGTTTCTTTCCAGCAACAGATTATTTCTCAGACCTCTGTTTGCAGGCTCTGTGCTGAGGTCTTGGATTTAGATACACCAGAGATAGCAGTGTCTTGGACATTCTCTCACCCACGTGTGTCAGAGACAGATGGATACAGACTATAGGCTTACCTTCTCGGACTTGCCAGAGCAGCCTGGCTCCCCACTTGGGAAACTGGGTCATTTCTCAACATTTAATCTCAATGCCCAATGGAGATGATTTGCCCCATTTAGGATTTTCAGGGTGCTGTTGTATTTTGTTTGTTTTCTGATCATCTACAACAGCGAATGCTTTCAACACTCTGAAGTTTTGGGTGAAATGGCTGTGGATTCTGGGAAATGAATCTCTGTACTCCTTGACCCCACACCTGATGTTGCATAGTTCTGAGCCTCCAGGACCTCTCATAGAGCAGCCCTGGATTTACACTGTGATTTCAGCCTCTGACTAAGTGGCAAGGAGCCCCAAGGGTGCAGTCGGTTAAGCACTGGGTGGTTCAAACCCATCAACTGCTGCATGGGAGAAAGATGAGGCTATCTGTTCCCATAAAGATATATATTCTCAGAACTCCTATGGAACTGTTCTACTCTGTCCTATAGGGTTGCTATGAGTTAGAATTAACTTGATGCTGTTGTTAGATTCTGTCAACCTTATGCACAACTGAACAAAATACTGCCCAGTCCTGTGCCAATCTTGCCATTGTTGCCACGCTTGAGCCCATTGCTGCTGCCACTGATCCAATCCATCGTGTTGGGGGTCTTCCTCTTTTTCGCTGACCCTCTACTTCACCAAGCATGATATCCTTCTCCAGGGACTGCTGCCTCCTGATAAAATGTTCAAAGTATGAGAGATGAAGTCTGGCCATACTGGCTTCTAAGGAACATTCTGGCTGTACTTTTTCCAATACAAAGTTGATTGTTCTTTGGGCAGTCCATGGTACTTTTAAGATTCTCCTCCAACACCATAACTCAGATGAATCAATTCTTCTATAGTCTTCCTTATTTATTGTCCAATTTTCACATGCATATGAGGTGATTGATGGCAATGGTTTTTTAAAAAAAGCCTATGGAACACTCAGTTAACTCCAGTTGCATTTGGTCCAGTTACATTAATTAGCAATAAAGAAAGAAATATATCTACCAGAAGTTTGGTCTGATGTTCAAATGAAAAAATATCTAAAATGGAATTTGAAGGTGTGGTATGACACCCACTAAACCTTTCAGGTTTTAAGCTAAGTCTGAGGTGAAAGATTATAGACTTTTTACTGATGTGCCCTAGAAGCTCTTGTCTAATGGGATCTGTAGACAATCAAAGGATCAGCACTAATGCAATGGAGTGGAGGAGGTTGTGGGACTGGAGGGTTCCCATTTGATTTTAGGGGGAAATAGAACAGAGAGAGCAGTGCTAGGCTTGAGAGGGAGACGTACCTGGTCAAAGTTAAGCTCTAAGAAGGTTCCTCTGGCAATGGTATACCACTGGGGGATTTTGGCTTTTGTCAGCCTTAAACTTTGGTATTCAGTCTATTCAGTGTGTTAGGAGTGTTTTGCTCTTTTGAAAAATAAGACATGCGTATTTGTCAATTTTGTGGAAAATATAGAATCATATCATGAAAACAATATCCAGCCCAATACTGTTAACATTTTTATGTTTCCTTCCTTTTCTCATTTCATTGCATGTGTTCAAATGATTTTGTGTTTCATCTTTTTCTAATAATTGCATTAAGTTATTACTCAGATTGTTTTTAAAAGATGACTTTAGGGTTACTATAAGCAGGAATCGACTTGACGGCAGTGTGTTAGCTTTTTTATTTAAATAAAGCATTTTCAGAGCACAGCTATCATGCAAACTAGAGATGTGAGGGATTTCAGGACTAGGTCTGGGATGAAAGGGCAAAAAGGCTGCTTCTCTCACACTTGAGTGAGCCCAGGAGTGTTGGCACTCAGTCAGTGGGTCCGTGAGAGAATAAGAAAGACGCTTTATCATGAGGCAGCAGCACAGTTGCGGGGGAGGGGGCCCCGTGCAGAGAACGGAAGGTGTTTGTGGCAAAGCTTTACAGAAGAAAGAGAACCACCTTTCTTCCAGCCTTTCTGTACTGAGATGCTGCTTAGCCATTGCTCCATTTTCTCTTTATTCTTCTAATAGCATGAACGGTGCCTCCAGGGGATCTTTCCATACTTGATTTTTGCAGGTTCCAGTTTGCCCCCTCCCCATTTTTTTCTCTTGCCAGGGGTCATCAGGGAGTCCAGCCTTCCTCCCTCCTTTCCTTCCGCCCTCCTGCAATCCACTTGCCTGGCTAGAGGCCTCCATTCCGCTGAAGCATCCTTCCTTTGCACTCAGCATAAGCAATTATTTCTCCTATCACTGCCCTTAATACTTCCCGGAGAGTTCACAGATCATTTTTTGCTGACGGATATCACCCCACCCAGCAATGGTGGACTGCCTCCTTCAGCCTTGTTAATAATAAGAAGGCATTGTCTCTCCTCCCCACTTACAGCTACAGTCAGCGCCACCAGCACTCGGTGCAGTAGTGATTCCCTGCCAAGGTCAGCGGGGGCGGAAGGATCACTCAATCCCTAAGGAACCAAGTGAGGGCACGTGGCAACACGAGCAGAAACTGGAGACTCGCTTACCCTAGTTGTATTAGGTTGCCCTCTTTTGCGGGACATTTCATTTGGTGGCTGTACCTAACCACTTTCAGTGAATAATTTCAGATGCAGGCAGAGGAGTTTGAGAGATGGGAATACAGTTTTCCTGGTTGGTTGGTTTTTTTTCAGTCCAGTAGAGTTGATATAATCCCAGTGTTTTAAAGGTTATTCATTCACAGTGTCCTGGGTCTGGGCTACAAAAGAAAAATGGATATGTAGATGTTTGGAAGACACTTAGGTTTTCAGAAGTGCATGGAAGGAGGTCTACAAGTATAAGTAAGAAGACAGCAGCATATGTGAAAGGAGCTCTGGTATTGTAGTGGTTATGAGTCAGGCTGCGAATCTCACACTCAGCAGTTCGAAACCACCAGTGGTTCTGAGGTTGAAAGTGAGGCTTTCTGTTCCCGTAAAGATTTACAGCTTCGGAAACCCTATACAGAGTCACTATGAGTCAAAACCGACTCCACCGCACATAACCACCACCACCACCACCAGTGTGATGTGGCTATTTAAAGAAAATCAGCATACGCTTGGCTATTGGGAAAATTGTGGGTTCCAGATCACAGAAAAAAGTGGTCTGCTCTTGTCCTCTCTGGCCAGCTCATACCTGGTATCTTGTGTCATTCTCAGCTCCACATTTTAATGAGACCTGGCACTATAAGTTGTCTAGAGGCAAATGACCAAGATGGCAAAGACAGTCCTGCACCCACTTTAGCCCACCATGGCTGCTGTCCCACTTTCTAGGAAAGAAGATTCTACCACAATTCTAAAGTATTAGCTCAGTCTTGTGTTTCAAGTCCTGATGTGGCACTGTGGGTTAATGTACTGGTACAAGGTTGGTTTGAACTGCAAGGTCAGCAGTTCAAGCTCACCTGTCTCCTTGGAAACCCTCCATAGGGTTGCTATGGGTTGGAACTGACTCGATGGCACTTAACAACAACAACAACAACATCATATTTCAAGTATCTGTGAACAGAATCTATGGATCCATCAGAGTAGAATATTTGCCTTGGATGGTTGTTGTGGTTAAGTGCCGTCCAGTTGGTTCTGACCCATGGCAACCCTGTATAGGGTTTCTGAGGTGGTAAGTCTTTGTGTAAGCAGAAAGTCTCATCATTCTCACTTGGAGCAGCTAGTGGGCTAGAACCCCCAAGCTTGTGATTTGAAGTCTAGTGCATATCTTCTAGAGCCATGAGTTCCTTATCATCAGAGACATTCAAATGGAATCATTAAGGATGATGTAGAAGGGATTCCTGTACTAGATAGGAGTCTGACTAAAGGACCCTTCTAACAGATGCAGTAACTTCATGTTGTTTCTGGGTCTAAAGCTGTCTGTCCAGTCCAGTAGACACTGGTCACCTATGGTTGTTGTTATTCCTGTTGTATGCCAATGAGTTAATTCCAACTCATTAGCAACCCTGTATAAGGTTTCCTAGAATGGCTGGTAGACCAACTCTGTATAGGGTTTCCAAGAGCAACTGGTAGGTTTGAACTGCCAACCTTGTAGTTAGCACAGTTAGCAGTCCAGTGCTCATCTTACAGTGAAACTCCATTTGTTAGTTACATTTAAATTTGAATTAAATAAGATGAAGAGTTCAGTTTCTCAGTCTTACTAGACACATCTCAAGTACTCAATTGTTACATATAGCTACCGGACAGTGCAGATATAGAACATTTTCATGATTCCAGAAAGTTCTGGGGTCAGCACTGGCCCAGAACGTCATTCATTTCTCTTTGGATATCGTGCTGACTTAGGGAAGGACAGCTGGCCTTCCAAGCATCTTTGAGCAGCTTCTTCCTCTTCCCTTCCCTGTTGTCTATTCAAAGGAGCTCTGAGACAGGATGTAGAGTTGAGTCCAAGCTCTCTTATAAACTACTAGCGTAACCTTGGGCAATTTACTTTGTATCTATGGACTTGTTTCCTCATCTACAGAATGGTCCCTTTCAGCTCTAACAGTCTAACTTATAAAATGATTTTTCCAGCTTGGTAACTTTCCATAGCAAGTAGCAGTTTGTGCCAAGCACATGGCCTTAATGTCACTGACCAGGTTGGCATGGTATGGTCGGAAAAGATCCAAGAACTTGGAGTCATATCTCGGTTTGTTTCTTAGTTCAGCTAATTCTGTGTCCTTAGACTAGTAGTTGACATCACTGAACTTGAGTTTGTCATCTGGAAAATGAAACTAATTATACCTCCCTTGCAGGTAATCATGGCTTATGACGGATACTCAAGAAATACTCCCCATGATAAAGATTATGCTGATAATGCTATCCGTAAGGTGAAAGTTGCATGATGAGACAGGGCAGCATAGTACCGACCTTTTTCCAAATACATGTTTCAGGGATAGATGAAAGAGTAATGAGTCTGAGTCTTCCTAAGATCCAGGCAACATATACAAAGGACTCTGTATAGTGTTACACAACTTCCGGGTGCCATAGTATTTTTCTCAATCTTTCATAAAGCAGGAGTCAGGGGTTACAGTTCCATGAGAATACTGAGATCTGAAGCCCGGAATTTGAGACCATTTTTTCCTCTAACTAGGCCTTGAAATAGCACATCTCTCTCTTCTGCAAGCCACTAGTCAGACAGTAAGATCCTTATATTAAACCTCTTTGATTTTTAAAATCAAATAGCTTTTTAAAAGAAGCTATTAGTTAGATGAATCCATCATACATGATTACATTTAAAATATATATATTTATCTAGCCCACTGTATGTCAGATGTTCTCATGATATTCTTTGACTCCTTGATTCTCTCTAGCTTCATTTCCATATCAAATTCAAATCTTGGGAGAGGAGTGTAAATCTATTATATACACCATATTGTAAGTTCCATTGCATTTTCAGAGAACATTTCCTGAGCTCTTACCCTACCTAAGTTTTTAAGATTAGATGCCACAGAAGGGAGAATAGAGATATGGTCTGCACCAAAATGCTTAGACTAATAGGGCAGGTAATGTCTTATAAGTGGCTTTGATGGTAGGCAGGGTCTGAGAACTGCTGTCATTGAAGTGTTTGTCCTCTGTAGAAGCCAAGGGGAGATTTTTTTTTCTTGGCCTCCTGGAGGAGACAGCATTCAGACTGGAGCTTGAAGAAAAGGCAAGAGTTTTATTTTGCTGAAATGGTGGGCAAGCAGCAGGAACAAAGACATGGAAATTGAAACATACAGCACACATTCAAAAAATGTGACCATGATTCTGCTTGAACTAAAGTGTAGGGTGCATGAAGGGATTTGTAGGAGACAAGAGGATGGGCTAGATCCCAGAGGGCCTTGAAAGCTCAGATCAGGGGTTTGGACTTCCATCACAAGGCACTGGGAAGCATTTGAGATCTTTGAGCTGGAAAGTAGAAACTCAGCACATGATAGAAATGCTACTATCCAATTTTGCTCCTGATAGAAGAATATTCTGTATCATGTGGCAGGTGGAGGAAGCATTGATGCCATAGAAGTAGATAACTGTCCTTCTGTGGGTGGCACTGATAGGCACAGGGAGAAAATCAATCCATAGAATCAAAGCTGCTGTTTCCAGAAGCCAACTGACTTCTTTCTTCTCTCTCTGCTCCTGGAGGTGGAACCATAGGTTCCCAAGAGGGTTTGTTCCTAGAAGGCCCTGGCAGCCCCCAAGTCTGTTCTGTGCTGCCATTCGTCTGGGTTCTTTGGAATGAATGTCCCCCAGGGACCTGTCTGCCCTGGGGAGCTTATGCTCACTGAGAGAGCAGAGTATGACAACAGATTGGAGAAAATCTGTAGCCTGATATTCTGAAATGATCAGGGTGTGTGTGTGTGTCTCCTCTGCTAGACTAACAGCCCTAATGTCAGGGACTGTGTTATATTCATCTCTGTACTCCCAATGTCAAGCATAAGGCTGTATTACGTAGCAATCGTAACAAAGCCGTGGTTTATTGAGCACATGGTTTATTGTGCTAGGCATTGTGCCCAAACACCTTGTTTAACCCACACAACTCTACTAGAAAGCTCTTAAGCTAAATAAAGTGGCTTCCAAAATTTCGTGGACAAATTCCATTATGTTTTCATTCCATTTTTCCACAAACTTTCTGAATCCCCTCAAATATTTGGTGGTATTCAAGTAATGAAGCTAAGAAAGGTGAAGTAACTTATCCCTAAGTCGTACAGCAAGTAAGTGGTCAAAGCCCTTGCTTTTTAACTTCTACCTTCTTTCCATTCCAGAATACATGCTCCATTTCAGTAGCATAAATGACAACTCCCTTAGTAGTCTGTTTCTGAACCCAATTACCTGATACTCTGACTAGCACTTAACAATGAAACTCTCAGGCTGAGGAGTGGGGAGGACAGGAAGGATGTGTGAATCTAGAGGAGAAATAAGAGAAGAATGGAAGATACAGAAAAGGTAGATATGAACTCAGCACATCCCACAATGGCACAGGATGCCTCATGAGGTTGTGAGTGAGCTTCCTTTCCTTGGAAGTGTGTAAGAATAGTCAACTGTCATGGATCCTGCCCTGAGCTTCTGAAGCCACTTCCAACACTGACTTTCTCTGAAACAGGTTTCAAGGATAGCACTTCCTGCTGGGATCACTGGTGTCACCTCGGTCCCCTTTTTCTCCACTTACAGTGAACCTGGTTGTAGAAATTAGCAGCTTTGTGAATTAATCCCTCTCTAATAAAAATCGTCCATTCAGTGATGGAGGTCATTATTGGGATTGGAAGGAACCAAAAACTCGCACGTCTGTGTTCCACACCAAAGTTCAAAACCAAATGAGTGGTAGATAAAAGAAAAAAGTAGAGGAAATTCAAATGTCACTTTGATTACTTATTAAAGCCTGCATAGATTATATGGCCATAATGGACTTCCTAACCCTGGACTTCCACACTTACAAAGACTGACACACCTTGAGATAGGTGTGTGGGCCCCACAGTCCTCCCCGTATGAGAGCAGAGCCTACCCCATAGAGCTTAGGGCCTAAAGTTGAGTGAGTACTTCCTATGAGTACCAGGCTTCCAGAAGGGAGGAGGCAGAAACTGAGTGTCACATGCTCACTTCCTCTATGGACCGCTTCATTCAGAGCAGTCATGCCATCTCCTCTGGAGAGGAGTAGAAAGAGGCCTAGAATGGTACTCCCAGGGCTCCCTCCAAGTGGAAGGAAACACCAAGAATAAGAGGGGAATTCCCCTCTCTCTGTATTACATGTCTTTGTTGGCTTGCGTAGCCCCTCACCAGCTGTGGAATCCTTGAAGCAGAGGCACCCCTAGTTCAGGGACTGACACATAGTAGGGGTTCATGGAGGGAAGGCATGGACAAACTTTCATCTTCAAATGCCAGTGTTTTCCTAAAGGAGCACCTCTCCATGGGTGAGAAGGAGCCATGCTTCCCACATCCGCTTCCTTCTCTGTGTCTTGACAGGTCAGAGAAACAAGGGGTAAAATGGCGCTGATGATTCAGGAAATAGTGTTCGCCAGAATGTGCTATTCTCCCTACCCTGCCCAGATGTAAGCAAATGCAGGAACTTGTGGTGCTGTGGAGGAGGGATGCAGTGGGTCTGGCAAACAGCCTCAGTCTGGGTTCTGCTTCCCGCATGCATGGTGAATGAGAAGTCCTCCTTGGTGAGAATCACCGAGAGCAGAGTTGGGAAGACACATGGGAAAATAGAAAGTACTTCATGAATACAAGGTAGTAGGATTTGTGAGAATGTGTTAGAGGTAACTCATAGTAGGAAAAGATAACCCAGACCCCACCAGGTGGTAGATGAGGCCATTGCCTCTACAGACAGTCACTGGTAATATTCTAGGTGCTTGCTTGCTTGCTTGCTTGGTAAATTGGAGCTTGTGTCCCAATGAAGGGTGGATTTTACAATTTACTAAGTATCTCCAAAATTCAGAGTATATACCAACCCACGATCACTGAGTCAGTTCTGACCCATGGATCCCATGGACAGAGTAGAACTGGTCCCTCACATTTTTGAGGTTATAAATCTTTAGGAGAGTAGATAGTCTCATCTTTCTTCTGTGGAGCATCTGGTGGGTTTGAACCACTGACCTTGTAGTTAGCAACCCAACGCTTAAACCACTGTTCTGCCAGGACTCCTTTCAAGTATATGCTAGACTAAATATATAATCTCAATTATTTGCAATAGTGCATCCAAGAAGATTGTCCCCTTGTTTACCAGTAAAGAAGCTGAGACCTGTTGAGATCAACTTTGCTGGCCAGCATTGCCCAGCTAGTGAATACTAGACCTGATTTATAAGTTGGAACATACTTTTGTTAGACTATCTTTTGCAGCGGTGTCAGTGGACTCTACAAACCAGCAGGAATGGAGAGGAAATGGGGGAGCTTTCTGTCAAGATCATCTATAGCATTGATGATCACAGTCATCTACCTTTGGACCAGTAGGAGAGAAATTGCCTCCTTGTGTATGCTTCTTCTTGAGCTCCAGAGTGAGATCAGTGCTGACCTAGAAATGCCAATCTAGTCTTCAGAGATTTTGGATGGATGAAATAAGCAGGATCCTGACTGTTTGAGGAAAGGGAGTTCTCTAGGGCGCTACATCCAATGTCAGAAGCCCCAGGTTTAGGCCAATAGCTCAATGGGATTAACACTCCAGCAATGTATGACCCTCTGCAAAGGCTGAAAGCCAGAGATGTTTTTAGAAATGTTTCAGCCTAACAGAGGGTCTTGTGTTAGAAGAAATACAGCCCGAGTACATCTTGGAAGCCAGGATGGTCAAACTTCAACTCTCATACTTCGGACATATTATCAGGAAGGACCAGTCACTGGAGAAGGATATCATGTTTGGTAAAGTGGAGGGTCGAAGAAATAGAGGAAGATCCCCAATGAGATGGATTGGCACAGTGACAGCAGCGATTGGCTCGGTGGTAGCAATGATTGTGAGGTTGACCCAGGACCGGGCAGTGTTTCATTCTGTTGTGCTCATAGGATTGCTATGAGTCAGTACCAACTTGATGGCACCTAACAACAACAACAGCAGAGGGTCTTAATACATGTGTGAGGAAATGTAAAGTTGAAATACTGAGATGAACATTTGGAAAGTGAATACAGGAATATCTTCATTCTACCTCTTTTCCCACCACTCTTACATCTGTTAGTTTTCTAAGCAGTGAACTAGGAGACTTAAGATTCAAAATAGAAAAGAAAAATCAAGCAGGGTCAAGCTTCATAGAGAATGATCAAGGTGCCAGTCATCTTTAGGATTCATCACTCTTATGTGGCAGGGGTCTGTCTCCAGTCTGTTGCAGTAATTCTCCTTGGCTAAGATTCTGACCCCATCAGAATCATCTTTTGAGAAAAATGGCTCTGGTTGTGTCATTGATTTTTGTCGTGCCAGCTCCTTTTCTTAGCAGGATCGGTTCCCAGCCTGCATCCCTCTGTACTCTAGCTCTAACTATACAGGTATAATGAGGATCAAGGACATTACTATACATTATGCATTTCTTGTGTGCCAGGCACTGTCTCAGAACACAGTTACCTGATACTCTAACTTGCACGTGTCAGTGAGATCCACAGGAAAAGATTGGGGAGTACAGGAAGGTTGTTCCCGGAGTGCTAAGGGCTCTTGACCTTTATCACCTCATTTGCTCTTACAACCAAAATAAATAAATAAATAAATAAATAAATAAATAAAGCCAGTTGCCCTCTAGTAGATGACATCTCATGGAAACGCCATTTGTTACAGAGAACTGTACTCCGTAGGCTGTGACCTTTCAGATAGATTGCCAAGCCTTTCTTCTCTGTTGCTTCTGGGTAGGTTCAAACAGCCAACCTTTTGGTTAGTAGTCAAGAGTTAAACTGTTAGAACTACCCTTAATAAAGGGCTATTATCAGCCACCATTATTATCTGACCCCACCACATACGATTACTTCACCTGCCTCACCATCAGCCTCACTTTAGCTCTGTCTTCTTCGTGGTCCTTTTAATCTCTGGTTAGTTTCATTCTTCTCTGTGTTCCTGTTGCACCTATACATAGCCCTGGAAATGCACTTGTCTTGTGGCATTGTGATAAATCATCTGTATGTTTACTCATTCATTCTTCTATTTGCCTATGTCTCTTGACTATTTCCTTTGTGTTATCTTTTTCCCCATTGAACTTGGAGGTGCTTTAAGGCAAGAAACCATGCCTTGTTCTTACTATATCTCTTGTATCCAACACTGTATCTGGATCATGGTGGGTACTTAGGAAATGTTTGCTGAGAGAAGACCCCTAGATGATGTTCTTTCAGTCTTTGTGACCGCAGACACTGGGGAATGGGAAACCTGACTCTTAGCTCTTAGTTTATTAGGGAAACATAGTAGTGATTCTGGGTGTTTGACTCTCAGTGATAACCCCACACACACATCAAGTGGAGGAATCCAAATTTCAGTGAGCCTCAAAGAGCCATGAATGGCAGCATCATTCATCATAAGCTGTGGCATTCATCATAAGCTAAAGGTATCCATTCATGTATTTAATAGGTGTTGAGCATCCTGCTGGGATTGAACTCTGTGTAGGGAAGAAAAAGATGCACACATCCTCAAGGATATCAACAGACTAGATTGGGAGATGATGACTCAAAGTTGGAAAGGGTTACGTACCATTGGTCAGTTCAGATAGAGCACGAAGATGAAGAGCTGGTGACTTAGGTCAGAAATGGGCAAGTACCTTGGGTACAGTTAGCACAATTGAGAGCCGACTTTCAGGAAGAAACAAGATCAGGGAAGGCTGACTAGAAGACATGGCCTCTGAGTAGAGACCTGAGGAGGAGGGGTTTTTCTCATGAGCAAAGACATAGAGGTGAGAGAATGTGTTTTGGGGAGCACAAAGTTCATTGTGATAATATGCCAGTAATTGTCATGAATTAGACAAAGGTGACCCTTATTTCCAAGGACAGGTCATTTCGCTTTCCCTACCTTTCCCTGCTGCTGTCTGGAAAATAGTTCTGCTGAGTCATAACCTCAAAGACTCTTAACTTTCGGGTAATAGGAGGGGCAGGAGAACCTTCTGTGAAGCAAAGCCCTCAGGCGGTTGCTCAGGGTTCTTGGTCCTTCAATCCCCATTACCCACCCCGCTTCCTTTGGTTTTACTTGAACTCAGTTCCAATATTATCCTTCAATGTCCCCAGATCCTTGACACCCCAAATGCACACAGGGACCCTCCATGTAAAGGCCCCTCTGCCTCTCATCCATGTGTTCAAAGGGATTCTACCGATGCTTCCCAGACAGCCCGTGAGCTTCTAGAAGTAGATACTGCAGCCTGGCTGCTTCACTCTGTTGGCAGGAGGAGGCCAATGAGGCATATTAGTCACTCACATCACTTTATCTGTTGAGTCAACATCTATTTTTAGATTTAGAGCCCATAAAGGGACCTGGTATCTCTGTCATTGAAAGGGAGTGATGGCGTGGGTGAGGGGTCTGATGATTCTTTAGTCCTCTCTGCTAAACCCCATGCTAGAGCCAAACTCCCCATAAAGCCTCAGGAGTAAAAGCTGCATTACTGCTGAAAGTTTAAGTTCTAAATGCCCAAGGTCCAATTTAACATGTGTAATTCCTTTTCCACCAATAACCTATCCATATACGGTATTGTGACGTCTTATGTGTTGCTATGATGCTGGTATGGCGCTGTAGGATAAGCACTCAACTGCAAGGTCAGTTTGAACCACAAGGTCGGCAATTCAAACTCACCAGCTTCTCCTCAGAAACCCTATCCAGGGTCACTATGAGTCGGAACTGATTCAACAGCACTTAACAACAACAACAATAGATACTGGAAGTTATGCTACTAGTATTTCAAATACCAGCAGCTTCACCCGTGGTAGACAGATTTTAGCAGAGCTTCCAGACTAAGATCTGCTGATATACTTCAAAAAATGAGCCAATAAAACCCCTATGGGTCACAACAGCATTTCGTCTGATATTTTTGTTGTTAAGTGTCGTCGAGTTAGTTCTGACTCATAGCGACCATGTATAGGGTTTCCAACGAGCAGCTGGTGAATTTGAACTGCCAACATTGCACTTCAAACCCAGCTTGCAGTCCAGTGCATTACCCCACAGCACCACACCAGCACTCCACTGTCTGATATAGTGCTGAAAAATGAACCCCCTAGTTTGAAAGGCACTCAAAATACACAGTCGCTACAGCAATGAACTCTAGCATGCCATTCATGCAGATGGTGTAGGAACACTTTCATTCTGTTATCCATCAGGTCAACAGCAACTGGACAGCAACTAACAAAAATTCTTTTTGCACACATACTTTTGGGTGTGCACACACACATGCACAAGCTCACCGCTATAGTCTTAGCATATCTTGTGAACAAGCTATACAGATTAAAAAACAAACTCCCAACTGAAAAACGCTAATGCTTATAGGTCCCTCGTTGTCCAACGTTGTCAGATGTGCTCCGAAATGACTGTTTTTATCATCTATTCTGAGCCATAACCACCCCAGAAATAGCTTTAGCAGGAAAATGCTTTTGTTAGACGAGCTGTAAATTATATTTCAAATGTCTGATGTTGTTTTCTTTAAAAAAATAAATAAATAAGTAAATGAAAGTCTAAAATTAATGACTGCTGGGGTTTGCTTTGCTTATGTGTACTGCTACAGATTTGGCTTCTTGCAGATGGAATTTCAGATCTGTTTACACTTCTGTGTTAGCTTTTTGGGCAAAAAAAAAAAAAAAACAGTTGAGAGATCTGGGAGGACAAATTTGCAAAGTCAAACTTATAACCATCAGTAGGTATCTCATTTCTCTCCATTGCCCTCTCTCTCCCCAACTTTGTGCCCCCACTTTGTTTATTGTGGTTTTCTCTGCTTTGCCTCCAAGTCAGAAGGCAAGACTGGTCCTTACAGATGCGATATCAAGGTCACATATCCAATTTTGTGAGCAGATGTTCATTCAGCCCCATTTCACCAGCACTTTGCCATTCAGTGAGAGCAGACCTAGTGGGAACAGATTAGAGCAACAAAAGAGATGGAACGTAAAAATTCTTGCAGAGTACCTGATCATGTTTATGTGTTGGAGGAGAAGGTGGGGGTGGGGAGGGTGGCAAAGAGAGAAATGTGCAGAACAGAATTTCATGGGGATTTCTTTCTTTCTTCCCACCCCCCCTCGTTTATCCAAAGATTATTATGTGTTGGATACAGTAAATCATCTATACACCCACATCCAGGAGGTAAATCTTCAGAACTCCATGCGTGGGTAGTTCTGCATTTAACAGCTGCCATACAGTAGCTATTTTGTTCTGCACTTAGAGACCCTTGTCTGTGCATTTGTTTTAAGTTATCGTCAACTCTCCTTTTGTTCCACTATTGATGTACTCCTGGTTCTCATTACTATTACAAGAATAGCTAAAAATCTGAACTACTGAGTTATTCAAACTGACACCATGAATTGTAATTCTAGACAAGGGGCTGTCATCTTGGTTGTTGACTCAGCCTCTATTCTGAGACGGATTGCCTGTAATGGATTCAGCTCCTCTTACCTTTTCCTAGGTCTCATATGCCCGTCCAAGCTCTGCCTCAATCAGGGATGCTAATCTCTATGTTAGCGGCCTTCCCAAAACCATGACCCAGAAGGAACTGGAGCAGCTCTTCTCGCAATATGGTCGTATCATCACCTCACGAATCCTGGTTGATCAAGTCACAGGTTAAGTATTTCTCTGTAATTTCTTTCCTGTGTTTTAGTGCCACCATAAAGATGACCTGTTACTCAGAGGAGCAGCAGGGTTGATTAGAGTGGACTATGCTCTGGTAGCATAGTGGTTAAGTATCAGGTTGCGAACCACAAGGTCAGCAGTTCGAAACTACCAGCTGTTCTGTGGGAGAAAGATGAGGTTTTCTGCTCCCGTAAAGATTTACAGCCTCAGAAAACCCCGTACAGGGTCGCTATGGGTCGGAACCGACTCCACGGCACATAACAACAACATGTGGGTTATGAGTAGATGTATTTTTGACTTGAGAAGAAAAACTTCGTATCAGTCAACTGCTCAAATTTAAAATGGGCCACCTTTGGAAGTAGTAAGTTCTCTATGAGAATTGTTCCAGCAGCAACTGAGCGGTTGGGCAGAGTTATAGAGAGGATTCAGGCATTAGGAGTGGGACTGTATGACCTTCAAAGTATCTTTCCCTCAATCAACCTCAACCAAGTAACATTATCTGGTAGGTGAAAAGAACATATATGAGAGTGTTGTGAACAAGTTCAGCAGTCTAAGCCTACCAGCCACCTCTCCCCCCGCCCGGTAGAAAGATGAGGCCTCAGAAACCCTATAGAGGATCACTGTGAGTCAGAACTGACATGATGGCACTTAACAACAACATAGTTATAGCTCTAAATCATAGCATTCAAATTAGAGGCAACTTCAAACTGTCTCTTTTCACAAGTGAGGAAGTAGAAGTCCAGAAGAGTAAACCAGCTGGTTAGTAGCAGTGCAGGACTAGGAACCCAGGATCTAGTGCTGAGTTAAATCCATCGCTGTTGAATTAATTCCAACTCGTAGTAACCCTATAGGACAAAGTAGAACCACTCCACAGGGTTTCAGAGACCAAATCTTCATGAAAGCAAACCACCTCATCTTTTTACTTCAGAAAACGGATGGCTTCAAATCACTGACAAATTATTGGTTGGCGCCCAATGCTTAATCCACTGTGACACCAGGTCTCGGCCCTGTGATATCTTATCCAGAATAAAGAATGCCCATCCTCACCTCTCTGTAAGAAATGTAAATCACCCAAGGATGCATTTTTAATGACAAGGTGTATTCCAAAAACCAAAAGCAAAAACCCTATTCTGACTCATAAGACTCTGTTTAGGGTTTCCAAGGCTGTGAATCTTTATGGGATCAGAAAGCCTCATTTGACTCCCATAGAGTTGCTAGTGGCTTTGAACTGCCAACCTTGATTTCAATTTCAGTGCTTATCCTACAATGCCACCATGGCTACTCCTAAGTTGATCTAAGTTTAAACTCAATTTAGTAATTCATCCTTTGACTCTTGTAACAAAACCTCCATGAGACTGCTCTACCCCAATCACTGCCCAGAGGGTCTGAACCAGGATGAGTGCATCAGTCCCTCCATCATAGAACTCCAATGTGATGAGTAAACTCCCAGGGTCCTGTCCAGAGCACTGTGTGAGCTCAGGAGAGTGTGTGCTATGACTTGTGAGGGTGAGCTTCGTGGGGACTGTTGAGAAGGTTTCATTAAGGATGCAGTGTCTAAGCAGGGTTTGGGAAGTTATCTGGCAAGGAGGGGTAGGGCATTATAGGTAGAGAGGACAACATATGCCAATGCCTGGAGTTAAGGAAGAGTACAGCCTGTTTAAGGAATGGCAGGTGGTCCCAGGTGGCTGGTATGAGGCGCAACAGGGAATTGGGGGCCAGATCATCAGGGGTGTAAATGCTGTACCAAGATCTCTGGGCTTTATCTGTATACATGGTGGAGCCACGGAATACTTGCCTTGTGGGTTGTTTGCTTGTTATTTGGAGAGGGGGATAGTAAGGTACAAAATGCAAAAGGTGCAAAAATAAAAATATAAATAAAAGATTTTGTTAAACGGTGTAATATGGTCAGAGTTTGCTTTTCAAATAGCTTATTAAGTTGCTAGGTGTGCGAACACATTGGAGGACTAGAAACTTGGCAGTGGGTGATCAGTTACAGCAACTCAAGAGAGATGAGGACTAAAAAGGGCAATGGAGGGGACAGCTGGATGGGACAGATGTGAGAAATTCCTGTGCTGTGTACATGCCAGTCAGAAATGCAGGCAGATGTGTTTTGATGGATAAGAGTGATTCAGGGAGCCTGGCTTGACTCTGGCCCTACAGGTGAACAGACATCCCATAGAATGTCCATAGGGCATATCCCATCTCTTCCTAGAGATATTTACTCGTTTGGTTTATTCTATATTTATGGAACCTCTTTCTCTTTCACCAGGAGTGTCCAGAGGGGTGGGATTCATCCGCTTTGATAAGAGGATCGAAGCAGAAGAAGCCATCAAAGGGCTGAACGGCCAAAAGCCCAGTGGTGCTACAGAACCGATTACTGTGAAGTTTGCCAACAACCCCAGCCAGAAATCCAGCCAGGCCCTGCTCTCCCAGCTGTACCAGTCCCCCAACCGGCGCTACCCTGGCCCACTTCACCACCAGGCTCAGAGATTCAGGTAGGCATATCAACAGGGATACAGGCCCAGGCGAGGGCCAGAAAAGCCCTCAGCCCTCAAGGATAGGACAAGGGTCATCACCTCTACCACCAGCAATTACTATGCAAAATTCCCTCTGAGCCTCAGTTTCCACTCATGTAAAATGAGCTGATTGGGCCAGATGCTCCTCAAGCCATCTCCCAACTCACCACTATGACTTGTTAAACTTCAGATTCCTTAGTAGAAACAAAATTACTGGTTTTCACCAAAAAGTAGATTCTGTTTCAGTAAGAGTTCATCATAGATAAGTGATTGCAGTCAGCAGCTCGATTTAGGGCTACACAGGAACTTTTCATCAGCCATAGTAAAGGGTAGAGAGAAGGGCCCACAGGGGGCAGGCCTTTGCCAGAGGGAGTGGTTTTACTGTATGCTTTTTCCTCAGCAGGTCATGTTGAGAGGTGGGGAGATACTCTCTTTGGATGTTCCCCTTCTCTGGCAAGCCATCAGACACTGGCAAGGCAAGGAAGAAGATTCTGTCCAGGCCTTATTAGTGTTTCCTCCTTCCAGCACCCAACCCCTCTAGACATTCCTGGTGCAGTGAGTGGGGGATTTCCCTCTGAAACATTCTTAAATGCAGATTTCCCTCCATGAAGCCAGTGCCATTGTGAGCAGCTGCTATTATGCAAGGCAGTTGGGAACAAGAGATAAGGAGACTGGAGGCCTACCCATAGTATATTCTAAAACAATCATTTTATTCCATCCATGTCCCAGCCTCCCTTGAATGAAACCATTTTTCTAATTATCAAATATCCACCGAGCCACAAGAGAAGAAAAAACCAACCTGTATATGTCCTCCTATTTCCCATGAATTTGAAATGGTTAATGGTTTCATGGAGTCCAGTCATCTAATTTTTATTTTGTGTGAGACCACATGCAGTATTTATGTAAAAAAGCCTCTCCAGTAGCCTTCTAATGGTGGAAACTATGATTACTACTGTCCCGTGGAGTGAATAACTTGTCCCCAAGTAAGGTACCGACCGTGAAGAAGATTATGACATAATGACTGTATGCCAGGAGGTGATTTGGGTTGTAAATGTTAAGCTTATTTAAAAAAAAAATTACCCCCCCAAAAAGTGTGTGTGCAGTAAGATTTATTTGATATAGCTAGGCTAAGAAAAGATCCATTCTGATGCACATAGTGTTCATGTGCATTGTTAATCTGGAACAGAGACCTTTATTAACAAGTTTAATTACGCTACAAGGTGAGCAATTTAAGTAGACGACCCCCCCCACCTCCTTTTAAACAGTTTCACACACAATATAAAATAAAATTCACACAAATATTCTGAAAGGTGCGGGGAGTGGGATTAATTCAGACCTTGAAAGAAAGGGAGATTCATTCGACACTTTCTTTATACTCTAGCATTGACCTAAACTTGAATTACTTACAGTTGGAGGCAGGAAAGGGGAAAGCTACTAGTGGATAAACTTGTAAGCACTGGGGAAAGTTGTTGAGCTTTTCTTCTTTGAAAATGGAGCATTCTTATTAATAGTTCCATTGAGCGATCTTGCCATCTGTGAGGCATTAACCCAGAGACCCTCCTTCTCTTTGCAGGCTGGACAATTTGCTTAATATGGCCTATGGCGTAAAGAGGTAATTAAAACTCCACAGATTGCCAGATGCCCATGTTGGCACAGACTGGGGCTAGATTTTTTTTTTTTTTTTTAATTCACTAACTTTACTTTTTTGTTTGTTTTTGTTTTAATTCTTCCTTTTTTTCTTCCACCAGCATGTCAAGTTTTTCATTTTAATTTCGGACCTCAGTTGATTTTATTTTTTTAGGGCACACAAAGTGTGTTTGTGTGTTTCACTTTTCTTTTATTTGCAGGTGGGCTTCTCCTATGGTTCAGGTGCCACAGCTACCAAGCCCTTGATATTCGGGTCCTGTGAATGGCTCCCCCTAAAGGGGAAGTCTGTGACTCTTTGCTAGCTGCTATTGCAAACTTGCAGAGCAAGTGTTTTGTATTAACAGTGGCAAGAGTCAGTGAAGAGGGCAAGGTCCTGCAAATCAAAATTAGAACATTTTACTAATCATAGTTGACAATCTTAGGATTGTCAATGGAAAAATTACATTTTGGATTACCAGCCCTGGCCAACCCATGAATAAAAACGTGAATGACTTTTGACTCCCGCCCCCACCTCAGTGCACATTTCATGGCGGATCCTCAGAATAAAGCATTATCTGTGTGCACCTCAACCGGAGGTTTCTTTTGTCACAGGTTTTAACAGTCATTATAAATCCTCCTTTGGCTATATATGTATGTGTACTTAAAACTTGCTATTTCTTTTATTTAAAACCTTTTATGGGTTTGGGGGCACTTTCTGAACATAGTCACAGAAGGGTTGCAGACACTGTCTGAAAGCTGAATCACGGGAAGTTGGGTGTGTTATATCACCGTGTCTGTGAGATTCCCATATGTGCTTTTGATAAGCTCCACTGAACTGCTAGGGATGTAGCATCTTCATCATCTTGCTCAGTAGAGCTGCAAACTTTAATTCCCCTTCCTACTGTCAAGGGAAAGAGATGTGGTCTTTAATAGTCCACGTCATACTCCCTGTACTAGGGTGTTGTTTCACCACTTGGTCATGCATGGTAAGTACCCCTGGCCCTAGAAACTGGCATACAGTGAAGGAAGTAATTTGACTGCAGATTTTACTGTCAGATTATCAATTCTCCCCAGCCTCTAAAATGTCAATCCCTGAACAGTATTTCTGGTGTCTAGCACACTGCTGGCCTGTTCCAAGGCATTTGACATCTTTCCTAGCTTGATCTCATACCTCTGCCCCTCCCTGACTTGATGCTGTAAAAAGAGGGCTGCTTATAACACAACTTTGGCATACATACCCCTACTTCAAGCCCCCACCCATGCCAGCATTTTCTTCTCCCTATTAAATCTAGATTTAGGTCCAGAATCTTTCTCCAAAGGGCCCCAGATAGTCAGTACCACTCTAGCTGAAACCTCTTTTCTGGCCCTGACTTTGGCCTTATAATAAACATTGAACTGTTCTCTACCTACAATGTAAATGGGGTCAACTCATCCAGTTGGAGGAGAGAAGGTAGAGTGGACAGTCTTCAGAAACAATGCAAGTAGCAACAAGACAATGGAGTTGCCCTTCTAGGACTATGTCCCATACTGGTTCTGTTTGGTTTTTAAGCAAGAAGGAAGATAAACTTGGTGAATAATAGCAAAAACAACACTTACCGAATTATTATTGTATTTGTCATTAAGCATACCTTCAGCAACTATTTGATTACGTAAACTCTAGTTCCTTGAAGTAGGACTTTTTTATCTCTAAGAATATTTTCTTATTCCTACATCGCACTTTACCCTATGATCTTCCCCAGATTTTTTTTTTCTTCCTTTTCCCACCACCTTCCCTGCCCCGGCCCAAACAAGCCAACAATGAAAAGCGAATTAATAGTCAATGGATAGGTCAAAACCCTTACGTAAGTTCAGTATGAAATAAAATGTTAACAAAGATTTTTCTGCAATAGGCACTGGTAACTTAAATGCTTCATCTCATGAATTCATCACAAATCACACATGGGTTTATTTTATCAGATAGTGAATAGAATCTGAAGGGTTGTTTTCCTTTTCAAGATTACATGAAAACTGAGAAAATTTGTAAGCCCAATATAAAAATAGTTGTAATATGGCAAATAACCATTTTCTGTTTTTCTAATGTATATATAACTCAAGATATATAAATGCACAAACCATTTGAAATCTTTTTCCTGTGATACTTAAAAATGAATCCAGATAACAAAGCATCAAGAGTGTTATATGTTTCTTACTCCTGTGTTAGGACTTGAGCGGAGGGATGCTTTTAAATAAAGGTGAAAACATGAACCACTCATCCTATAAGTAACAAGATACGAATGTTCATTCTCACATATCTCTGACCTCAATATTACCAAGAGATCTTTGACAACCAGAAGTTGAGGGACTGCAGAGATGGTAGGCTTGAGCACTTCCAGGGTCATCCTCTAATCTGATTAAAAATGTAAAATTTCCCAAGCATTGAGATCAAACAAAATAACTCACTCAATTGATAAATATTTATTGAATGTTTTCTAAATGTCATTGTGTCTGTGAGACTCCCATGTGTATACAACTAACTAAATAAATAGAGCCCCTTCCCACAAGAGCTAGGAATGGCTAGGAATGGAGTTGGGGAGATGCAGGGTCAGAGTGGGATATCCCATGAGCATGTACTATGACAGAACTTAGGAACTGACCTAAGTTTTCCTCTTGGCACTTAAGTGTCTTAACCAGCCTAGCCTTTCCCAACAAAAGAAATGCCACAGGCATTTGTTTTTATATTTTGGTGTTAAACCCTGTAGACTCTCCTGTAAACACTCACTGAGCGTTCTGCCCCATGTCTGTGTCTGTACATCTGTGTGTTATCCATGGTCAGACTGATGTCTGGACCAGTCCCCCCTTCTGCTTGTCCCCCCAGGTTCTCCCCAATCACCATCGATGGGATGACAAGCCTTGTGGGAATGAACATTCCTGGTCATACAGGAACAGGCTGGTGCATCTTTGTCTACAACCTGTCCCCTGACTCTGATGAGAGTGTCCTCTGGCAGCTCTTTGGTCCTTTCGGCGCAGTGAACAATGTCAAGGTCATCCGTGACTTCAACACCAACAAATGCAAGGGATTCGGCTTCGTCACCATGACCAACTATGACGAGGCAGCCATGGCCATCGCCAGCCTCAACGGGTACCGCCTGGGAGACAGAGTGTTGCAAGTTTCCTTTAAAACTAACAAAGCTCACAAGTCCTGAATTTCCCATCTTACTTATTAAAAAATATATATAAATATATACGAACAAAACACATGCGTGCACACACACACACATACACAAAAGAGAGAGAAAAACAAACTTTTCAAGGCTTATATTCAACCATGGACTTTATAAGCCAGTGTTGCCTAAGTATTAAAACATTGGATTATCCTGAGGTGTACCAGGAACGGATTTTATAATGCTTAGAAAAAAAGAAAAAATAACAAAAACAACAAAAAAAATACCTTTGATGCATTGAATGTTCTTTCATAGCTGTCGTTGTTGAATATAATATACATAGATAGCGATGTGCAGGGATTTTTACCCAGCCAGCTAACTTTACTACCTTCCTTGAAGGTGGGTCTTTTTAAGATGACCATTCACTCATTTGAAGAAGAAAAACAAAAACAAAACAAAACAAAACAAAAAAAAACAACAAAACACAAAAAAAAAATGACAAAAAAAATAAAACAATTTTTACAAAGTCATGGGATTCAAAGAAAGAAAAAAAAAAGATTTTTCTTTTTTGTGAAAATGTTGATCCAATCAGATTGGTAGTAAAAACCCCCAAACAAATTAAAGAGGAATAATAAAAATTGCAAAATTGAAAAAAAAAAAAAAAAAAAAACTTTTGCAAATTTTTTTATTTTTCCTTTTTTCTTTTATATCATGTGAACTAAAAAGTCTTCTGTTAGGGGATGGGGGCCAGGGGGTTACCTGATGACATTAACAATTTAATAACATTAACATTGTTGCCAAAGAGGTGGTCTCTTTGCTGAAAATGGGTTTCAAGAAAAATCTATTTTTATAAAATATAAAGAATTTTTACAAGAGAATCTGGATTTGAGAAAAAAATATTTTGACTGGCTAATTTAGGGGAAATTGACAACTTTGTCGCGTTCATACTGCACTGGTAACTTTTTAGAGATCAAGATGTGTGTTTTAAACTGGATTCGTAGACTGTTTTTTGAAGGATGGGCTATAAACAGATGATCTTCATATCTTTTCATAGCATGTAATAATTAAAAAAAAATTAATTACTAGGGGAAAGGAGTGTTCGTTCTACCCAGGGTACCACAGTTCCCCACAGTCAAAACCCAAAAGCAAGGAGATGAGTTGAAAGACAGTTTTTCTTTAAGTCATCAGTATGGGATGTCTGCAGAATAAAAGTTAAAAAGATTAATTTTCCTTTTGATCTAAAACTTCCTTAGTTTGAGCAGTAGGTGCTATGGAATTATTTACATATCTTAGTATCATAGTTAAATGTAATGTGTTTAGGAGAGGAAAACAAAAGATACATTTGCTTTAAATTCATTAAGGAATTTCCAAATTCACTTTGTAGCCCATGCTGATAGAATTGGGCTGTGTTGGTACATTTAAAACACTGTTTATGTTGCTTGAAACACTTATTTATTTATCGCCGATGTGATGATGCCTATGGCCGAGATCAAATATAGCTAGATTGGCTAGACTACTTATTTCTTTACTTAAACTATGGGAAGAAGCATATTTTATTGTGTCATTCTGTTGTGTGTGTATGTGTATATACAATATATATATATATAAAGTTATTTTTTCTTTTGGTTAATTTATTATAAGTTGTAACACTTGGCTAGTTTCGTTTGTATATGTCTTAAAATGTTTTCTTATGATATTTAAGTGACAGTTAAAGAGGTATCAAGGTAACTTGTGTAGAACTATTGTTTGATATATTGTCATGTTTGTTGTGAATATTTTTTTCTTACTGCACAGTAGAAAAATAAAAACAATTGGGTCTTTATTTTAATGTAACTCAGATTGGGGAAACAAAACAGAGCTAAGGGAACAAAATGACTGAGGGAGCGTTCTCCCACGTCCAGTGCACTGATCATTTTAGTATGTTTGTGCTTTGTACGGTTATATATTTAAAACAAAAACAAAACAAAAAAATACAAGGGTTCATGCTCTTCCCTGGGTAATAGAAACAGTTACTCGCTATGCATAATCTAGTTGATAGTTAAATTTGCTATTGCTTTTCTTGTCTTGTTATATAAAATCTTTTCAATACAAGTTTAGTCTTAATGGTAATAAAACGTTATGGTTATTTATAACTTGTGCTTATTTTGTGCATTTTTTCCCATGCTGAACCCACTAAATGCATGTAGACAGGACTGTTGTTTTCACACTGGAGAGGCAAACTTTGTAGTAGTCGTCGTAGTAGTAGACATAAGTAAAACCAAGGCTGCATCATAGATTCCTCCTTTCAAATTTTTTTTTTTTTCTCTTTTTGGTTTTGAATAATAAAACACACACACACACACACACACACACACACGCTAGATTTCAGTTCAGAGAACACTCATTCAACATTCAGGGAAAACATTTTCATCACCTGCTATGAATGAATGCAGTTTGCTAGCAAAGGTTTGATGCATTTGCTAAGCATTAGTGGGAAAGGCATGCCAAAATCTATTATCTATAATGTGTTCATTCTTGGGGGAAAAAAAAAGGAAAACAAAAATCCTAGGACCAGGCAGTTGTATACTTTAGTTATAATGAATGACTCCATGTTAATCTTGCTAGTTTAGATGATTTCTGAAGGAAAGTATTGTAAATGGGTTTTTGGTTTGTTTGGTTTTTTTTTTTCATTATCTTGTTGTGTTTGAATTATTTGTATTTTATCTGTCCAGACAATAAATGAAAGTGTGTAGAATGGATTTGAGCTTCCCAGATTTTTAAATGTGTTCACTGAAACTTTTTTTTGTTCTGTAGCATCTTCAGATTTCTCCCAATATTGTTATCATTAAACAAAACAAGTAGAGTAAAATTCTGTTTTACATCTTAGCCCTCACAAAGTCAACTCAGTATGCAAAAATCATTGCCCTAAATCTGTACTACCGAAAAGTCTGGTTCCTAATGGTCAGTATTGGCGTCACCTGGTAGTTTGTTAGAAATGCAGATTCTCAGGGTGAATGCAAATCTGTATTTAACTAGATCCCCAGGTAAATTACTAATAAAGTCTGAAGAGCACTGTCCTGGTTGGTAACAAACCAGGATACTTGGCATTCTGTATGACATTCTGATATGTTAGTTTCTATTATGCATTTATAATCATATTTGTT
This sequence comes from Chrysochloris asiatica, assembly GCF_000296735.1. NCBI lineage: Eukaryota > Metazoa > Chordata > Mammalia > Afrosoricida > Chrysochloridae > Chrysochloris > Chrysochloris asiatica. Next base: position 14,034,604 of record NW_006408544.1, read on the forward strand.
GTGACTTGCTCAGAAGACAGGGGTCACCATGTGTAAGGTACCTACTATGTGTCAGGCAGGCCGTGTGCTGTGCTCTCTTCTTTCTCTCCCTTTCTCCTCTCAGCAACTTGAGGGGAGTAGATCTTGTTACCCCCATTTTACAGATGATAAGACTATAAAATCACAATGAGATTAAGTCAACTTGCCAAGGTCATACAACTAGCAAGCTTCAAACTGGCATAAGAATCCTAGTCTGATTCTGAGGCAAAACCCTTCAGCACTGAGATTGCAGAGCTAGAAAGATACTAAAAGAAGTCTACACTGGAAGGTAATTGCTCAATAAGAAAGGTCACCTTTTGTTTTGTAGTATTCATTTTGGTTTAGAAGAAGTGGCAAATATTTGACTTCTTTATCCTTGAGTGGTGATGATGATAATATGCCCTGGAGTCATTTTCGACTCACAGTGACCCTGTATAGGGTTTGCGAGGCTATAAATCTTTATGGGAGCAGAAATCCTCATCTTTCTCCCGTGGAACAGCTGGTAGTTTCGAACTGCTAAGCGTGAGATTAGCAGCCCGACTCATAACCACTACGCTACCAGAGCTCCTTGAGTAAGGAGCTCTATTTCTGGTGATGCTGTGGGTTAAGCAAAGTTGGCGGTTCAAGCCCACCAACCACTCTAAGGGGGGAAAAATGAGTCTGTCTACTCCAGTAAGGATTTATTTAGCCTCTGAGACCCTATATAGGGTTTCTATGCACCAAAATTGACTCAGTGGCAGTGGGTTTGGTTTTGGGTTTCCTCTTAGATAGAAAGCCTAAACAAGAACTTATTCATGCAGTCATAGAGGGTAGAAACAATGTACTTTAAGCTCAGCTTAGAAAGTGTTGAGGGAAACTGTCTGATTAAGGTATCATGAAATCATGTTAATTATGTCCTAGACGTTACAGATGAATTTTTAGTGATTTTTTGATGCACTTACTCATTGGTGAGCTTCTAGCTATCTCATTTCCATATTCTTACTAATTGAAAATTCATACATACCCTATAAACATCACCATCCATAACTGACACTTGAGGAAAAAATCTTCACTGAAGCAGATGAACAAATAGGCAGGTTCTTTTCCATTTCTCATTGGAGTCCTTTTTATTATGATATTAAATTACTACATTGGTTGGGGTAATTAAATTCAGGGCAAAGAATAGAATTTAATTAACCCAACTAAATATTAAACCTGTAAGACAGCCTGCACTTCAAATAGTTGAGCTTAAAAGTTCTAGTTTTATCTTGAAGACAGGCCCCTATGTTTCTGTTTTGAAAGAAATGGGCATTTCTTAAATTTTCTGAAAAATGGACATTTATATTAACAGATGACTCCAAGAATATCAGAGTTTCACAAACATGTCTATAGGGCCTAAAAACATTGCTATCAAACATATGATCATTGTCAGTCATCACCAGCCCTGCTCCTTAAAGGAGCAATTTTAATATACCTTAAAGGAGTGTATATATTATCTTAGAATATTGGAAGTTAGTGAAATTGAAACAGCCTCCAGAAAGATCTATCCTAAGTATTTTATAAATTGATGTAAGTCTTTAAAATACCCATACAAGGGCATTCAACATACATTCTCTTGGTAGCACTTCCCAACACCAGCACAATGTGTCTGCCTAATGTCTAATAAAAAATGCATCTTGTTGCAAGTGCAAGCCTGTTACCTTAAATCTTCAGGCAAATCTTAAGATAGTTTCTGTAGATGTTTGTGGGAAAGGTCTAACATCAGAGGAATGCAAAGATTATTACATTTTTTAGGTGCCAACTTCATTATCTTTTCCTTGGATGAAAAATTACATATCATAGAAAGCTGCCTGCATTTACTTAGTGTTATTTCTGTCAATATAATACCAAGGGAAGGATGCAAAAAAAGAAAAAAAATATGTCTGTCTACAGCTAACCCACACTATCACCACCAAAACTTTCCTTACATCCACTCTCACAGGTTAAAACTGAGCAAATGATGGTCACAGCCAGAAAGGGCTGTTAAAATTTTCATCGATTTCAGTCCTTTTTAAATTTCTTTTATCAAGATCAGTTCTTATTAGTTCATTTGTAAATAAGACATTAAACTCCCAAAGAATGATTTTTTAAAGTACATTTGAAGCTCACAAAGTCTTCTGTGGGGGACCAATCTCAACTAATACTTGGGTCTGGAAACCATAACCTTGTCAAAATTGGCCCCATAATTGCCTTGTGCCATAGGTGATTTGGTGAATTCCCAATTCTTGGAATTCTTTTGTCCTTACTTCCCATAGGTACTGTGCATTTGCTCTGTAACAGATACATGCAAACAAACAGAGGCAGGCATTAGGACAATTAAAGGGAAACAAGACTTTTTAACTTTCACTTGTGGATTCAAAAATCATAACTGACAAGATAGAATTAGCAGTAAATGTGTTTTGTTTAAAAAGTGAGAAAGTTATTCAAATCTTAATTTGAGGCCATTCCACCTGGATCCCTTCCACAGCCTTAACAAGAGCTCGTGGAACGCAGCTGTATAATATCCTTACACCCTTCACTGCCTTTCTTCTTCGTAGAGAAGAGGATAATAAAAGGAAATTACATTTTATTTCCATGAGCTAAAATCAAGTTTTAATATTGTCCAAAAATGACTCGTACCATTCCTTTATCTCATTAGCTTTTTGGCATATTAGGTAATAAGATAATTTCTCATGGTACAGTATTTATGTAAGAATCATATTTCTCTCTGTGCAGATCACTTACAAAAGTGTCTGTTAACAGGAGAGAATGATGCATAATCGGCACTTAAGATTAAAATAGACCTGAGAACATGAAAGTGTTCCTTCAATTAAAGGAATAGCATTTCTCCAGTCTCATCTTTTTTCTTTCTTTCTTTTTTTGTTTCTACAGCAGAATGAAAACTGGCTTAAACTCACCCAATCTCAGGTTAAGTACCAGAAGGCTTTCCTATGCGAGTCAGCTTACTTTACCAGTAGTTCAAATGCCCAGTGAACTCACTTCGTTCCAGTATGCCCTGTGCTCTAGTGATTTCACAGTTTCCAGTAGAGTACTTAAGGTTTAAGAAACTGTTTCTAGAAAGAGCAGTATAGTTCAATAAGTCTTTCCAATAGTCTACACATGCATTTAATCCTTCAGTCAATTCAGTGAGAAGTAAGTATCATTCTCCTTTTACATTGAATGAAAAGATACTCAGATTATGTATCTTGCACAAACAAGTAGGTGGAGAAATCAGAATTCAAACCCAGGTTGGTATGACCCCAAAGCCCCCAGTAGTATCACTCTGGCTACAAGCCAATTCTGTCATAATTAGAGCTAAAACAATTGCCAAGTGATCTACACTTTAATTAAAGGTGGAGATGAGCCCTGTTATATAAGGAACAAAGGAAATTAAATTACATTAATGCAACTGTGCCTGGGGCTAACCCCCACTTCAAATCTTCCCTGAAAAAACATATCCAATAACTTGGTTTACAAGCAAACTGACAAAGAAAAACGAAAGGTGGTGATTTTTAAACACTGTTCCTAAACAGTGTTTAAAAATGAAATCAGGTTGTTGACATCTATTTTCACCGCCAAAAGTCACTGAGGGAAACAGGACTCAGAACAGAACAGGAAGGTAAGAATGCTAACAAGTCAATGTAACTCCCCTCAGAGTTAGCCTAAGAGATGGGGGCATTGTCTAAACAGTTATCATCTTGGTAAGAGAGTGCCTTTCACTATCCATAATTCCCCTGAATCCTCAGAACAATCCTGAGAGACGCATAGTGTAATCTCTATTTTACATCTGATAACAATAGGCACAGAGAAGTTAAGTATCCTGCCCAAGTTTGCACAGCACATAGCAGAACTGGAATTTACCCCATGTCATTGAGGTTTAAAATCTTTGAGGGAGCAGAAAGTCTCATCTTTCTCTCATGGAGTAGTTGGTGGATCTTGTGGTTCACAGTCTAGTGCTTATAGTACGGAACCACTGGAGAGAATATTAAATATACCATTGTGATTGGGAAGGTTTTGTGACAACGTGACTGGGCCAGGAGAGTCAGTGGTTTGCTGGTTGAGATGTAGTTATCCTTAATGATGGGATCTAATATAATGTAATCTACTCTATGATGAGAGGTTTGCTATGAACAGCCAATCAACTGAAGGAAAATTTCCTCGGGAGTGTGACTTGCTTCCAATATACTGGACATTCAGGTGAGGCTTGCTTGCTCTTTGCTGGGTCTGGATCTTGTATCTGGCTCATCTTCTGGCCACTGGTTCTTTTGACTTGAGCCAGTGGCCTGCTGTATTACCTACTGATCCTGGGAGTCATCAGCAGCCTCTCTTCTTATGGCCGGACATGCCTGCCTGCCTACCTGCCTACTTGCCAATTATTCATTAGTTCATCAGTCTTGCAGCTACATGAGTCAGAGCCTCCAGTCTGACATCTAGCCCACAAACTTGGGACTAATCACCTCTACAATTTTGTGAGCCATTTCCCCAATATGAACCTCTCTTTATTCAACAAATGGTGGTAACACATTGAAAGGGCATCCAGGTGGTTTAGTGGAAAGACATTGAATTGGCACTTAATGACATGGTGTAAATTCCAGTTCTGCTACATGCTGTGCAAACTTGGGCCGGATGTTTAACTTCTCTGCGCCTATTTTTGTCAGAAGTAAAATAGAGATTACACTATGTGCCTCTCAGGATTGTTCTGAGGATTCAGATGATAACAGTTTAGGTAATGCCCCCATCTCTTAGGCTAACTCTGAGGGGAGCTAAATTGACTTGTTAGTATTCTCACCTTAGTTCTTCTGGCAGTGCATGGTCATCCCAACGAATGTGGACAGAGGGGATAATAGTTCTACTGATAATGTATTAGCAGACAAAGATGGAGTGGTCTCTTCAGGTGGGAGGGGTGGTGCTACTGGCAAGAGTTATTTGAAAGTATTTAGGGCCTCAGTGTCCCCAAATTCCTGATTATCTGCCCACATATTCCCATCCCAAGTTTCAGGATCCTATTTCTTTTCAATCAATGCCCTCACTTTAACATCAGATACCATTTGATATTGAAAATTCAGTCGCAGGAAAAGGAATTTATGCTTGGGAAGCTAGAGGGTAGGTGTAAAAGGAGATCCTCAATGAGCTGGATTGAACCAGTGGCTGCAGCAATGGGCTTAAGCACAGTAACGATTATGAAGATAGTGAAATACCAAGTAGTGTTTTGCTTCATTGTTCTGATGCGAGTCAGAATCAACTCGTCCACTTAACAACAACAATAGAGATTAAAATGTGAATTTGGGACTTAGGAAAGAGAATGTATATAGCTTTGTAGAAAAAGACCAGCTCTAATGAAAGAAAATTCTGGTTTGGGGTCTCTGAACAAATTTCTTAACATTTCTAAGATTCCTTATCAAAGAGAGGGTTGTTGTTGTTGTTAAATGCTGTCAAGTTGGTTTCCAAGGAGCAGCTGGTTGGTTTGAACCACTAAACTTAAGGCTAGCAATCTAGCACTGATCCTACACAGCACACCAGGACTCCCAAAGAGAGGATTAGAGATAAAATATGTCAAGTTCCAGGCACTCAGTGAAAAGCAAACCCCCCAAAATCCCAAACCCACTATCACTGAGTGTATTTCAACTCATAGGGACCCTATGTAGGGGTTCTGAGGCTATAAATCTTTACAGGAGCAGAAAGTCTCATCTTTCTCCCATGGAGTAAGTGACAAGTTTGAGCTGCTGTTAGGAGTCCAGTACATACTCTACAGAACCAGGAAGTGATCCCAGAGCTAGGATTGGACCTTCTGGTCTGGGAAAGTAGGTGGGTGCCTTGGAAATAAAGAACTGAGAAACTCTCAAGTCCCCTCAATTAACCAACCAACCAACCCAACAACCATTTGCCATCAAGTTGACTCAGACTCATGGCACCCTATGTGTGTCAGAATAGAATTGTGCACCACAGAATTTTCAATGACTGCTTTGTTTTGGAAGTAGATCACCAGGTTTGTTTTCCAAGACAATTGTAGATGGACTTAGCCTCTAGCCTTTTGATTAGCAGGAGAGCTCTTCAACTGTTTGCATCTTCAGGGACTCCACCCTCAATTAATGGAGGGAAGAAGTAGTAAAGTTGTCTGTGGGCATAAGTTGTTTGGGACTCTTACTTGCCCTTGTGGAACAAGAGCTACTTTTGAAATATAGCAATAAATCCAGCCACATACAAAGACCCCTAGTAGTGCAGTGAGTTATAAGTTGAGATAGTAACCAAGACGTCAGCAGTTAGAATCTACCAGCTGCTCTGTGGAAGAAAAATGAGGCTTTCTGCTCCTGTAAAGATTTACAACCTTAGAAATCCTATTCAGGATTGCTGTGCATCAGAACTGATGGCACATGACCACAAGCAGAGGCTCTGATTGGACCTCAGAGATCAGGGTTCTCACTGCTTCCTCCTGTGATATCTGGTCATTGCAGTAACCCAGAAGTTCCACCTCCACTTCTTCCTGTGACACTTTCATGACGCTCCTTCTACTAGCTACTCAACACCCCCTGAACCAGCATTCAGATTCCAGAGAGACACCATCTTACTCTGGTTGGGTGGCATTTACAGGCTGCTTCTTGTTGTTAGATATTGTTCAGTTGGTTCCAACTCAGCACAACAGAACTAAACATGGCCCGGTCTTGCACCTCCTCACAATTGTTACACTTGAGTCCATGGCTTCTGTCACTGTGCCAATCCATCTCATTGGGGGACTTCCTTATTTTTGCTGATGCTCCATTTTACCAATCATGATGTCCTTCTCCAGGAACTGGTCACTCCTGATAATATGTCAGATGTGTGAGAGATGAAGACTTCTCATTCTGACTTCCAAGAAGCATTCTGCCTGTACTTCTTCCAACATAGATTTGTTTGTTCTTTTGGCAGACCATGGTACTTTTAATTCTTCTCCAACACCATAACTCAAATGCATCAATTCTTCAAAGACCTTCTTATTCATTGTCCAATGTTCACCTGCATATGAGGCTATTGAAAGTAGCATGGGTTGGATCAGGCGCACTTTAGTCCTCAAACTGACATCTTTGCTCTTGAACACTTTAAAAATGTCTTCTGCAGCAGATTTATCTAATGCAATATGTCATTTGATGTCTTGACTGCAGCTTCTATGAGTGCGGATAGTGGATCCAAGCAAAATTAAATATTTGACAACTTCGATCTTTTTTTCCATTTATCATGATGTTAGTTATTGGCTCTATATAAAAAGCATTGGACTGTAAACAACAAGGTCAGTGGTTCAGGATACCAGTTACT
>NW_006408544.1:14042760-14045406 GCF_000296735.1 Chrysochloris asiatica
AGGCACACCTTAGTCCTCAAGCTGACATCTTTGCTCTTCAACACTTTCAAAAGGTCTTGTGCAGCAGATTTGCATGATGCAATACAACCTTTGATTTCTTGACTGCTACTTCCATGAGTGTTGATAGTTGATCCAAGAAGAATGAAGTCCTTGACAACTTCAATCTTTTCTCCATTGATCAAAGAATGTTGTTTATTGGTTCAGTGATAAGGATTTTTGTTTTCTTTACATTGAGATGCAATCCATACCAAAGGTTGTGCTCATTGATCTTTATCAGTAAATATTTTAAGTCCTCTTCAATTTCAGCAAGCAAGGTTGTATCATCTGCATATCTCAGGTTGTTAACGAGTCTTCCTCCAAACCTGATGCCATGTTTTTCTTCATTGAACCCAGCTTTTTGGATTATTTGCTCAGCATACAGGTTGAATAAGTATGGTGAAAGAATACAATCCTGTTGCACATCTTTCTTAATTTTAAACCATTCAGTGTTCCCAGGTTCTGTTAGAACAACTGCTTCTTGGTCCAGGTACAGATTCTTCATGAGCACAATCAAGTGTTCAGGATAAGTGAGTGCCTCCAGTGCTGCCTCAATTTCTTGAAAGATTACAATTTTTATTCTATCAATTCCTGGTGCCTTGTTCTTTGTCAATTCCTTCAATGCACCTTGGACTTCTTCCTTCAGTATCATTGGCTCGATCCTATGCTACCTCTTGAAACGGTTGAACTTCAACCATTTCCTTTTGGTACAGTAACTGTATCTCTTCCATCTTCTTTTGATGCTTTTGGCATCATTCAATAATTAGCCCAGAGAATCTTTCAATAATGAAAGTTGAGGCTTAAATTTTTTCTTCAGTTCCCTCAGCTTGAGAAATGCTGACCATGTTCTTCCTTTTTGGTTTTCTGATTCCAGATCTTTGCACATTTTGTTGTAATATTTGACTTTGTCTTCTCGAGCTGACCTTTGAAATTTTCTGTTCAGCTCTTATGTAGAGGTGAGTTAATTAAATATTTCATCAAATAGTGCAGGCTAATTTTTAAGTTGAGAATTTTGTATGGCCCACAAATGATATTATAAATTTTGGCATAAAAAAATGTTTCCCACTTCTGGTGCGGTGCTGCAAGATAATGTGCTGGACTGCAAGGTCAGTTTGAGCCATAAGGTCAGTAGTTCAAATCCACCAGCCGTTCCTCAGAAACCATATACAGGCTTACTATGAGCCAGAAATGACTCAACAGCTCTTACCAACAACAACCCCTACTCTACAGCGTCACTATGAATTGGAAATGACTCCACAGTCTTAAAAACGACAACAACATTTATTGGTTCAGTGGTGAGGATGTTTTCTTTACTTTGAGACACAACCCATACTGAAGGCTGTGGTCTTTAATCTTCACTAATACCTTTTGTTGTTGTTGTTAGGTGCTATCGAGTCGTTACCGACTAGGTTATCGATTTTTATGCATTCATTTAATTTTTGACAACTTGCAATTTTCCTAGATTCATACTTCATGCATTCCATGTTCCAATTATTAATGAATGTTTACAGCTGTTTCTCCTCAACTTAACTTGTGCCCCATCAGCAAATGAAGGTCCTGAAGGCTTTACTCCATTTATGTCATAATGGTCAACTCTACTTTGAGGAGCAGCTCTTTCCCAGTTGCATTTTAAGTGCCTTTCAACCTGAGGAGCTCATTTTACAGCACTATATCTGACAACATTCTTGTGCTATTCATCATGTTTCAATATTCAGTAATCTGGTGCTGACAGTGTTACAATGTTATTCATAATGTTTTCCGTGGCTGAAAATTCCAAAGTAGTCCGTCTCTCTTTCTTCCTTGTCTGTGTTAGTCTGGAAATTCAGCTGAAACCTGTCCACCATGGGTGACCTGCTGGTATTTTAAATAACGATGGCAAAGCTTCCATCAGAGCAACATTCAAGCTGTTGTTAGCATCAGGCTGCTAGCATCATTAATACTCTTTTGCATAGACTGACCTGGACCAATCAGATGAAGCCAGAACTGGAGTCACATAATACACAACATGACCAAATGATGAAGAATGGTTTGTGAATATTTTACTGAGAAGAGGACTTGGGGAAGAGCAGGTAGAGCTTTAACAGCCTGTAAAGTACAAGGAGTAGCCAGGCAATTTGGATCTGAGACAGGCTTACAGAGAATGGTGAAAGTATAGAGGCCGGTACTAAGAAGCTGAAGTAGGCAATGGTGAGAAGTGATAGAAGAGGTTTGACAAAAAAAAAAAAAAAAAAAAAAAAAGAAGAAAAAGACATCAATTTATAATGAAGTCATCTATAAAAAAAAAAAAAAAAAGGAATAGCAGAGGTTTGGAAACTCAGAATGAGACAAACTTTTTTAGGATAGCAAGGTACTGAGAATACTTTTGAGCAGGGTAATGAGGAACCTTCATTCATCAAAAAGAAGACCTGAAGAAAGGCTGGTATACCCAAACCCTACTCGTGGCTGCGGACACAAGTGTCAAAAGTTCTATCTCGATCAAAATGGAAAACAGATCCAACTAACCATTTCAAAGGACAGCCCCATTTGTTACATGTTAAACAGTGTCATTGCCTGCTTAATTAACCATGGGAAATCACTTGGAGGTTACTTTAACTTCTTTGGGTTTTCCAC
>NW_006408544.1:14062114-14064044 GCF_000296735.1 Chrysochloris asiatica
CACCCTCGGAAACCCTGTACAGGGTCGCTATGGGTCAGAACCGACTCGATGGCACTTAACAACAACAACAAATTTATGTTTTCATCTTCTGGTTCTATACCTGACAATGTTCCGTTGCTACTCATAAGATTTTCAGTGGCTAAACATTCAGAACTAGTCCACCTCTCCCTCTTCCTAGTCTGCTTTTTTCTGGAAGCTCACCTGAAACCTGTCCACCATGGAAGACCCTGCTGGTATTTAAAATATCACTGGCATTACAGCAGCATGCAAGTCACCTCAGTAAAATGAATTGATAGATGAGTGTTGGACAGCAGTAATAGGAAACTAATATATCAGTGAAGCATGCAGCAGACATTCAAGAAATAACAGTTGTGGGGACAAGTCAAAGTTTGGCCCAGGCTCTCCTCAGCCTCTTGGCAGCAGTGACAGTAGGATCATTGTCAATAGTTCCCACTTGGCATACCTTCATCACCTGGTTCCCTCCAGAAGAAGCAAGAAGTCACCACCATATTAACTTCATAACTTGGAGGGTACATTAAGGGAAAAGAATCAGTGCATCTAAAGGCATTAAAATTAATCCAAATTGACTACCATCGAGTCAATTCTGACTCATAGCAACCCTAAAGGACAGAATAGAACTGCCTGTTAAGGTTTCCAAGAATGTAAATCTTTACAGGAGTGGACAGTCTCATCTTTCTGCAGAGTGGCTAGCTGGTTTAAACAACCGACTCTTCAGTTAGCAGCCTAATGCTTAATCTGCTGTGCCACCAGGGCTCAAGTGGTGTGAAATCTGATCTCCAGCAGAGAAATGTTAGATTGTTGGATAGGGTAATGGGAAGATCATTGGCCCAGAACATCTGAGTTTAAGTCCCAACTCTGCCACCAATTCTCTGTGTTATTTGAACAAATTATAAGTCTGGAGTATATAAAGTGCCTTCAAAAAGTTTACAGAAAAATTTCCATGAACTTTTTGAAGCCCCCTCATATACTCCAGACCTCTTCTTGTGCTCCACATCTCACTTAGTGGTGGGAAACTCAAGAGTGTTCCTAAACTCCCTCCCTTCTTTACCCCAACCATCTGATCAATTACCAAACCCTGTCAATTTCACTTTCTGAAAATGTCTTAAATTCCTTCTCTTCTTCCCTTCCTCACTGACCTGATCCTAACTTAAACATTATCATCTCATTCAGAGATAATGGCTTACTGCTTTCTGTATACCTGGATTCTAACACTAACCTCAAAATAGACCTTCTCCTCACATGTGCTCCCACCCCAGGCACACTTCTGTCTAAAACAGAATCATCTGTCTAAAACATGAATCTGACCATATCTCACACATTCTGTCATAGAGAAGCAGAACCAGTGAGATACATATGCACAGAGAGAGAGAGGGAGCTTGCTTCTGGAACCTTCCTCACATCACTCCAACATTTGCTTTCATTGTCACATCTCCTACTATTCACTCTGAGCCTTAGTTGTTCATCTCTGGCCCCAAAAGCCTGTCCCTCCACCCTGCTGAGCTATACAAATATTTGTCCGTTTACCACACATGTGAAAAAGATTCAATAACCCTGTCTAATTTTATATGTTAGCTAGCCTGTCTTCTAGGTTTCTCACAGCCAAGTGCAATTCTAACCAGCAAACTGCTTCCTACTTCTTCATCTTTGCTCATGTCTTTCCTTCTGCCTTGTACCTATTTCCACTTTCTTGCTTTTTCTTGTGAGTCAGTTGTCTAACAGCTAGTCATTCTTAAGATAGTGCAGAAACATCAACTCCAGGAAGTCTGTCTTCCCCCTAGTTAGGTTCAGGGCATCCTCTGAGCTCCCATAGCTCCTCTGCAGGGTTGTGAGTTTATCCTCTGATAAATGCTGAGCTCCTTGAGAGCAGGGTGGTGGTGGTGGTGGTGGTGGTTATGTGCCGTGGAGTCGG
>NW_006408544.1:14064459-14067194 GCF_000296735.1 Chrysochloris asiatica
GTAAATCTTTACGGGAGTAGAAAGCCTCATCTTTCTCCCGCGGAGCGGCTGATAGTTTCGAACCACTGACCTTAAGGTTCGCAGCCCGATTCGTAACCACTACGCTACCAGAGCTCCATGTTTACGAACCTCAATTATAAACAAGTCCAAGTTCTTACCCATGGAGTCTATGCTAATCATAGGCAGCAGAAAGGCATAAAATTATGTAGAGTCCTGAGCCTTTGCTACAGAATGAATGATTTAATTTTCTAGGTTTAGTTTCCCCACATGTAAATGCAGGGGCAGGACTAGCTGGGTTCAGCCTTATAGGTCTGATGCCAGGAGGAACCCTTCAGACTGGCATGAGGTCCCAGAGTACACTAAGACCAGTACAACCCAGGAAGGAGGAGGGATAAAAGAAAGGAAGTTTTCAATCAGGTGCTGAGCTTTCTCTGCCAAAAAATTTCCCACAAACAAACCCACCCCAGCAAAGGAAGCTACAGTCGGCTGGCACGATGCAGAAAGCGGCTGCGCTCGAAGGCGGGCACGAGGCCTCATTAATCCGGCGGCTGTGGGATTAGTTGCAGATACCCCCAGCACGCCCACTTCTTGCCATCTGTTGCTGCTGCTAAGCAGAAGGCATTCCGTTCTGGGGAGAACCCAGTTTGAAGCCTGCATAAAGGCCTGGACACTAGACTATGGGTCAACTTCAGTGACTGAGACCCAGAACATTCCCTTGAAGCCAGATTCAGGCACCAAGTCCCAATCCCCACCCCCACAGTCAATGCAATGTCACATCACTCCTTGAGGCTCTTCCTTGGAAGCCACTGATGAAGAAGCCCCCGGGCCCTGAATAAATATTAGGTGACTAAATGACTTAACTGCATTGATTGAGAACCCACTGTGTACCAAGCACACATCTTATCTCCTGGAAATAACTACACTAAAATGCTCTCCAAAACTACACCTGACTTAGAACACACACTGGTTCCATAGGATAAAGACCTGGTCATCTACTTCCATAAAGATTACAGTCAAGAAAACTCTACAGGGAAGTTCTACCTTGTCACATAGGGTCACTGAGTCAAAAATCAATTTGATAACACTCAACAAGAAGTTCCTTTCCAGTCCTAGAGAACAACAAAAACTGAATCTCAAAACTACAACTGCCATTGCTGTAAAAAGCCATCAAGTTGGTTCTGACTCAGCAAACCTGAATAGGGTTTCTGAGGCTGTATCTTTGCAGGTATACAAAGCCTCATCTTTCTCTCTCAGAGCAACTTGTGGCATGAACCACCCACCTTGTGGTTCACAGTCTAGTGTTTATGCTGCAGAGCCACTACACTCCCTGTCATAGTTCTTAATAATTTCTATATGCACAAGGACGAACCTTCCAACATCAATACCTTTCAAATCAATTCCTCAGCCTCCACTCTTCCACTTACTCATACCTTTGATCTTAATACTTTGATTTCAAATTCAAGTACATATTTGTCACTGTCCACTTTCTATCTCACTCCCTTTGGTGTCCTGACTCAAAATAACCCTTCAACCTCATTGGGACCTTCAATACACTTTGTGCCATCCTTTCCTGCTCACATCCATCCATCTTATGTCCTAACTTCCCTTCCTAAATGGAAACAACCTAACCAGCTATCATCAGGTAATTCAAACATCATACCCTGTACAACTGTGCACCACAGGATTTTCATGCCTGTCATATTTTGGAAACAGAGCACTAGGACTTTATTCCAAGGTACCGATCAGTGGATTTGAACCACCAACCTTTTGGTTAATAGATAAACACTTGACTGTTTGTGCCACCCAAGGTCTCCTACTTTCTTTCCTACCCAGTTTTAATTTTATGGTTAAATATAGAATCACTCTTTTGTCAGTTTTGTCACCCTCCCCTCCCTTCATTGTACTATTCTGGCTCATCCAAAGCTCTCTAACTACTCTGTGTGTGAACTTTCACAGCTGAACATGGCAGGGAAAACCCCCCACATATTCAGGTTTGGGTTGTTTTACATTAGCTATCACCATCCTTATCTGGGCTCTAACACTGCCTGAGAGTCACACTGTATTTCTGTAGTTCATTCACTCTCCCTCGCTCTTCAAAGACTTCTTGCTACTTTCTCTTCTTTCTTCAAACCTGAAAAACCTACTCCCATACTGTCATTCTCAACTTCCTATTTCACAAAAGACAGGAACAACAGAAATCAAAGCAATTAGAGTAGAATTCCAAGCAGATTCATCTTACCTCTACTCACTCACTTCTACCTTCAATCCTATTACTAAGGATGAGATGGCCTTGGTCAATCCTTGCACTTGTACTTTGGCTCCCATTCCTCTCACCTACTCAAGGACACTAATCCAGCAGTCCAACTCTCCTGCATCATCCCCAAAACTATACAAATCCCCTAAAAACTCCATTGCTATACAGTCAATACCAACTCCTAGTGACCCTATCAGATAGAGGAGAATTGCTCCCTAGGGTTTCCAACACTCTAAATCTTTAGAGAAGCAGACAGCTTCATGCAAAATTAACTGGAGGGTGCAAACCACTGACTTTTTGGTTAGCAGCCCAACACTTAACCCACTGCTCCAACAAGGCTCTTTCAAAAGTGCTGTTAAATCTCCTATCTTAAAACATAAACAAACACAACACTTGTATATCAGTTTGTACTGTAGTAGCTTGCATGCTGCTATGATACTGGAAGCTATACCACCTTTATTTTAAATACCACAGGGTCACC
>NW_006408544.1:14068392-14069738 GCF_000296735.1 Chrysochloris asiatica
ACATGGATCTCACCAGATGGAATACACAGAAATCAAATTGACTACATCTGTGGCAAGAACAATGGAAAAACTCAATATTATCAGTCAAAATAAGGTCATGAGCAGACTGTGGAATAGACCATTATGCAAGTTCAAACTGAACCTGAGGAAAATTAAAATGAGTCCTAAAAAGTCAAAATATGACCTTGAATTTCTCCCACCTGAATCTAGAGACCATCTCAAGAATAGATTTGATGTATTTGACACTAGTCACTGAAGACAAGAAGATTTGTGGGATGAAATCAAGAATATCAAATATGAAGATATCAAAAGTCATAAAAAGACAGGAAGGAAAGAAAATTCCAGAATGGATGTCAGAAGATACTCTTAAATTTACTCTTGAGTGTAGAAAATCTACAGTGAATTCATGAAAGAAATGTAATAAAGATGCTAAATGAAAAATTTCAAAGGCTAGCTTCACAAAACAAAGTCAAGTATTATAATAAAATGGGCAAAGACCCAGGTTAGAAAACCAAATGGAGAGAACACACTCAGTATTTCTCATGCTGAAAGAATGGAAGAAAAAATTCAAGTTTCGAGTTGCAATATTACTGTGGACAAAATATGAAAAGCAACAAAAGAAGATGGAGGAATACACAGAGTCACTGTACCCAAAAGAAATGGTCGATGTTCAACCATTTCAAGAGGTAGCATATAATCTAAGACTGAAGGAAGAAGTCCAAGATACACTGAAGGCATAGGCGAAAACAAGGTTCTGGGAATTGATGGAATACAAATTAAATCATTCAACAAACTGATGCAACACAGGAGGCACTCACTCATTTGTGTCAAGAACTTTAGAAGACAACTACCTGGCTAACCAATTGGAAGAGATACATACATATTTATGTCCTTTCCAAAGAAAGGCAACCCAACAGAATGCAGAAATCATCTAACAATATCATGAATCTAACATGCAAATAAAATTTTACTGAAAATAGTTCAAAAACACCTGCAGCATTACATGGACAGAGAACTGCTAGAAATTCAAGCCTAATTCAAAAGAGAACATGGAACGAGGGCTGTCATTGTGACATCAGGTGGATCTTGACTGAAAGCAGAGAATAGCAGAAAGATATTTACTTATGCTTTATTGACTATGCAAAGACTTTTGACTGTGTAGATCATGACAAACTACGGATAATATTGCAAAGAATGTATATTTCAGAACTCTTAATTGTGCTCATGAGGAAACTGTACATAGACCAAGAGGCAGTAATTAGAACAGAGCAAGGGAATACTGAATCAGGAATGGTGTGTGCCAGGGTTGCAGCCTTTCATCACATTTATTCAATTGGTATGCTGAG
>NW_006408544.1:14070603-14095342 GCF_000296735.1 Chrysochloris asiatica
AAAAAAAAAAAAAAAAGCCTACCTTGTTAGCCCATTTCTGTCAAGAAGAAAACTTCTTATAAGTGTAGTGATATTCACTGTTTAATGTCTCTTTTCCCATTCATCTTTAAACTGACTCAAGTGAGATTTTTCTCCCCTACCCACCAGTCGCTGTACAGGAAAAAGATGAGGCTGTCTGGTCCCATAGAGTTATACAGTCCTGGAACCCCTATATAGGATTATTATGAGTCCCAGTGGGTTTGGGTTTGGTTTTAGCTTTCCCCAAACTCTTCAAGGTCACTAGAGGTTTCCCCATTATTAAATCTGAAGGACAAATCTCTGTATTCAATCTTGTGGTGGCATTTGACTCAGCCAATTGCTCTCCTCCTCTTCCTCCTCAAATACCTCCTTTACTTTTCTTCTAGGACTCCCATGTATTGGTTTCCCAGAGCTGCCTTAACAAATTACCGTAAACTGGGTAACTTAAAACAACAGCAATATTTTCTCTCATAGTACTTGATGCTAGGAGAGTGAAATCAAAAGAGTCTTCCTGGCTTCTTACAACTTCTGAGAGTCCCAAACATTCTCACAGTGATGGATTACTCAATAAACAAGGTAATCGCAGGTTTACTTGTGCTTACTTACTAACCTGTAGTGAACAGTTTCACATGGATTTCACCACATAATGTGTTTTCTAAAAAAACAAAAATCATGTGAAACTGTTCACTACAGATTAGCAAATAAGCACAAGTAAGTACATGCTTACCTTCCTAACTGGATACGCTGTCTCTGTCAGGGACTGTGAATTGCAGAAGAGGTTTTGATTCTGTAGGAAAATGTTGTGGAGTTGGGAGAAGGACAGATGCTAGCTAAACCTAGAGTAGAATCTTTAATGTGATAAAAAAAAAAAAAAGATATTGTTCACTACAAATTAGTAAATAAACACTAGTAAACCCATGTTTGCCTTGTTGTTGCTATTGTTAAGTGCCATAATTGTCTGACTCATAAAGACCCTATATAGGGTCTCCGAGGAGTGGCTGGTGAGTTTAAACTACTGACCTATGGTTCAAACCAAACTAGCAGTCCAGTACTTATCCTACAACACCACACCAGGACATCTTTGCTTATTGGTTAATCCAACAGTGATCCTGAGCTCAGTCTGTAGCAGTATAACTCCAGTCTCTGTCTCCATCTTCACAATGTGGTCTTACTGCTTTAATCTGTTTCTATTATATGGCTTTCTTCTCTTCTTATAAAGACATCAGTATTACTCAATGAGGGCCCATTTTATTGTAGAATGACCTTATGTTAACTATGTAACTACATCTGCAAAGACCCTACTTTCAAACAAAGTTCATATTCACAAGTACCAAGAGTTAGGACTTCAAAACATCTTTTGGGGAGATACAAATCAACCTGTAATATCTTACTTGTCAGATTCTCTTTTTCCCATTTTGGCCATCCTTCATTTTTTCCCCATTTCCTCACCTGTTTGATCTCTAGATGTCGGAGAGTAAGTTCTTGGACCTCTTCTCTAACTACATTTACTCCGTAAGTTAACTCTATAAGACAATTAATTCTCTGATGACTCCCAAATTTATGTCTCCAGCCCAGACTACTCTCTGAACTCTAGAGACATATATCTGATAGTCTAGTTGACATCTTCACCTTACTATCCAAAGAACATCTCAAGCTTAACATATCAAAACCTTTTTCATTTTTGCCCTGCCATTTTCCCAAGCACTCCAACAGCATTCTTTTCCCATTTTGGTAACTGGCAGCACCATCCTTTCAGTTACTCAAGTGAAAAACCTTGGCGTTATACTAAAAGTCTATTGTTTTCTTTTATCCCCTAGAAAGCTCCTCATCACGCAGAGATTTCTGTCTGTTTTGTTCATTACTGCAATCTTAGCTTATAAAAGAGTATATAGTCCATTGCTATTGTTTTTAAGTGTCATTAAGTCAGTTCTTACTCATAGCAACCTTGTGTAGGGTTTTCAAGGAGTGGCTGGTGGGTTCAAGCCACCAATATTGCAGTTAGCAGTCTAATGCTTACCTTACAGTACCACACTAGGACTCCATGGCCTTTAGTTGTTGCCATTGTTGTTATTGTGGACCATCAAGTCAGTTCTGACTCATAGCAATCCTGAATAGGGTTTCCAAGGAACAGCTAGTGGGTTTGAAATGCTGACCTTGTGGTTATCAGTCCAATGCTTATCCAACAGCACCACACCAGAGCTCCATAGTCCTTAGTATTCCCTCAATAAACAAATAACTAAATAGCCTCTGACTACATTTACTGATGAAGATCAAAGAGCACAGTCTTCGGTATGGATTGCATCTCAATGTAAAGGAAAAAATATCCTCACCACTGGACCAATAAACACCATTCTTATCAATGGAGAAAAGATTGAAATTGTCAAGGACTTCATTCTTTTTGGATCAACTGTCAACACTCATAGAAGCAGCAGTCAAGAAATCAAATGACATATTGCATTAGGCAAATCTGCTGTACAAGACCTTTTTTAAGTGTTGAAGAGCAAAGATGTCGGCTTGAGGGCTAAGGTGCACCAGACCCAAGCCATGATATTTTCAATAACCCATATGCATGCAAAAGCTGGACAGTAAATAAGGAAGACCATAGAAGAATTGACAACATCTGAGTTATGGTTATGGGTTGCCAAAAGAACCAACAGATCTATGTTGGAAGAAGTGCAGCCAGAGTGCTCCTTGTTTGTCTCTCATATTTCAGACATATTGTCAGGAGGAACCAGTTGCTGGAGAAGGATGTCATGTTTGGTAAGGTGGAGGGTTACAGAAAAAGAGGAAGACCCCCAATGAGATGGATTGGCCAAGTGGCAGCATCGATGGACTCAAGTGTGGTAACAGTAGTGAGGTTGGCCCAGGACTGGGCAGTGTTTCATTCTGCTGTGCATAAGGTTGCTATGGGTTGGTACCGACTCGATGGCACCTAACAACAATAAGTAAAATAATTAAAGACTGATAACTGTAAGGATAGAAGGGGCTATGGAAGAAAACAACAAGAGTACTACTTAGAGACAGAGGTCTCCTCCCCAAGAATATAACTTTGAACTGAGACTTGAATCAGGGAAAAGGTGCCTATTCAAAGGGCTGGAGTTAGGTATGAACTTTGATGAAACTGCAACCACCATTGCCTTGAGGTCAGGACAGCCTCCAGAAGGATTGTAAAAGGTATGGAGCATCAGAGCCAGGACAGCCAGCCCTGTGTACCAGTGACCTAGAGAGTCACATTGGCATTCCAGCTGGGCAGCGTGGGGCACACAGGTGCCTACAGCTCCTCCTCTAACTTTAGACAGTTGTCTAGAGTTGTTCAGGAGAAGATGAAGCAACTCAGGAAAATGGAATAGACCTTCACATAGTAATATGCGCAGGCCAGCTCAGGGACAGCCTCTGGGAGTTTCCATAGTTAATTAGACGATAGGTAGGTAGGTAGATAGGTAGGTAGATAGATAGATAGATAGATAGATAGATAGATAGATAGATAAAGCAGATCACTGTCATTGAGTTGACTCTGACTCACAATGACCTTATAGGACTGGTCCTGTGTAACCCTCACACTCCCTGGCATGCTCTAGTCCATTGCTGCAGATGTTGTGCATCATTTCACTGAGAGTCTCCCTTGCCATCACTGATTCAACCAATCATGATGTCCTCTTGATGATGTGTCCAAAGCAAGTGAGTTGAAATTGTGATCCATAAGATTTTCACTGTCGAATTTTCAGAAGTACATTGCCAGACCTTCCTTCCTGGTTGGTCTTAGTCTGTAAACTGATGAAACCTGATCACAACGGGTGATTCATCAGTATGTAAACTATCAGTGGCATAAG
This sequence comes from Chrysochloris asiatica, assembly GCF_000296735.1. Taxonomy (NCBI): domain Eukaryota; kingdom Metazoa; phylum Chordata; class Mammalia; order Afrosoricida; family Chrysochloridae; genus Chrysochloris; species Chrysochloris asiatica. The sequence continues at coordinate 14,074,452 of NW_006408544.1, forward strand.
TTACAGCATCACAGTAACATGCAAACTACCACAGTGTGACAAAAATGACAGATAGGTGGTGGGATCGCTCAGAGATGAAATAATAATAATGACTGCTTTCTTGTGAGTAGAGAGCAAGAACTAGTTTATATTATCTGTAATCCTGCTAAACCCCCTTTGCAGTATGTAGTATTTCCCCCATTTTACAGGTAAGGAATCTGAGATTCAAAGAAGGCATGTAGCATTTCCAGTATCTTCAGCTTGTCTGTAAAGAAGTCAGCCCAGTCCATCTGACTCCAAATTTGTATGTACCCTTCTTAAGTGTCACTGCCTATCCCAAAGATAATTGCCTTCATCTTCCTCTTAGACAGCCTGGTGGAGGGGACAACTGAGATGTCTTAGAAACCAGAAAGTTTTCCCCTCACAAGTGATGATCTAAGAATACTTAACTTATCTAACTGTTGGGAGCATTCAATATATTAGAACACAAACTAACATATGTTGTTGTTGTTGAGTGCCATCAAGTCGATTCTGATCCATCGTGACCCTCTATAGAGCTTCCAAGGCTGTAAATCTTTGTGGGAGTAGAAAGCCTCTTCTTTCTTCTGCAATGCGACTGGTGGGCTTGAACCATCAACCTTGTTATTCAAAGTGCAATGCTTACCCTACAGAGTGCTTAATAAATGCTAGTTCTAGTAACTTTATTGTCATTGTCATTATTACTTAGTTAATGTCCCTTTCTATGTTACTTGTGCCTTGGTTCTCAGGAGACCCAGGACTGTTCCTCTTTGTTGTTGTTGTTATGTGCTGTGGAGTAGGCTCTAACTCATAGCGACCCTGCATAGGGTTTCCAAGGCTGTAAATCTTTACAGGAGCAGAAAGCCTCATCTTTCTCCCACGGAACAACAGCTGGTAGTTTCGAACTGCTGACCGTGAGATTAGCAGCCCGATTCATAACCACTATGCTACCAGAGCTCCTTCTTTAGTTGGGGTAAAATTCTTTAGCCTGGCATCAGAGTTAAGGCAGTGAATTTCAAAGTGCAGTCCCAGGACCACCAGCAGCATCAGCATCAGCTGGGAATGTTCTAGAACGCACTTTCTCAAGCACCATCCCAAACCTACTGAATCAGAAACTCCAAGTGGAGTTCAGCAATTCGTGTTTTAACAAGGTCGGTTAGTGATGCTTGTGCATACTAAATTAAGCTACTAATAACTGTAACAGATAAACCCCACACACATACTCAATGGCTTAAAATAATAGAAGTTTATTTCTCACTTACCCAAAGTCCTAGTGGGCATTTCTGAGGAGTGGAAATCTCTCCTCCAAGTAGACACTTGCCCTAAGAGGGGCACCTGTGGCAGATCTCCTTTCCTTATGTTCTCCTCCACCATACCCACCACACATACCGAGACAGTCATGCCTGCTTCCTCATTTCAGTGTTAGCTGTCAGAGGGGAGAAATGAAACCTTATACATCTGTGTGACCACAAAGTCAAGTCCCATGCCCGACATCGACTTGGCCTCAGTAAACTCTTACTAAAATAATGGATGAGGAAATGAGTGGCTGAAAAAGAACCTGGACTAGCTAGGGCCAGAGTACAATATCAGCAGCAGATTGTAGGAACTGTACATAGAAACACTGGATAAGAAAAGCATTTCCATTTTTAAGTGGCACATTTTCTCATTTTAGTGGCGGGAACAGCTGGAACCTGCAGCTAGACCTGCCCACTGTCAGGTGTTTATGAGATGTAGGCTGGGGTGACACTGGTAAAAGAAAAGAGTCATCACTGGGGTCTTTCCCAGGGGCCAAGGTGGATAGAAGTAGTGGGTCAGTAGAATACGCTCAGAAATGTGAGGTGTAACTAGTGGGAAGGGTGAAGAAATGGCCTTTGGTGGAATTTAGACTTCTGAGAAGACAGGCAGCTGGAAACAGGGTTGAGGAACAGGCTGGGAATCCAGAAGGAAAGTAAAAGAATAAGTCAGGACCATAGCCTATGAAGATATTGATGAATCAGATTGGTCACTAAATAGGATTGGGTAAACAAGGCTTAAGAACAAAGACTGGTTACCAGAGCATTCTGGGCATTGAGTTCAGGCCTCTCTCCCAGAAAGGGGAGATTGATGATTATCTCAGAATATGCAGGCCTAGGATGGCTAGGCTGGAGGGAACACCACATAGGAGATATTTTCTAAGCCTTTGTCTTCTCGGAACTCTAAGCTCCATGAATCAAGAGTAATGGCTACCTTCTTCCTCACTAAAGCTCAAGGAATATGTTCTACACCTAATTGTTATTAAGTGTCATCGAGTTTGTTCCTGTATACTGTTTCCAATGAGCAGCTGGTGGGTTTGAATCACCAATCTTGCTGTTCAGTGTTTATCATAAAGTGACACACATAGTAGATGCTCAAAAAATATTAAGTGGATGGATGGATGGGTGGATGATGGATGAATGAATCAGAGAAATTGTGTATGAGATTGAGTTTGTAACTTTAAGTTTATATCAGTCAGAATAAACTAGGTTGTGCTGCAATAACAACTCCAAAATCTTGGTGACTTAAAAAATAAAGATTGATTTTTCATTATATGTCCATTGTGTATGACCAGGGATACCTTGCTCATTATAGTTACTCAGGGACTCAGGATTTTTCACAGGATTTCACCGTAGCACAGGAAAGAGAATGTGGTAAATCATGATTGGTTCTTAAAGTTTCCACATGTGTTACTTCCACTCATGTTGCTTCTAACGTAAGTCATACGTCCATGCCCAAATACAAGTGAGCAGAAAAGTGCCTGAAAAGAAGAGATAACTAGAATCTCTGTTGTTGTTGTTGTTGTTAAGTGCCATTGAGTCAGTTCCAACCCATAATGACCCTGTACAGGGTTTCTGAGGAGCAGCTGGTGAGCTTGAACCACAGTCTTTGCTGTTCATAGCGCCATACCAGAAAACTCTGTAGACAACCTAAAGTGAGTAGAAAGGTATGTGTGATATGTAGTCATTGACACTGGAATAAATTTGTGTGCAACTTTATTGGAAAACACTTTCAGATGTATGTCAGTCTGTTCTTGTTTATATTGTCTATCCCTATTGCCTAATCTCGGAGTCCTGGTGTGGCGCTGTAGATTAATGTGCTGAACTGCAAAGTCACTTTGAACTGCAAGGTTGGCAGTTCAACCTCACCAACCACTCTTTAGAAACCCTACACAGGGTCACTATGGGTTGGAACAGACTCAACGGCACTTAACAACAACAACCACAACAGATTGCCTAAACTCAGTCTGACCTTGCTCTGAACTTGTTTCCAAAGGCCTCCCTTGAGTCTTCTTATTTTTCAAGCACTCTATACTGGGAAACCACAAGGTCGGCAATTCAAACCCACCAACTGCTCCACAGAAACCCTATACAAAATCGCTATGAGTCAGAACCAACTCAATGGCACTTAACAACAACAACATATTGGGTAAGGAGTCCTGGTTTGGTGCTGCTGGATAAGCACTCGACTGCCAACTGCAAGGTCAAACCCACCAGCCACGCCTTAGAAACCCTATATAGTCAGAATTGACTCTATGACACATAACAACAACATATTGGAGAAAGATGGGCTGGGGTTCCAATGCCCCTCAATAACAGTGCCTGCCTCTCTTGAAAGGATCCCTAGAATGTTGAGCACTGCTTTGATTAAAATAGAAATCCCTAGACCCCTGAGGGAGTCGTGATGTTGCACTGTAGGATAAGCACTGAACCACAAGGTCAGTTTGAACCTCAAGGTCAGTGGTTCAAACCCACCAGCAGATCCCTGTGACTTAGTGATTTTCCTACCTCCATAGCAGGCCAGAAATTCTACTTCTTTTAGTTGCTCCATTTCCCATCCTGGTGAGCTTCTATTTGCCCCTTCATCTAAGAATTCCTGACACATATGACTGTTCTTCCTCCAGTTCCACCCTACAAGTGTGTGCTAGTTCATTTCTAATGTAAGACACAGGCATCGTGGAAAGAACCTGGGTTTGGAATAAGAACTATGTTTAAACCCTGGTTCTGTCGCTTACTGACTGTGTAACAGTCCAGTTTCTTGTCTTATAAAATAGAGAGAAAAATATCAACCTCAAAGGGTTGCAGTGAGAGCTAAAAGAGAAAATAGATGTAAATTGCATGTAGTAGATAAAGACAGCTGTTGTGGTGGTGGTTATATTGTGACCATGAGTCAAAATTTCTCTACTAAACTGGAAGGTCCTTAATGGAAAGGATGCAACTTCTTGTGAGCACTGTCTCCTTAACCTCAGCATCTAGGACAGTGTCTGGAATCTAGAAGGTGCTTCATAAATATTTGTCAATGAATATAAAGAATTTTATTAAGATCAAAGAAGACACTAGCACAAGGCAGGTAGCTCAGACTCATCAAACTCCTCCTCTCTGAAACTGACATCCAGTTGGCATCATCTTTGTATACATCAAAAATTAGACACATTATTAAAATCTTTCAAAGTGACTCCCCTCCCAGCTGGCCTTCAGGCTGTGATGAGATGACAAAGATCTGACATCTTTATCACAAAATTACTAAAACATCATTCCTGAGTTGTCATTCAAAAATATTTGTCTAATTTGGTTGGAATTGTGGTTTAATTATAAGAATATGGGCTTGAGTTGGGTTGAACTGGATTTGGGAACAGGAGGAGCAGATAATTGAGTCTAGTTCACTCACTGAAAGACTGCATGGCCATTGAAATTCCAGATAAGACTGGCTTGTCAAATAAAGCAAGAGACACAAAATAACCTTGAAAACCTCATTGGAAAGAAAGAAGATCATGTAGCAAGAGTCTGAGTAGACCTCCCTCCAGCTAAAAATCCTTCAGTGTCTCTCTAGACACAAAATATAGGCCAAGATGCTTGACTGGGCATTCAATCCTTTCACAATCTAGCTACCCCTCCAATATCTAAAACTTCTGTTCCCTTTTGCTCTTTGCTGCCACCACTACCACTATGTGCCCCAGTGACCTCATAGGTGTCTGGAGTTCTTCCATCTTTTCTTTCCATTTATTGTTCTTGTTAAGTGCATCAAATTGGTTCTGATTCATAGTGACCCTGTATAGAGTTTCCAAGGAGTGGTTGGTGGGTTTAAACCACCAGCCTTGTAGTTAACAGCACTTGGTTTATTGATTCTCTTGTGGAGAGGCCTATGCGGGACTTGTCTAATTCACCAGCCAACAAATGTTTACTAAGGACTCACTTTGTACCAAATATGGTTCTAGATGCTGAGGATAAAGCAGTTAACAAAACAGATATAATTCTCTGGACACAAAGAGGAAACAGACAACAAAAATAAAATAAACATGTAAATAAACAGTAGAGTCTTTTAGATGGTGATAGTTGCTTACTATATTAGCTCCCTTTTCCTGTTATTCTGGGACTACTGAGTGAAGTCACAAAGCAATATTTGTGCTTAACTTAATCTATAGTTTCTCAAAACATCTTTCCTTGGTGCCTTAGAGATTTAGGGACACATCCTGTATCTTCCCTTATCATTGCATTGAGACTCATTAACTGATATCCATCACACATTATAGAGTCCTGGTGTGGCACTGTGAGATAAAGCACTAGATCGCAAAGTTGATTTGAACTGCAAGGTCGGTGGTTCAAACTCAACAATTGCTCCTTGGAAACTCTATACAGGGTCGCTATGAGTCGGAACTGACTTGACAGCACTTAACAACAACATCACACATTATAATGTCCTTTCAATTAGAAAGGGAGTAACCTGAGGGCAAGGACTGCATTTGATGCAAATGAAAACATAATAATTATCTGCTGAATGGATTAGGAAAGAGTTGTGCCTACTCTGGGTTGTCTGTCCTCTGATTCCTAGTTGGAAAACCTTTCTGAATACTTTGAAATCCTTCAACATTTTTCTGCCCTACTGAGTTTCTGTTACTCTTGAAGTGAGCCTTTCCTGGTGTCTAAAAGGGTTTATTGAAAATAAAATCTCTTTCCAGACAACTTAGATCACTGATGACATTATGTTGCTGTTGTTAAGTGTTGTCATCTCTAATTCACAGCAATGACATGCACAACAGAACAAAATACTGCCCGGTCCTACACCATCCTAACAATTGTTGTTACACTTGAGCCTATTGCTTCTCCCACTGTGCCAATCCATCTCATTGGGGGTTTCTCTCTCTCTCTCTCTCTCTCTTTTTTTCCTGACCCTCCACTTTACCAAACATAATGTCCTTATCTAGAGACTTCCCTCCTGATAACATGTCCAAAGTATGAGAGACGAGGGCTCATCATCCTGACCTCTAAGGAACATGGTACTGTTCTTCTGGTAGTCCATAGTACTTATAATATTCTTTTCCAACATCGTAACTCAAATGCATCATTCTTTTATGTTTTTCTTATTCATTGTCCAACTTTTACATACATATGAAGCTATTAAGAATGCCATGGCTTGGGTCAGGTGCACCTTAGTCCTCAAACTGACACCTTTGCTCTTTAACACAGAAAAGATTTTATGCAGCAGATTTTCCTAATGCAATGCATCACTTGATTTCTTGACAGCTGCTTCTATGAATGTTGTTAGTGGATCTAAGCAAAATGAAATATTTGACAACTTCAATATTCTCTCCATTTATCACTTAAGGAGCTCTGGTAGCATAGTGGTTACGAATCTGGCTGTGAACCACAAGGTCAGCAGTTCGAAACTACCAGCTGTTCTGTAGGAGAATGATGAGGCTTTCTGCTCCCGTAAAGATTTACAGCCTCGGAAACCTTGTACAGGGTCGCTATGAGTCAGAACTGACTCCACAGCACATAACAACAACAACAACATCATTTATTTATTGATCTAATTATGAGGATTTTTGTTTTGTTTACATTGAAGTATAACTCATATTGAAGACTGGTTTTTTATATTCATCAGTATTTCAATTCCTCTTTCCTTCAGCAAGCAAGGTTGAATCATCCAACCCTGATGCCACATTCTTCAGAATAAGGAGAAACAGTTGCAAGCATCCATTAATAATCAGAACATGGAATGTACCAAATATGAATACAGGAAAATTGGTAATAGTCAAAACTGAAGTGGAACACATAAAGATCAATATCCTAGACATTGTTGTTGTTATGTGTCATCGAGTCGGTTCCGACCCATAGAGACCCTGTATAGGGTTTCCGAGGGTGTAAATCTTTTTGGGAGTAGAAAGCCTCATCTTTCTCCCGCGGAGCAGCTGGTAGTTTTGAACCGCTGACCTTAAGGTTCGTAGCCCGATTCGTAACCACTACGCTACATGGAGTGATATTGGCCACTTTGAACAATCATATGGTTTTCTAGGCCCAGAACAACAAATTCAAGAGAAATGCTTATTCATTGCAAATACCTTTTATTTATTTATTTTTTTGTCAAAATGTACATTTCAAGATCTATCGTGAAGTGCAGCGCTGTCTGTGATAGGATAATATCCATAGGCCTACAAGGAAGGCCAAGAAACCCTGGGGGCATAGTGGGTTACGGTTTTGGCTGCTGACCCCAAGGTTATCAATTCAAAATTACCAGCAATTCCATGAAAGAAAGAAAGATAAGGGAACATCCTATGCAGGGTGACTATGAGTTGCAATCAACTCGATGGCACACCACCACCACAAGAAAGACCAGTTAATAACCACGATTATTCAGATTATACACTAACCTTTAAAGATTGTTGTTGTTATGTGCTGTGGAGTCGGTTCTGACTCATAGCGACCCTGTACAGGGTTTCTGAGGCTGTAAATCTTTACGGGAGCAGAAAGCCTCATTTTTCTCCCGCGGAACAGCTGGTAGTTTCGAACTGCTGACCTTAAGGTCCGCAGCCCGATTCATAACCACTACGATAACAGAGCTCTAAAGATAGTGGTGATGAAATTGAAGAATTCTACCAACTTCTTCAGTATGAAATTGATCAAACATGTCATCAATATGTATTGATAATTACTAGTGATTGGAATGAGAAAGTTGGAAACAAAGATAAAAGATCAGTGGTTGGAAAATATTGTCATGATGATAGGAATGATGCTGAGATCTCATGATAGAACTTTGTAAAACCAATTACTCATTCATTGCAAATACCTTTTTGAAATGACATAATAAACAACTTTGCACATGGACCTCACCAGATTGACTACATCTATGGGAAGATATGGTGGAAAAAAATCAATACCATCAGTCAAAAGAAGGCCAGGGGCTGAATGTGAAACTGACCACCAATATTGATGTCATTTATTGTATCAAAACAACAAAGCCAACCCATTCCTTTCAAGTTGATTTTGATTCATGGTGACCCATGAATTGGGTTCATATGTTTTTTTTTGGTTTCAATCTTTATGGAATAAAATAACCAGGCCTTTCTTCTGTGGTACAGATGGATGGACTAAAACCACCAATCTTTTGTTAGTACAGAGTGAGAAACATATTCACCACCCATGACCCTATAATAAGCACAACTGTTATCCATCCCAACTGTATGATTTTAAAAGGTATTATCTAGAGAACATCTTCCATTGCCAAGCTGCAGTCTAGGTCCTTGACATAGAATGTCTCTTTTAATAAGTAAAAAGTTCTCTTTGGCAATCCTCTCAGCATCAAGATCTGCGAGGAGTACGTGGAAATTACTAGCTGCTATCAATATTACTGTGTCTAAAACTACCGTTTTCCCCTGCATTAGAACAATCTGAACATTGTTAGGCAAAGACATCTAAGCAATTTTAAAATTATTTGAGTCATGACAGAGAGACTCGCAACTGAAATATTTACCTTTCAAATTCAGGTGAGGATGTTCCTGGAGACGGAAGATGTGACAAGTTCCCCCATTGCGTGAGCATCGGAAAAAAGTTCCCTTGACAAGTCACGTGCAGAGATGGGAACTGCTGATTAAGGAGAGGATTAATTTTACCTTTCAAATATTTCTGTCAGAGAGATACTTTTAGATTTATAGAATGGAGGGGCTAGAAGGACCATTTGAAATCTCCTGCTCAGTCCCTTTACCTTAAAGATGGGAAAACAGAGGTCCAGAGAGCAGATGTGCATCCTAATTGTTCTGCCTGTCTCCTTACACTCCCTCTCCAACCCATCCTCCACATAAGAATTTGTTAAATGAATGAATGAATTGAAGTGAAGGGAATGTTTGGATCTTTATTAAGATTCATTTAGTCAACAAATATTTACTGAATATCTACCACTTGCCAGCACTTTTCTAGGCACTGAATTTCCTAGGTTGTTGTATAAATGACAAATGCAGTTGACTGGTAACCAAAAGGCTGGTGGTTCAAGTCCACCCAGTGGGGTATTAGAAGAAAAGTCTGACAATATACTTCCAAAAAAAAATCAGCCACTGGAAACTCTATCATGCACAATTCCTCTCTGACAAATACAGAGTCACCATGAGTCAGAATCGATTCAAGGGCAGCTAGGTTTTGCTGTTGCTGTTGATTCTAGGCACTGTAGATCACAGCAGTAAACAAAGCAGAGAAAAGCTCTGCCTTCCTGTAAATTACAAGAGGTATAGCTAGAGAGAAATGACACAAAATACATACATAGTGCTGCATAGAACTTTAAATGGTCATAAAGGTGAGAGAGAAGAATAAAACAGGAAGAATAAAGGGAAACCGATGTAGGAGGAGGGGATGCAACTTTAAGTAGGAAAGTCAGAGAAAGCCTCATTTAATAAGTGATGGAGGTAAGTTACAAAGTCACATGGATATCTAGTGGACACAATCCAAACAAAGAAGATGACAAATATAAAAGCTTGCTGTGTTAAAAGAATATCAAGAAGGCTAATGTTGTTGGAGCTAAATGAGTGACTAAGATGTTAGACATAAGTCCAGACAGATAATGGGTGTGGCCACCATATCTTGAATGTCTTTGGGCCATCAACAGCTTCTTTTCTCTCATATTCATCTTCCCCTCTCGTAGTGTAGTGGTTACAAATAGGGCTGCGAGCCTTAAGGTCAACAGTTTGAAACTACCAGCTGTTCTGCAAGAGAAAGATGAGGCTTTCTGCTCCTGCAAAAATTTACAGCTTTGGAAACCCTGTACAGGGTTGCTATGAGTCGGAACCGACTCCACGGCACATGACCACCACCACTTCCTTGCACTTATCTCTTGCCCTTTGGCTTCTGGCAAAGCTTAGCCAGTGGGAGGCAGTGGCAGGAGATTGAAAACTGAGAAGGAAGAAAAGTCATGATATTTTCCTATTATTTCTGTTTCAAACATTATCTCCAACAGGGTCCACAGCTCCCCATGACTGCAGCTCCCATCAGACAGGCCCACCATGGTCTGGCTCCTATGACACAGCTTCTGGTCTAAAGGTCTAATAAGCATGGCCCCCTACCTTTATCCCTTCATTCCTAGGAGAAGTGTGACCCCAGCATTTGCTAATCTCAGGGTTGCCTCACTTTCCTTTCATTGCTCTTGCAATCCTTCTAACACCTTTGCAACTAATTCCCTATATCAAATTATCTCATATTACCTCTTATGGGTTATGTTTTCCTGGTTCTATATAGCTTTATTGTTATTGTCAATAACTGTCAAATCGATTCCAACTCATAGCAACCATGTATAGGAAGGATTTCAAGGTGCTGCTTCTGGGTTTGAACTGCTGACCTGTGGTTAGCAGACCAGTGCTGATCCTACAATGCCACATCAGGACTCCATATCGCTTTATGGGACCTGGTAAGACTTATTCTTTTACTCTAAGTGAAATGGACATCCAGTGGAGAGCTTTGAGTAGGAGTTCACCAAGGGCCTTGAATGCCTGGATAAGGTGTTCCTGTTCCCCAAAACATTCCTTAAATTGAAGACACTTGCCCAGCTTCACACAGATTTAATAATGTGACCGACCCCTGGAGGCTGTTCCTCTGTTCTTTACTCTCTTTTGAATGAATGGCATCGAGAACCTCAGAAATTTCAAAAACAAAGAAGAGCATTTTCATATGCTTAAGCGGTTTTGCCCACGTTGCCAACTCTTTGAAGACCTTTGAAGGTCAGCAAGGGAAATGACAGTGACAGACCTAATTGTCATTGGAAGGACTTCAGCAATAATGCAGAAGAAGACTTTTTCTCTATTTGATTTCCTGGGTGAGCACAAGTGCCAACAAAGAAGGGGGGAAACCTAACCATTGGGGAGCCCCTTAAATACCCTAGGCACCCTGCCAGGCAATTTCACATCCAATGGCTCATTTAATTCTACAAGGACACTACTCAATGGATATCATTATATTTATTTTGCAAATGGAACTTCTGAGTTTGAGAAGTTTAGTTAACTTGCCTAAGGTAACACATCTTTCTACTCCATTCAGAAGACTCAGTTCAACATTTCAAGGTGTCCATCAAGGAAGTGGAAGTCTTTGGAATCCAAATCCTGGTTTGTCCAAAGTCATTTTACCTCTTTGAGTCTCAATTTCTTGATGTATAAAGTACAAAAACATCAATGATATTCATTTCACAGCAGAGTGTTAAGGATTAAAACTAACTGTAAAGAAAGCCTATAAAGGCTCTTTATGAGTCAGAGCCAACTCAATGGCACTTAACAACAATAACAACAAGCCAAAGTGCTTAACCTAAGGTTTATGCCTGAGTGTTGAGGTCCATGAACCCCTTAAAGATGATACTAACTTTTGTATATACAGGCATAGAAAAACTGATCCCTCGTACAACCTAAATTCCCTTCTTGTAAGTAAGTAGCTTGTATGCTAAAGGTGATTTTATGATGGCTTCCAAATATAAAACCATCTAATAATTACTATTTACACACTGAACTATGGTCTCTGAACTTTTGGTGCCATGGAGTCCATTCCAACTCATAGCAGCCCTGTATAGGGTTTCCAAGGCTGTAAATCTTTGTAGAAGCAGAAAGCTTCGTCTTTCTCCTGCAGAGCAGCTGGTAGATTTGAACTACTGATGTTGCAGTTAGCATCTCAGCACATAATCTACTACACCAATTCAATTGATTTTCAAAAATAATTTTGGTTATATGTGAGTTTTGCTTCACAGACTGTCTTTAGAATTCAACCACTTCATAAGATGGAAGTTCTCTGTGCATTTGTGGCAAAAAGGTTCATGTCTCCTTACAGCAGATTCTCAAAGGAGAAGGTGTCTCATAGTTGGGAAGCACCATGCTAAGCAGATATTGCAAATATGACAGTGTTAATAATGATGAAAATGCCACGATTATTGTAATTGCTTACACACACACACTGAGCACCTACTATGTGTCAAGCACTAACTGGGGACTGGGGACACAGAATAAATTAGAGAAGCCCATGACTCCTGGTGTGGCACTGTAGGATCACCAGTGGACTGGGAACCACAAGGTCAGCTGTTCAAACCCAATAGCTGCTCCTTGGAAACCCTATACAGGGTCGCTATGAGTCGGAAATGACTCAATGGGACTTAACAACAAGAACATGCTCCCATAGGGTTCAAAATGATGTGAGGGAAATAAACTATAGGTAGCTGGAAGGTTTGTTGGAGGGGATCAGATATGAACTAGGTCCTAAAAGATTCTTGGAATCTGGATAGGTGAAACTGAGAGATGGTCCTTCCAAACAGGGGGTGTCTTGAGCAATGGCATGGAGTAGAGAATGTGGCAAAGCCTATTTAAGGAATGGTGTGACTGGAATAAAGACTCAGGTGTGGGAAAGCAGGGAGGAGGCTGAAGTCAGGAGTGGGACTGAGCTATGAGATCGTCAGTATCAGCTAAGATAGAGACTCCCCTCTTCATCCTAATTTCCACAGCTCATTCAGCCTTTTCTCTCCTCTAGCATGCATTCCAGAGCTGAGGACCCTAGGGATGCTTAAGGATGTCTTGCTTTGGGGGAAGGAGTCTTGCTTTGGGGGAAGCTTAACTTGAGTAGAAGCAAGACTGACTTAAATTCTAGGCAACTACCTAAAGGCAAAGGAGCTCTGGTAGGGTAGTGGTTATGAATCGGGCTGCGAACCTCACGGTCAGCAGTTCAAAACTACCAGCTGATCTGCGGGAGAAAGATGAGGCTCTCTGCTCCCGTAAAGATTTACAGCCTCGGAAACTCTGTACAGGGTCGCTATGAGTCGGAACCGACTCCACGGCACATAACAACAACAACAACACCTAAGGGCAAGACCCTTATCCTCTCTGAACCTCAGTCTCTTAATCTATAAAGTGGGTCTATATCCTACAAATAGTACCTACAAATAGTACCCAATTTGGCAGGTTGGCACTTAGTGGGGGCTCATCTCATGACATTTGAGCTGATTCCTTACAGTGTTCTCATAGGACATCAAATGAGGCACTAGATAGTCAAGTGATTAGGAAGAAATACCAAGGACAGCCTCAGAGTTCTGCATTACTGCCTGGTCACTGACCTTGAGCAGTTCTTGCTTCCTCTGGAAGCAGCAGACACTCAGCCCTCTCCCATCACACCAGGTTCCCTCTGCAGCAAAAGAGACAGAAGGGAGATTCATCAATTGCCTGGGCTGAGGCCAGACACTGGAAATCTCCCAACGCATACTAATGTCATCGACCCTTGCTGAGATGTGTTGGGTTTTTAAACAAGCTTATTTGGCTCTGATTCACCTTTACAGAAAAGAAAGGTTACAGTATTGATATGAAGAAATACTGGGAACAAAGTCATACAAAAAATAACAACTCCCCTCAGGCTTCCAATTTCACCACTTCTGTTCAAGTTTAGGCGGCACCCCCTCCTTAAAGAAACCATCACGCAGTTGTGCACTCAAAAAAATGCTTACAGATGCCCACTCTGAGTAGACTATGTGCTGAGCCCTGGGAACACTGAAAGGACACAGATCAAGTACTATGCTAAAAGAGTTTGAGGGCAAAAAAGCAGGGGAGACTTGGACCCATTCAACTGTGGCAATCATAATGTGATGGATCAAAGGCTAGGAGTAGACCAGAGTGCTGTGGAAGCCCGAGAAAGGGTAGACACCAGGTCCTCTATAGGCTGGGTCCAACCTACATCTCCAGTTCTTCCTTTTCTTTTCACACCTGCTTACGCCATCTGCACCAACCATGCCAATGACTTGCAGCCTTTCAGTTGCACTAGACTATTTCATGCATTCATGCCCATGATGGGGTCTGTAAAAACAAGGTTCAGGAGACAGCAAGTAAAACCCCTTCATAGAGGGGGGTTCAAGTGAGACCTTAAGGAGAAGTGCTTTGGATTGGTTGTTGGAACGAGTAGTCCACTGGAGGTACTGTTGAGGGGCATCAAGTGGCATTCTGGGTACTGAACAGAAAGCACATGCAGGAAAATATGCGGAGTTCAGTGAAACTGGAGTATACGGTGAAGGTGAGAGAACAGTGGGAGTCGAGGCTGAAGGCATGGTCCAGGTCACGTAGAGCCTTGATTCCAGGCTAAGGCGTCTGGACTTTAATCTGTAGGTGATGGGGAGCCTTTTAATGGGTTTTAAGAAAGATAGTGACTTGGTCAACCATAAGAATGACCCTAGGATCCTTGAAGCAAGTTTAGAAGTGGCCAGGCTTCTGTATATTGGTACAGAAAGCTTCTGAAATCTGACCCAAAAGCAAGAAAGTGCACTCCAGGCCCCATAAAGTCTCAGCCAGCAATCAATTCCTCCCCACACTAGCCCACAGGGGACCAGGTCGTCCCAAGGTCACCCTTTCCTGACAGGCTCTGACGTCTCTATGATTCCCCCACCCCATCCTACCCTTCAAGCCCAGTGCCTTTCAGCAGGTTCTGCGCCAAGGACAGATTTGATGGCGAGAAAATGGCCCACTGGAGAAATAAAATGCTTATGTTTCTTCAGCAGAGAAAGCTGTTGGGGTTTTTTTATTATCATTATTATTATTTTTCTCTCAGCCAAACAAGTGACAGCACATAATAATATCATTTATTCTAACTTGCTCTTGCAAATCAGAACTTTTTAATATTTTCCTTTCAAATGAAAATGCCATTTATCATTATCAAATGAAGTGCTAATGAAAACAACATGTATAAGAAACACATTCACACAGCAGAGCATGATGGAGCACCTTGTCAGCAGTCCATAGTCTCGCCGTTAATTTGATTTCTGCCAAAAATCACTTAAGTGAGACTTGGGGATTTTTTTTTTTCCTCTTTGCTCCAGGCCCTTCTACTAAGGCTTGTTTATTCCCCTCTCCCGAGAAAGTGCTGAAATCCTGAGCCAGTTTTAATCTGACTTTTAATGGAACTCTCATTGATTGCATGAGGGATGTGTGCATGCCAGGGAGCGTGGGGGTGCTGTTGGTGGACTTTGGCTGTGTTCATGTTTAGCTATGTGTGTGCACTTGTGTGCCTCAATCTGAGTGTGTCTCAGCAGGTGATTATGTATGTGTGTCCATTAAGTCATGAGGACAGTAATCTTGTCTTTTTGTTCACCATAGTCGGCCCAACATCTGGTCTGTTGCTTGACTCATAGTAGGTATTCAGTAAATAGTAAATGAAATTAAAATAAAATTAAAACCTGCCATTGTATGGATTCTGACTCATAGGAATCCTAAGGGATAGAGTAGAATTGCCCCATATGGTTTCCAAGGCTGTAACTTTACAGAAGCAAACTGCCATATCGTTCTCTCATGGAGTGGCTGGTGGCTTCAAACCACTGATTATTTGGTTAACAGCTGAGTGCTTAAGCACTGCACCACCAGGGTCCCTTCAATAAATATTTAACTGGATACTGATGTGCCTGGTGGTTCAACTACAAAAGGTTGGCAGTTTCAATCCACCCACCAGCACCAAAGAAAACAGGCCTGGTGCTCTGCTTCCCTAAAGATTAGTCAAGAAAACCCTGTGGCGTAGCTCTACTCTAAACACATGGGGTCTCACTGACTCAATAGCAGTATGTTTGTTTTTTTGGTTTTGAATGTGTCCACTTGTTTTCATAAGGCATGGGCTTTTGTCTGTATGGATTCATATAGGTATGTTTCTATTTACATAAGCGAGACCTTTCAGGGGACATATCCCTGAATATCTGCTGTGTAGTACAATACCTAGTACATGGGAGACACTCAATAAATATTTGTGGAGTGAATATCTCTATGGGTTTCCATATATGTTTTTCATTGTGATAAAATTTGTATAAGAAAGAATTAACCATTTTATAGTGTACAATCCAATGGCATTTAGTACCTTCACAGTATTGTACAATCATCACCTCCACCTAATTTCAAAACATTTTCATCTTTCTAGAAAGAAACCCCATACACATTAGCCCTGTTTTAAGGGTACTGGATGAATGAGGCTCTATGAAAACCAGGAGCTATGTTAGACTCATCCTTGTCCCTTATTCCTTCCTACAGTTAATCAGTCACCAAGTCCTGTGATCAAAAGAGGCAGTAGAGTGTGGGTGGTTGAAAGTATGGGCTCTAGAACCTGACTGTTTGAGTTCTCTTTGTTGTTGTTGTTAAGTGCCATCGGGTCAGTTCCAACTCATAGTGACCCTGTTTAGGGTTTCTGAGAAGTAGCTGGTGATATTGAATTGCTGACCTTGTGGTTCAAATAGACCTTGAGGTCCATTGCTTACCCTACAGTGCCACTTATAGTGCCACTTACCCTACAGTGCTATATACTAGGTATATAACATTGAATGTGTTCCTATACCCATTTGAGTCTGTCTCTTCAGGTTGTTGTGAGAACTAAATTAGTTATATGCCAAGTACTTAGAACAGTGCTTGGCATGTGGTGAGAATTCTATGCATTAGCTGTTGCTGTTACTGTTATTAAATCCATTGCTTCTACTTCCTAACTACTACTGAACAAACCTGCCCCTCTCTCCATTCCTTATACCACTTCCCCAGATGTAGTAAGAGCCTCCCTGTCTTCATTTGGGTCCTCTAATATTCTACTCTGATAACAGCGTCCTCTTTCTGAACCATGAATCTTGTCCTGTCGCTTGTCCCAGGATGAAATCCAAGCTTACAAACAACACGAAAAGCCCTGCATGATTCAGTTCTTTCCTACCCCTCATGCCTCAGTATTTGTCACAATTGCTTTTGTCTTCCATGTATCAGACACATGAACCTTTTTTCAATTCCCCAAATCATTTTTGCATATTCTGATCCCTCTGCCTAGGTCACCATCTCAACACCTTCTTCAAACCAGCTCCTCTGCTTCCTTAAAAGATTTTACTCAGCTCTGTAGTAGCTTCTCCTGAGATGCATTGACCACATAATGTTCTTTTATCTGACTAAAGACTGTGATTTCTTTCAGGGCAGACCCTCGGCCTAACCCATCTGGCTAGAAGCTCAATAAACCCATCTGAAATGGGATTAAATTGGAACTACCCCAATATTGCATTTTAAGAGCCAGAAAGCTGAAAAAAGTGGCTGCATCCAACTTCTCCAGGAGCGGCTCATGCGTGGGCAAGGGGAGCATGAGATGTTCTTTTCTCACACCATCCTCTTCCTGCTGCCAACCCCCTCCTAGCCGCGTGAGTCTCGTGAGCCGACTGCAGACTGGGTGGGCTTGGCAGTGGTTTTCTGGCTGTGTGCCCACCACCCGTGGGCGCCCAGGAAACACTTGCTGAAAGGAGCTGAGTACCACCCAAGCAGTCCTGCCTCCAAATCCTCCCACTGGGTATTGAAGACAGGAGTAGGTGGAGAACGGAAGGTGAATTACCTTAACCTGCAATATACCTGGGCCACAATCTTCTCTATGAAATGGAGCCAACAATCTCTACCTTGATGGTTGGCAGGGATTCAAGGAGATCACAGATGCAGGCACATAGTGGCTACTTTCTACACCTGTTGGACTCCTGTAAACTCTCTTAGCATCATCAGGGAAACTGAAGTGAAGGAAATAAGAAAATTCTGCTCCCGCCCTTCAGTGCAAAATAGGTTGGAAGGTGCTCTGAGGATCAGGCTCATTTTTAAGAGCCCTCATGAGTGGTGAGGCTAGGTACTGATTTGTAGTGGTTATGAAGCAGCAGTGAGCAGTTTAGGAGACAAAGGATTCTTATGTGTGGAAGGGAAGGCAAATGAACTGCCAAAGATGGCTAGTAGAGCACTTACTAGCCCTTACATGAGCAGGGGTTGTGTAAGGTGCTTTTCTTAAGGTTCGAAGCAACCCTAAGTAATTCTTAGTTTCCATTTTATATCTGAGAAAACTAAGTGACAGCAAGAGAAGTGATTTGCCCAAGGGTACACGTAGGCAAAGCCAGAATTTGAACCCAATGCTCTTTGATTCTCCAGCCCAAGCTCATTTCATTCTGTTTGAGGTGTTGTCAATTAGTCTCCAGTGCCCACTTGCTCTTCTATCCTTTTCTGTGTACCACCAGAGCTGGGAACCTGAGAACTACGTTTCTTAGACTCCTGTGCCAGCTGGGTTCCAGTCTGGTTCTGCAATTGGAAAGCACTCAGGGAACGTAAGACGGCAGGAAGAAGATTGAAGCCATTTTCTGCTTCTGTCATTTGTGGAAGTATGGGCTCCTGGATTCCCGGAGCTGCACTCACATCAGTTCCAAGAATGTCTGTAGGGGTGCTGGCTCCAATCTCCCCCTTTTACTTCCCTAGACCTAGGCGCAGTAATGGCTTCCTTGTAGCAACTGATCTCTGGGCAGCACCCTCCTCCCCTTTTGCTCTCCAAACCATCCAGTACTTACGTAATCAATTCTGGTTGCTTGAAATATCTAAAGAATGTTTGTTTCTGACTGGACATTGGCTGATGAAGTACTACTTATACTATTCCTTCAATTAGACAGTAAACAGTCAGAACGTCAGCCAAGCCGACTGAGAGCAAGGCTGAGGCCTCCTTGGACCACTGGAGATCTCATTAGGGAAACTGAGGAATACCATGAAAGGAGGATAGGCTCAGAGGCTCCCAGCAGGTACTTAGAAAGCTAGTCTTGGTCTATGAGAGTAATTACAGAGAGTGCATCCAATACGGAAGATGAATTCAAAGCCCTTCTGGCAACTTCAGGATGGCTCGGGGCTGGGATGCTACAAGAGAGCCTCGGAGCTGGCAGCTGAGCAGTCTAGGAGAAGACCAACACTTTATCTTCTCCACTACACCTGTTGTTGTTTTGTGAGCTGTCAAGTCTATTCCGACTTATTTGTTGTTATTGTTAAGTGCCATTGAGTGAGATCCAACTCATAGTAACCCTGTGTAGGGTTTCTGAGGAGCAGCTGGTAGGTTTGAACTATCAACCTTGTGGTTTGCCATTCTGACTCATAGAAAGCCTATATGACAGAGTGGAAATGTCTCATAAAGTTTCCCAGGCTGTGTGTGATCTTTACAGGAGAAGGTTGCCAGGTCTTTTCTCCCGTGGCATTGCTGATGGCTTCCAACTACCAATCTTTTGGTTAGCAGCTGAGTGCTTAACCATTGTATCACCAGAGGTCCTTTCACTATTCCTAGAAACTCATATACTTTGTGTTGACTTGTCTCTTCGTGTATGAACTTCGCTAAGAACAAGCTTTGGGAATTTGACAAACATAGGGCCACATCCCTTACCAGCTGGGTGAGTCACTCAGCCTTCCTATCTCACCCTTCATCTCCTTTTATATAAAATAGGGGCTGTCATGCCCACTGCACAAGTGTGAGGATTGAGTGAGATGATGTATGCAAAGTACCTAACTGAGCTCCTGGCCCATTGCAGATGTGTAACAACTGTGTATTGCTACCCACCCCCCTTCTGAATCATAAGTTCCCCTAGTTAGTTATGTAACATATCCTGGATGTGTGTCTCTCAAGCTCTGTGATAAGGTCTGGGAAAATAAAGACCACTCTGCAGTCTTCTTCAATCATTCAGAGCACCTAGTTCATTTTAAAAAATAATAATATGTCTTTAATAATAAATAAATCTTCACATTCCTAAAAAATAAAAAAGAAGATGGGAAAAGAGAAATGAGGCTTTTCCATTCAGCCTGCATCTGCTGCACTGAAGATAGGCTGAAATTTTAAACTTGGCTCCATTTATTTTAGCACAATTCATTCCTCTTTCTCTCCTTTCCTTTCTTCTACAAATATTTGTTATGGAGACCTGGAAACACAAAGATAAATACATATAGCTCTTAACCAGAGGAGCCCCAATTCTAGTGGTGGAAGCATCATGTCAACAGTGAAAGACAAGCCAAGTGTGCATAGACCATCACCATGACAGAGGGGAAGGACAGTGGTGGGGCACCAGGGGGAGCTTTCCTGGAAGAAATTATTCATATGTTAAGTGATAAAGTACAGACGAGTGGAAAGGAGTGTCATTAAAGGATGTTGTTGTTGTTGTTGTTGTTAAGTGCCGTGGAGTCAGTTCCGACTCATAGCGACCATGCACAGGGTTTCCGAGGCTGTAAATCTTTACGGGAGCAGAACGCCTCCTCTTTCTCCAGCGGAACCGCTGGTAGTTTCGAACTGCTGACCTTGTGGCTCGCAGCCCGATTCGTAACCACTGCGCTACTGAAAATATAGTACAAGGAGTCCAGACACCAGAGTCTGCAACTCAGACCTTTCTCAGCTGTGGAACTCAGGTAAATCATGGACACTCGATGAAACACAGTTTCTTCTTCTGTAAAATAGGCTGAATTATCATGGAGTTTGGTGACAATACCAAAAAACGGCTTGGGGTAAATTAACTATCAATAAGCAAGCAGCAGCTTCCTCCACCACCACCACCATGACAGGACCTTTCCTGAGGGAAATGGCTCTGAAAGTTAGACGCATGAAGGGTCAAAACATCTCTTGAAGAAGCTTTGTTGGCTTCTGAGTGAGGAATAGCTGCTCCCTACCTTCCCTACCTTCCCTACCTTCCCCAAATCTACGAGAGCCAAAATATGATCTTGAATTTATCCCTCCTGAATTTAGAGATCATCTGAAGAACAAATTTGATGAATTAAACACTAAAGACCGAAGACCAGAAGAGTTGTGGGATGACATCAAGAATATCATACATGAAGAGAGCAAAAAGTCATTAAGAAGACA
>NW_006408544.1:14097137-14099015 GCF_000296735.1 Chrysochloris asiatica
TTCTGCTGTGCATAGGGTCGCTATGAGTCGGTTCCGACTCGATGGCACCTGACAACAACAACCTTCCCCATTGAATGTGATTTCTGAGCTGGCCTTATTGTTACATGCAAAACAAAAATACCAAATAATGAATCCAATCTCTCACTCCAACACTCACATCTCTGAGTTAGAACGAGCCAGTACACAATCAGACAGACCAAGAGACATTGCCTCCCAGATTTTGACTATTCTCTCAACTCATATCTCTATAGTTTTGTTTTGGGTTATTTTTTTTTAGATTTGAGATTCCACAGCACAAGAAGAGACCATCCCTACCTTTCTTTTTCCCTTTTCAAACTGAACAAGTTCCTGAACTTGTCAAACATAAATGCAGAATTATGAAAAACAATCATAAGTTAAAACTCCAGTTATTAAAATGTACGGGGACTAATTATTGATCTGATGATATGCTGAGTAAAAAGAAAGAGACACACTTGGATAAACAGAAATCTTTTAAAATCATTAATATACATGTGTTTATTCTTCCTCATCTACACTGGAAGCTGCAGTAGGGTTATATTGTCTAACAAATTAGAGGGAGTGACAATGCCATGTTCAGCCAGATGTGTGATGTCTCTTCACTCAAACTTACTCATTTCTGCCAAGTTAAAATGAAGGCATCCTCCCCATCACAGGCCACAGGAATGTGTAATGCAAATACAATGCTGTTAAGAAAGATTTCCTCTTTGGTCAGCTTCTCAGGGGAACCTGAACACAGGGCCACAGCTGTGTTAGTTTGGGAAACTGTTGCTCCCACACAGGGGTACAGTCAAAGAAGGAGCTCTTCCAGGATGGTTGCCATTTTGTCCTTGTCCTTGAAGAGTGGACCTTCCTACCTGCCACTCTCACTGTTTCCTGCAAGGCCAGTCCCTATCTTTCTCTTGTGGCATCACTGCCCTGAAACTCCATTCTAAAATAATGCTAGCCTTAGTTTTCCCATCTGCAAAATGGACTTCCTGATGTCAGGAGATGGTATGATGGTGAAGAGTTGAGGCTCTGGAGTCAGACAGAAACAACTTTTTAACTGTTTGATCCTGAGTTGTGTAACTTCTCTGAGTCTCATTTTTCATCAATAAAATGGGGCAGTCACAGTAATATAAACCTCAGAGGATTGTTTAAACAACAAATGAGGTAATAACTAAAAAACACTTAGCACCTGTGCAGCATAATTTCTTTTAGAAAGAACAGCACGAGGTTGGTTCCTGTGAAGTGAAAATGAAAGACATTCAAATGCTATAGAACTCCATAATCCTTGATATCAATCACTACTACTCTCCTCCCTCACATACCAGGATTCTGCAACATCTCAAAGAAAATGGCTCACACAATTGTGGAGGCTTACAAGTACCAAATTTGTAGTTCAAAGATCAATCTGGAGGATTCTCCTCACCCACGTGGTCTTAGGAGCTGAGGAATCCAAATCCAGAGACTGCTGATGCACAAGACTGTGGGAGTTAGTTAATGAGGTCAGGTGATGGGCTGAAAGTCCCATAAACCAGAGATCAGTTATAATAAGACACATGCAAGATCCAGGCGAAAAGAGAGCAACTTTGCCAAAACAGTCCTATAAATTAGATACGTATCATGCCCATAAGGGAAACTAAGGGTAATTCCTTGAGTCACACACGCTAGTAAACTGGGGGAATCCTTAATCCTTACTTTGTTGTTGTTGCTTTTGTGTGCTGCTGGTTGACTCGCTTCCAACTTATGGTCATTTTGTATAGGGTTTCTGAAGCTATCAATTCAGATGAGAACAGAAAATCTCATCTTCCACCGTAGTCTTGCTTTATTAACAACTCACTTCAAAATCTGAAGCTGACGAAAATGAAAAAAAAAAAA
>NW_006408544.1:14101095-14108544 GCF_000296735.1 Chrysochloris asiatica
CAAATCTGTTCTTCAGATGATCTCTAAATTCAGGCAGGATATATTCAAGGTCATCTTTTGGCTCTCTTGGACTTGTTTTCAGTTTCTTCAGCTTCAGATTTTGAAGTGAGTTGTTAATCAAGCAGACTCGATGGTACCTAACAACAACAACAACCACAACACTTCAAAATGGGTTCACCATCAAGGGCATTTTGTCATCATTGTTAGGTGTCGTAGAGTCCGTTCTGACCCATAGCAACCCTACGTACAACAGAACTAAACATCGCCTGGTCCTGTACCATCCTTTTCATAGGCATTTGTTGTTGTTGTTGAGTACCATGGAGTCAGTTCTGACTCATAGCGACCCTATATAGGGTTTCCCAGGAGCAGCTGGTGAGTTTGAACTGCTGACCTTGAGGTTCAAACCAACTTTGCAGTCCAGTCCACAGCACCACAACCAGGACTCATCCATAGGCATAGAGGTTAGGATTTACAATATAATACAGAATGGAATTATATGGCTAGAAGGGCCATAATAAATAATCACCTGCCCTGAAACTTGGCACATAGCAGGTCCTCAATTAATTGTAATGAGCCCTGATAACATGGTGGATTACAAATTGGGCTGCTAACCTCAAGATCAGCAATTCAAATATACCAGCCACTCTATGGGAGAAAGATGAGACTTTCTGCTTCTGTAGAGATATCCAGCCTCAGAAACCCTATACAGGGTCACTATGAGTCAGAAGCAACTCAACGGCACACAATCACCACTACTGTTACTATTGCCTATCTCATGGTTAAACTAAATCATATAAAGTATGTGGAAAAAATAAACACCACGTTATCTCCTCAAAATATTTCTCAAATTAAAACAAATAATAAAAAGTTCTAAAGTCACTTCTAAGAAGACCACACTCTGATACTGGCTGGTTCTGCTGACCTCTGATTGCACTCTCTTACGATTCCTACAAGAACCTTGGGCTTTGAGCCTTGGGATCAGGGTACATTTGGAATAGTGTTAAGTATCTCTGCTTCCATCCTGCAATGCTGCATGACCAATCCTGCTGGGCTTTCAGTGTGGCTTCCTCTAAGAAGTCTTCTTTTATTAACTTTTTATTGTGCAATGAGTGAAGGTTTACAGAGCAGATCATCAGTTTCCCATTCAACTAATCTGCACTTCATTTTGTCGCAATGACTATAATCCATTCCTATTTTCAATCTGTGTTTCTTGTTTCCATGCCTCCTTCTTTCCCAGTCTGGTTAACTGGTACCATTTTAATCTAGAATGTTTGACCATTCTATGGTGAGCAGACCTCACTAATGTTGCTGTCCTCTTTATATACTTATCTATTGCTTGGCTTAAAATTGAGCCACTAGGGTAAATTCAGTTCCACACCGGAAGGGTGACCAAGAACCATAGTCTCAGGGTTCCACCAGTCTCTATCTGACCAGTAAATCTGGTCTTTTTTTTTTATAATTTTGAATTTTGTTCCACATTTCCCCCTACTCTATCCAAGACTGTCTAATGTGATACCTTTCAGAACCGTTGATAGTGGCATCCAGGTATCATCTAGTTCTGGTCTCAGGTTTGTGAAGACTAAAGTTTAAGTGGACTGATTAGTCCATAGGATTGTTTCCAAGAATCTTCAATCTTCCTCACTTTTCATCTTTAGACAGGGAGAGAGACCAATAGTTGTACCTTAAATGGCCGCTCATAAGCTTTTTAAGTTTCCAGTCACTACTCACAAAGTAGGATGTAGAACATTTTCTTTGAGAATTATATTATGCCAATTGACCATAGTATTCCAGGAAACTATGGTCCTGAGCCCCCATACCCAGAAACTCATTTCCCCAAGATGTATGTCTAATGTCTAGAAGTTTTCATAACTTTGCCCTCATATGTTCCACCACATTCTTGGATATGTTTGCAGCAAATGTAAATATCCATGTACAAAAAACCTCTGTCAAATATTTTTATATTTGTGGATATAATCCCACTGTCTCTCCCACACCAATGCAGCCTGCATATCCATCCATGTATACACCTGTAAATCACTGTTATTACAGGATTATGTATATGAAAGTATTCGCAAAAAAAAAAAAAAAAAATCTTCTTGGAGTGCTCTCTACAGCCATGTCTTAGCACTTGAAGTTATGAATGCTCCTATAGGTATTCATACTACCATCTGAGAGTGAGCTATTGGAAGGCAAGACCTTAGCCTCACAATGCTCTGGGCCCCATGATCCAGCATAGAGTAATAAACAAAGTTGGAAACATTTACTATGCATTAGCCAGGCACTAGGCTAACCAATTTACAAGCAAAATCTTATTTAACCCCATTCATAAGTTGAGATGAAGCATCGCATAAGTTTATAGATGAGGAAATATGTGATCAGAGAAGTCAAGCCCCTTTCCCAGAGTCACACAACTAGTGAATAGTGGGTCTTAATCAAAATCCATGTTTGTCTTCCCTCAGTTGTTGTTGGTTTTGGGTACCATCGAGTTGATACTGACTCAAAGTGACCCTATGCACAACAGAACAAAACAATGCCTTGTCTTGGGCCATCCTCACAATGATTGCTACATTTGAGCTCATTGGTGTTGCCACTGTGACAATCCATCTCATTGGGAGTCTTCCTCTTTTTCTCTGACCCTCCACTTTACATGATATCCTTCTCCAGGGATTGGTCCCTCCTGACAATATGTCCAAAGTATGAAAGTCAAAGTTTGGCCATCCTACCTTCCAAGGAGTACTCTGGCTACACTTCTCCCAACACAGATCTATTTTTTTCTTTTGGCAGTACATGGTACTTTTAATATTCTCCTCCAGTGCCATAACTCAAATGCATCAATTCTCCTACAGTCTTCCTTATTCACTGTCCAATTTTCACGTGCACACGAGGTTATTGAAAATACCATGGCTTGAGCCAGGCATACCTTAGTCCTCAGACTGACATCTTTGCTGTTCAACAGTCTAAAGAGGTCTTGTGCAGCAGATTTGCCTAATGCAATACATTGTTTGATTTCTTGACTGCTGCTTTCATGAGTATTATTGCTTGATCCAAGAAAATGAAGTCATTGACAATTTCAATCTTTTCTCCATTTATTATGATGGTATTTACTGGTCCAGTGGTGAGAATTTTTGTTTTCTTTACACTTAGGTGCCATCCATACTGAAGGCTGTGGTCTTTGATTTTCATCAGTATTTTAAGTCATTTTCACTTTCAGCAAGCAAGGTTGTATCTTCAATAATAACAGGTTGTTACTGAGTCTTCCTCCTGTCCTGATGCCACATTTTTCTTCATATAATCCAGCTTCTTGGATTATGTGCTCATCATACAGGTTGAATAAGTATGGTGAAAGAAAACAACTCTGGCACATACCTTTCCTAATCTTAAACCATTCAGTGTCCCTTTGTTCTGTTCGAACAACTGCCTCTTGGTCTGTGTACAGGTTCCTCATGAGCACAATTAAGTGTCCCAGAATACTCATTCTTCACAAGGCCATCCATAGCTTGTTATGATCCATACAATCAAAATCATTTGTATATCAATAAAGCACAAATACGCATCTTTTTGCTATTCTCTGCTTTCAGCCAAGATCCATTTGATGTCAGTAATGGTATCCCTCATTTCACATTCTCTTCTTAATCTGGCTTGAACCTCTGGAAGTTCTCTGTCAGTGTATGGTTGCAGCCAGTTTTTAATTATCTTTAGCAAAATATTACTTACATGGGATAGTAATGATATTGTCTGATGAATTCTGAGTTTCGTGAGGTCACCTCTCTTTGGAATGGCACAAATATGAATCTCTTCCAGTCAGTTGGCCAGATAATTGTTTTCCAAGTTTCTTGGCAGAGATGAGTGAGTGCCTCCAGTGCTTCTTCAATTTGTTGAAAGATTCAGGTTTCTATTCCATCACTTCCGGAAACTTGTTCTTTGCCATTGCCTTCAATGCACTTTGGACTTCTTTCTTCAGTGTCATTGGCTCTTGATCCTATGTTACCTTCTGAAATGGTTGAACATTGATCATTTCTTTCTTTTTTTTTTAAAGTTTTTATTGTGAATTGAGTGATAGTTTACATGGGGAACATTAGTTTTACATTCATCATTTCATTGCAATGATTACAGTCTCCTCTGTGTATCATCATTCAACAGTATTTGCTTCTATTTCCTCTGTTTTGTTTTGACAGGGGGGATGTACACAAAAACATTCAGGAATATATAATCATTTAAACAACCAAAGGACACATTCTGCAAGACTGCCTCTTGGCTGCCTACTCCTGGCTGCCAACACACAGCCTTTCTCTTTCCATGAGTCTAGAGTCCTCAACTGCTCTCTCTCCATGTCCTCATCTATGTCTCCATCTCTGGTGTCACTGCTTCTCTTCTCCCTTGATGGTCCTAGGGGTCTCAGTTCCTGAACCGTAAGATTGATTACTCCCCTCTTTTTGTTACAAAACTTCTTCCTTTACAGTTGTGACAGTAGCAATTAGTCATGATAACAATTACTCACTATTGAATCATAAGAATCTTGTCCCCATCTCTTTTCACCAGATCATCTAGATAAGATGAAAACTATTCATTGGGGATTTTACCTTCCCACACACACTCTGAAACTAAACTCCCTCTTGAAAACTTGTAAGCCAGTCACTTGGTGCCTTTATAGCCCCTCCCATTTTAGGTAGCTAATGTCTAAGTTGCCCCTATCTATCAATCTTGTATATAGAGGGGATAGGATTGATCTTGGATGTGAAGACTCCTTCCCTCTCAGTTGTTATTTTGTGCTACTACATCCATAAGTATAGGTTAAGTTTATAAAATTTAGCAATTTACACTTGTTTCCTTTATTTAAAAATATTTATTATTATACTTTTATCTTCCTCTAGTTGAGTTCTGATCATCAGCCATCGAAGCTAAGTTGAATGGGTACTATCTATAAGTTTGGGCATTCCTGTGTGTCTCCCCTTACTTCACATCAGCCGGGTGCTTTGCTCTCATCTCCAGCCCTCTTTGGCTATGTCCTTGTCCATGGACTCAGGAGTCCACAGGTCTCACCACACTTCAGACCAACCAATCCCTCCTCTTCTCTCTCATCTCCAGGTCAATGGGAGTCTATGGAATGTGTTAAACTCAGCCCATTTCTTCATTGCTGCCTTTCCCCCTCTTCCACTCACCAGGAGACCAGCAAGCTTACATGCTTGCTCATGTGTTCCCTTTGATTTTCGGTCTTAGAGGGAGATTTGTCCTGAAGGACATGATTGCTTGCCTTGACAGATCTCCAGCAAACAACTTGCTTGTTCTTGCAGTAGCCAATAAGACTGGCATTTTTGTTTTGGATTTTTCCTGCTGATCTTTCTTTCAAGAAGTATCTTACATTCCTGTAGTTATTCCAGGCTGGTCTGCTTGTCCTTTCAAGTGGAAATGTCCCACCTCAGAAGGTTCAGGATGGGGCTCAGGATTTCACCTAATGACCATTTCTTTTTTTGCACTATGACTCTGCATATTCCATCTGTCTTCTTTTGATGCTTTCTGCATCAGTCAATATTTTGCCCATAGAATCCTTCAATATTTCAAGTTGAGGTTTGAATTTGTTCTTCAGTTCCCTCAACTTGGGGAATGTGGAGCACGCTCTTCCCTTTGGTTTTCTAATTCCAGGTCTTTGCACATTTTGTTATTTTTAACCTAGTCTTCTCCAGCTGCCTTTTGAAATTTTCTATTAAGCTCTTTTACCTCCTCATTTCTTCCATTTGCTTTAACATCTCTCTACACAGGAGAGCAAGTTTCAGAGTCTCTTCTGACATCCATTTTGATCCTTTCCTTCTTTCTTGTCTTCTTATTCTTATTTTGCTTTCTTCCTATATAATGTTCTTGATGTCATCCCATAACTCTTCCAGTCTTCAGTTGTTAGTGTCTAATGCGTCAAAGCTGTCTTCAGATGATCTCTGAATTCAGGTGGGATGGGTTCAAGGTGATGTTTTGGCTCTTTTGGACTTGTTTCAATTTTCTTCAGCTTCAGTATGAACTTGCATATGAACAGTTGATGGTCTGTTCCACAGTCTGCCTCTGGTCATTTTTTTTGGCTGACGATGAGGAGCTTTTCCACTGTCTCTTTCCACAGATATAGTCCATTAGATTTCTGTGTATTCCATCTGGTGAGGTTCATGTGTGCAGTTATCTTATATATTGTTTTAAAAAGGTATTTGCAATGAATAAGTCATTGGACTTGAAAATTTTTATCATGTGATCTCCAACATCATTTCTATCACCACAGCCATATTTTCCAACCACTGTTCCTTCCTCTTTGTTTCCAATCTTGGCATTCCAATTGTCAGTAATGATCAATACATCTTGATTGCATGTTTTATTAATTTCAGGCTGAATAAGTAGGTAGAATTCTTCAACTTCATCAACATTAGCTTTAGTGGTTGGTATGTAAATTTCAATAATAGTGGTATTAATTGGTCATCATTGTTGGCATATGGATAATAACCTATCACAGACAGAGTTGTACTTCAAGACCGATCTTGATATATTCATTTTGATGATGAATGTAATGCCATTCATTCTCAATTTGTCATTCCCAGCATAGTAAACCATGTGATTTCCAGATTCAAAATGGCCAGTGCTAGCCCGTTTCAACTCACTAGTGCCTAGAATATTGATGTATATACGTTACATTTCATTTTTTACAACTTCTAATTTTCCTAGATTCATACTTCATACATTTCATGTTCTTGTTATTAATAGATGTTTACAGCTGTTTCTTTTCATTTTGAGTTGTGCACCATCAGTAAAGCAAGGTTCCAAAGGCTTTATGCCATTTGCATCACCACAATCAACTCTACTTTGAGGACGCAGCTCTTCTCCAGTAGTATTTTCAGTGCCTTTCAACCTGTAAGGTTTATTTTCTGGCACTATATCTGATAATATTCTGGTGCTCTTCAGAATGTTTCAATATTCAGTATTCTTGTGCTGACAGTGTTCCACTGCTATTCATAACGATTTCAGTGACTAAATATTGAGAAGAAATGTGTCTCTCCTTCTTCTTAGTCTGTCTTCATCTGGAAGCTCAGCTGAAACCTGTCCATCATGAGAGACCCAATTCATATTTAAAGCACCCGTAGCACAACTTCTAGAATCACAGCAACATGCAAGCCATCACAGTATGACAAACTGACACATGAGTTATAGAGAGGAAAAGAGGGAAAGAGGGAGTGAAAGAAGTTAGGAAAGAAGAGAGTTTGTTTCAGTTGTCCATTTGTAATTTGGGGCAGGGACATTGATTAGAATTCAGCTCCAGATATCAAATTGAAAGGTGACAATGGTCTCACTAGCACAGGAGGAAGAAGAGTAAGTAGGTTGTGGAATGAAGAGATATTTGTTGTTGTTAGGTGACATCGAGACAGAACCGACTCATAGCAACCCCATGCACAGCAGAATGAAACAATGTTCGATCCTGGGCCA
>NW_006408544.1:14113863-14115663 GCF_000296735.1 Chrysochloris asiatica
GACTCAAACATACCATGATCATGAAGATGGTGCAGAACCAGACAATGTTTGTCCTATTATACATAAGGTTGTCATAAGTCAGAGTAAAGTTGATAGCAACTGACAACAAGAGAAAAAGATGGATGGATGGGTAGATGGTGTTGCTGTTAACAGAAATATGGACTGTGTATCACCTTAATCATCACTATCATCATCACAGAAACAGAAAATTAACTTCATGCCAGACCCTGTATTAAGTGCTCTGCATACATCACACCATTCAGACCTCACAACTACCCTGCTAAGAAAATATTGTCCCCATTTTAAAAATGAGCATACAGATGCTTATAAGGAACATGCCCAAGTTCATACAGTTAGAAGGTTATAGAAATAGTACTCACACCCAGGTCTATCTAACTCCAAAGTCCATGTTCTGTCCATGATCCAGCTTTTCATTCACTTCACAAAAGCTTCCCACTGTTTTCTCATACCACTATCTCTGACCTTGGAAAGATGGATACTGAGCACATAAGAGTTCAATTTTGGTTCTTCATGTGAATTTCCCCAAGATATATTGATTCTTTGTGTGTTTGTGTGCTCCAGGGCCTTCTGTCTCAAAGGATTACAAACAAATTTTCCAGCACTGACCTGTTGTTGTTATAAGCCATTGAGTTGGTTCCAAACCATAGTGACCCTATACACAACAGAACTAAACACTGCCTCCTCCTGCACCATCCTCACAATCTTTCCTATGCTTGAGCCCATTTTGCAGTCACTGTGCCAACCCATCTTGTTAAGGGTCTTCTTCTTTTTCACTGACCCTTTACTTTATCAAACATGATGTCCTTCTTCAGAGACTGATCCCTCCTGATTATGTCCAAAGTATGTAAGATCAAGTCTCTCCTTCTTCACTTCTAAGGAGTATTCCAGCTGTATTTCTTCCAAGACAGATTCGTTCATTCTTCTGGCAGTGCATGATATATTCAGTATTCTATGTCAATGCCATAATTCAAAGATATCATTTCTTCTCCATTCCTTATTCATTGTCCAACTATTATATGCATATGTTGTTGTTGTTGTTGTTAGGTGCCATCGAGTCAGTACCAACTCATAGTGACCTAATGCACAGCAGAACAAAACACTGCCCGATCCTGGGCCAACCTCACTACTATTGCCACGCTTGAGTCCATAGATGCTGCCACTTGGCCAATCCATCTCATTGGGGATCTTCCTCTTTTTCTCTGACCCTTCATCTTACCAAACATGATATCCTTCTCCAGTGATTGGTCCCTCCTGACAATATGTCTGAAGTATGAGAGATGAAGTTTGGACATCTTGACCTCCAAGGAGCACTCTGGCTTCACTTCTTTCAACACAGATCTGTTGGTTCTTTTGGCAGCCTATGGCACTTTCAATATTCTCCTCCAACACCATAAATCAAAAGCATCAATTCTTCAATAGTCTTCCTTATTTGCTGTCCAACTTTCAAGTGCATATGAGGTTATTGAAAATAACTCCTTAGTCCTCAAACTGACATCTTTGCTTTTAAACACTTTTAAAAGGTCTTGTGCAGCAGATTTGCTTAATGCAATACATCATTTGATTTCTTGACTGCTACTTCCAATGAGTGTTGATAGTTGATCCAAGAAGAATGAAGTCCTTGACAACTTCAATCTTTTCTCCATTGATAAGAATGTTGTTTATTGATTCAGTGTGAGGATTTTTGTTTTCTTTACATTGAGATGTAATCCATACCAAAGGCTGTGCCCTTTGATCTTCATCAGTAAACATTTTAAGTCCTCTTCACTTTCAGCAAGCAAG
>NW_006408544.1:14116618-14136891 GCF_000296735.1 Chrysochloris asiatica
TTTCTGTTCAGCTCTTGGACCTCCTCATTTCTTCCATTTGTTTTAGCATCTCTATAGTGGAGAGCAAGTTTCAGTGTCTCTTCTGCCATCCATTTTGATCTTTTCCTTCTTTCTTTTCTTCTTAATGACTCTTTGCTTTCTTCATGTATTATGTTCTTGATGTCATCCCACAACTCTTCTGGTCTTCAATCTTTAGTGTTTAATGTATCAAATCTGTTCTTCAAATGACCTCTAAATTCAGGTGGGATATATTCAAGGTTTTATTTTGGCTCTCTTGGACTTGTTTTCATTTTCTTTAGCTTCAGTTTGAATTTGCATATGCATAATTGATGGTCTGTTCCACAGTCTGCCCCTGGCCTTGTTTTGATGGATGATATGGAGCTTTTCCATCATCTCTTTCCGCAGATGTAGTCAATTTGATTTCTATGTATTCCATCTGGTGATTCCATGTGTATAGTCATCTCTTATGCTGTCTAAAGAAGGTATTTGAAATGAACAAATCATTGAGTTTTCTGGGTGACTGAAAGTACCATGGCTTGGTTCCACTGTACCTTAGTCCTAAAAGTGACATCTTTGCTTTTTAACACTTAAAAGAGGTCTTTTGAAGCAGATTTTCCCAATCCAATACATTCTTTGATTTATTGATTGTTGTTTCCATGATCATTGATTGTGGATCCAAGTAAAATTAAACCCTGGGCAACTTCAATCTTTCTCCATTTATCATGATTGTCTAGTTGTGAGAATTTTTTGATTTGTTGGTCCCATTGTAAGGAGTTTTGTTTTCTTCACATTGAGGTTTGAAGTAGTATAACTAGTGGTCCATCAGTAGTGATTTTGATGGTTAAGTTATGTGTCAACTTGGTTAGGCTATGATTCCCAGTATTATGTAAATAGCCTTCATTTTGTGAACTGATGTAAGGATCCTCTTTTTCTGTGCTGTAAGTAGTAACCTCTATATGTTAATGAGGAGTCCTGGTATGGTGCTATAGGATAAATACTGGACTGTAATGTTGGTTTGAACCACAAGATCGGTGGTCCAAATACACCAACTGCTCTTCAGAAACCCTATGCAGGGTCACTATGAGTCAGAGCTGACAACATAGCACCCAACAACAACAACATATGTTAATGAAACAGGATCAGGATTGGGTGTATCTTGAGTCAAACCCTTATAAGAGTTGCACCTTTACTCAAGT
Source organism: Chrysochloris asiatica (assembly GCF_000296735.1). NCBI lineage: Eukaryota > Metazoa > Chordata > Mammalia > Afrosoricida > Chrysochloridae > Chrysochloris > Chrysochloris asiatica. The sequence goes on from NW_006408544.1 coordinate 14,117,815, forward strand.
CTCACTTTTACTCAAGTCACCACCTTATTAAAGCTCTCTTGCTCTGGATTCTGCATCCAGCTCATCATCCTATGACCTCCTGTTGTTGAGACTTCAGCTAACAGCTTGATGCCTGACCTGCCAAGTCTAGGATTCTCTAGCTTCTGCAGTCTGTGAGCCAGTAGCCCACCATATGACTTACTAATTTTGGGATTTGCCAGATTTCTGCAGTGTCATGAGCCAACAGCCTGTCATTTGACCTGCCAATTGTGTGTTTAGTAGCCTCTGTAACCATGTGAGTCAACAGAAGCCTCCAGCCTGACACTTGACCCACAGATTTAGTACTTGCAAGCAAATCTAGATCTGGGCCCTGGTGTGGAACTGTAATCCATGCTAACTGCAAGGTCAGCAGTTCAAACTCACCAGCTGCTCTCAGAAACTCTATAAAGAATCATTATGAGTCAGAACCGACTTGATGGCACACAACATTAACAACAACATGTCTATATCTATATCCATACCTATATCTATCTGGAGTCCTACTGTGGTGCTGTACAATAAGCACAGGATTGTTAATCACAGATGGACAGTTCCAACCCATCGACCATTCCTTGGAAACCCTATACAGGCTTGCTATGAGTTGGAACCAACTTGACAGCATGTAACAACACCAACAACATATCTCTCTATGTCTATCTTGTTAAGTGCTGTGGAGTCAGTTCTGACTCATAACGACTGTGCATAGAGTTTCAGAGGCTGTACATTTTTGCAGGAGCAGAAAGCCTCATCTTTCTTCCACAGAGCAGCTGGTGGGCTTGAATCACCAATCTTGTGTTTCACAGTACAGTTCTTATCCTACAAAGCTACCATACTATCTAGCTCCAGCTCCAACTCTAGCTTTCACTGGTTTTACTTCTCTAGAGAACACAGCCTAAGACAGAGACTCATCACAGACTCAGGGTCTGTGTCTCCCTTTTATGTATTGGCTAAACTAGGGAGGAAATCTGGATGGTTAGAATTTCACATTTTAAAATACCCTTGTTGTTTGTTGTTGTCAAGTGCCATCAAGTTGGTTCTGACGCATAGCAACCCTGTATAGGGTTTCTGAGGAGCAGCTGGTGGGTTTGAACCACTGACCTTGTGGTTCATAGTTCACTGTTTACCCTATAACATCACACCAGGAGTCCTAAAATACCCTGTCTAGGGCCATATACATTGAAAATGACTTGAACCTAAGGGGAAAATTTTTACCAGACTCTTTTTACTGTAATTAAATAAATTTTGCCTATACATTTTAGTCAAAATATGTCCCCCAGTTACTCAGTCCTTCCCTCTAAAACAAGGAGGCTGAGGTGGTCTCTTTCCCTCACTTTTTGCCCCAGAGTTATAATCCTAGCATCCTGGGACCTGACCATTAGTCCTAAAACATTCCCTAGTCACCTCTCATATATATTTTAGCAAATGTGTCCAAAAACAGAACTCAGAGAATACAAAAGTTCTTCAGGGGGCCAGACAGATCAGCATCCCCTTCACTAGTACAGCCAGATTTCTGATGTCCACCTGAGACCCATATTCCACTTCTCCTAAAATCCTCAACTCCCTACTCTACCAGCTCAAAGACTCACCCTGGCATCCTGGGGCATCAAGTTCACAGCTACTTGGAGCCCTGGTCCCTGGAGAGCTATCAGAATTGGGTAAATGCAGCTGTTCTTTTGAAGGAGTAAGTTGAGGGCACTTAGCGAATCAACTTCCTAATGAATCTTTTCAGGTCTGGATGGAAGCTGTTCCGTTACTATGGAACTTGGCTTGATTTGGAAATTAATGTGGTAATTTACAGCCACTCTGCCAGGCAAGAAGATTAAAAGAGAGGGAGAAAAGGAGTGATGGAGAGAGAGAGAGTGAGGGAAGCAAGACCTCTGCAGGGGCAGGCCTTTGATATGCACCAGCCTGGGAAGGGATATGTTTGGAGAGCTGGGCACACACACCCAGGGTACCATGAATGTGGCTTCTGCCAGGCTGAAACTATGATGGAACACTTCTCACAACAGCGACATGCCTCACAACAGATCCAGAAGCAATGCCCCAGGCCCGTTCTGGTCTCCTCTTTAGTAATTTTACACCCACACAGATTTATTTTTGCCTCTTACTTTCCTAAATGCCAGCATTCTCTTCATAGTATCAGTATTGTTGCCATGTCCATTTGTCATCAATACGTGTATTTCCTTTATATTTTTATTTAAATTTATCTAGTTTTTTTGTGTGTTTTTTTTTTCTTCTTCTTCTTCTTCTTAAATGAATTTTTACATCAAATGGAGCTCTCTGGATGGCACAAGTGGTTTACTCCTGGTGTGGCACTGTAGGATAAGCACTGAACTTCAAACCACAAGGTCGGCAGTTCAAACCCTCCAGTTGCTCCTCAGTAAAAACTCTACCAAGTCACTCTGAGTTGAAACAAAATCAACATTAGGCACAACAGTAGCCTAAAGGTTGGCAGTACTGAGTCACCTATCTGTAACATGGACGAAAGGCCTAGGAATCTGTTTCTGTAAAGATTATAGCTCAGAAAACCCTCTGAAGCAATCCAGGGCATAATACATGGGGTTGCCATGAGTTGGAATCAACTAAATGGTAATAGGTTTGTTTTGTTTTGTAATTCTAAATGGAAAATCAATATGACATACCAGAAAGAAAGCTAAAGGTAAAGCTGTTGCTGTTGTTAGATGCTGTCAAGTCAGTTGCAATAGCTATACCATTGCTACCCCATGTACAACAAAACAAAAAACAGCATCCTCACAATCGTTGCCATGTTTTAGCCCATTGTTGCAGCTGCTGCATCGATTCATATCATTGCTGACCCTCTACTTTACAAAACATGATGTCCTCTAGGGACTAGTCCCTCCTGCTAGTCCCTCCAAAGTACATGAGACAAAGTCCCACCATCCTTGCTTTTAAAGAGCATAAGTGCAAAATTAATTACATTGAAAATAAAACTATTAAATTCTAGAAAGGCTCTTGACAGCCAGAGGCTCTGAGTCTGAAACCTGCCTATATTTGTCAAAAAGGAAGATAGAACAAATGTTGGAGCGATGTTGAAGACACAGTAGGTACAAAACTGAGGTATACACACTGATGTAATCAGACAGATTGAAAGCATAGTTAAATGAAAATCACTTTTTCATTCTGATTCAGTGCTGTTTAATGCTATGACCTTTGCATTTTTTTATTTACCAAACATTTACATAGCACGTACTATGTGTCAGAGACTGTTCTAAAAGCTTTAGGAACATTAACTCATTTGAATTCAATTAAATTCATATAATAATCCTATGTTGCTATTGTTGTTAAATGCCAACAAGTCGGTACCAACTCATAGTGACCCTTCTGAAGAGCCGCTGGTGGGTTTGAACCATGATCTTGTGATTAGCAGTCCAGTGCTTATGTAATATAGCATCACTCCCATTTTAGAGATAAGGAAACTGAGGCATGGAGCAGTTCAATAACTTGCTGAGTGTCACTTGTTGTTGTTGTTAAGTGTCACTTAAAACCATTTAAAATCATGTGCTGGTCGTTTTGCCTGTGGTGAATCAGAGTAACCCCACACTCCTGCAGTTACTGTCCCAGAATGGAAGGACAGGTGCTTAAAACTGCAGGCACGTGGCAACTGTTCAGACCCAGAGTTCTAGTTGCAGACTGATTCCTCAGGACCCAAGGCAGGACCAGTGGTGGCATGTGTGGGTGGTCCCCATTAGGTCATTTCTCCAGGACCCTCTAGTGCTTTCCATCTGATTGTGAGTCTAGGTTCTATGGGGGGTGGGTGAAAAACAGCTGGATGCTCATACAGAGAAGAGTTTTGAGAAGGAGAGAAGAGAGTGGGTTTTGTTGTTGTTGTTATTTTTTGTTTTTAAAAAAAATTAAAGAAATACAACACAAGTAAGTTTCTGCTTTTCTCTGCTAAAGGCTCTTGGCAAATATCTCTGAGCAATGCTCTGAGGATCAGATGGGTGCTGCAGTTGGAGATCTGGGATCTGAAGAGGCAGCAAGTTCCCTTGGCATAAGGAGCAGCAGTGGTGGATGTAGATGGGACTTGTGTGGAGAAGAGGGTCCAAAGCAGAGTGCTTCTGTGACCTGCTACCTCTGTAAGTGCAGGCGGTTGTCCTCGGGAATCCCACTCCAGCAGTTCCTCCAGGATGGCCCAAGCCTTCTCCGAACCATGAAGACAGCTACAACCATACCTATGGCCTGGAATAAGTGAGGGAGAATTGCTGCTGTTAATTGCTATCAATACTGATTCATGGTGACCCCATGTGTTATAGAATAAACTGCTCCATAAGGTTTTCTTGGCTGTAATCTTAACAAAAGCAGATTCCCTATCTTTCAAAGTACCCCTGGGTAGATTCGAACTGCCGTTCTTTAGGTTAACAATTGAGCACCATGGTTTGTGCCACCTAGGTAGCAGACATGATAATTTGCAAAGGTTAGTGTATTATTCTTTTTTGCTTCTCCAAGTCTGCACAGTATTAAATAAGAGGAAGTCCAGGATCTTCCAGAAGCATAGCAAGAGAAAGATGTAGCAGTATGTGGTTGTTCTTAAGTGCTGTCAACTTGATTCCAACTCATAGTGCCCCTGTCCAGGGTTTTCCAGTCTGTGATATTTAAAAATAGCCAGAGTTTTGTCCTGGCAAGAACTAAAACCTATTTTTCTTACTGAATAATTGGGGAGGAAGGCCAGAAGAATTGGAAGGAAAGTTGGACAAGCCATAGAAAGAATTATACATTCTCTTTGTACATCGGAGTTGGCGAGTGAGTTGAACTTAAGACCCTAAAATCAACATTTGTTGAGCATTTCCTCTGTGTCAGGTCATTTGTCAAGTGTTTTATTAGCACAGTCTCATTTAATCTTTTGAATAATCTTGAGACTGGTGCTATTATTACCCTGATTGTATAGATGAGGAAAGATAGGAAGGCAAAGTGTCATAGCTAGAATTGTGCACCCATCAAATTATGTATCAGTTGGAATGGGTTATGATTCTCAGTGGTTTGGCAGTTATGTGATGATCCCTCATGATGTGGTAAACCAATAAGAGGATTAAGGGTGGGAAAGCCACCCTTCATGCTATCACCACCTTGATCTGATGTAAGGGAGATTCCCAGGAATGTGGCATACAACACCTTTTATCTTACAAAAGATAAAAGGAGGGAAAAGTGAGCAGAGAAGGTGGACCTAACATCACCAAGAAAGAAGAGCCAATAGTGGAGTGCATCTTTTATACCTGGTGTCCCTGGACTTGGAAAGTCCTAGATCCAGGGAAAGATTGATGAAAGACACATGGAGATCTCTTAGGAATATTGGGCCTACAGATGAAAGGACACAAGGACCTTTACCCAGAGCCAGCAAAGAAAGAAAGCCTTCCCATAGAGTCGGCACTCTAAATTTGGACTTCCAGCCTCCAAAACTGTCAGAGAATAAATGTCTGTTTCTCAAAGCCGTCTATTTGTGGTATTTCTGTTATAGCAGCACTGGTCCTGTAAGGTAAGTACCAGGTTGCTAACGATAAGGTCAATAGTTCAAATCCACCAGCTACTCCACAGGAGGAAGATGAGGCTGTCTGCTCCCATCAAGATGTGTTGTCATTGTTACTGTTAGATGCCATCAAGTCAGTTCTGACTCATAGTAACCCAATGCACAACAGAACAAAACACTGCTAGGTCTTCCTCATCCTCACAATTGTAATGTTTGAGCCCACTGTTATTGCCATTGTGTAAATCCATCTTGCCTAGGGTCTTTGTCTTTTCTTTTTTGGTGACCCTCCACTTTAACAAGTTAGATGTTCTTTTCCAGAAACTGATTCCGCTTGACAACATATCCAAACAATAAGAGACAATTCTCCCCATCATTGCCTCTAAGGAGCATCTAGCTATACTTCTTTCAACACAGATTTGCTTGTTCTTCTGGCAGTCCATGGTACTTTCAATATTTTTTACCAACACCATGATTCAAATGCATCAATTCTTCCATGGGCTTCCTTATTCATTGTCCAGTTGTCACATGCATATGAGACAACTGAAAATACCATGGCTTAGGTTAGATGCATCTTAGTCCTGAAACTGATGCTGTTGCTCTGGAACAATTTAAAGAGGTCTTTTGCAGCAAAATCTCCTAATGCAATACATCATTTGATTTTTAACTGTGTTTCCATGGCTGTTGATTGTGTATCAGACAAAAATGAAATCTTGACAACTTCAATCTTTTCTCCATTTATCATGTTGCTATTTAAAGATCAAGTTATGAGGATTTTCATTTTCTTTACATGGAGGTGCAATCCATACTAAAGGCTGTGGTCTTTGATTTTCATCAGTAAGTATTGCAAGACCTTTTTGCTTCCAGGAAGCACAGTATGTCAGCTGCATATCTCTGGTTGCTAATGAATCTTCCTCCAATCCTGATTCCATGTTCTTCCAATTTCTCTGATTATTTTCTCAACATACAGATTGAATATTTTTGTTGTTGTTGTAAAGTGCCATTGAACTAGTTTGGACTCAAAGCAACTGGCAGAGATGACATTTGAACTCCTAAATGGTTCTCACAAGTCATGAAATGTACAATGAGATGTCCTGAGGGAAGTTGTCTTGCCTTATCAGAGGTTTCATTTTGATATATGATCCTGTTCAAGAAACTCCAAGCAAAGTTATCAGTCAAATTGCATCTAGTGGAAATGATTTTTGAGGGCACTTTTATTTCTCATCAAGGGCCCCAAATATAACTTTCTGGGCCAACTTGCCAGTATCAGGGATTCTATCTTTTGCCATGATCACAATTGTCCCCTCCCTCAATTTATTCCACAGGTCCTCAGTTTGAAGGTTCAAGGGTATGACTGTAGTAGTTATAAAACCCGGGTTTAATATCTGATGCTGTCACATTTGAATGTGTGACTTGGTACAAGTCCCTGCTCTTCTATGAGCTGGTGTTTGAAAAATGGGGACACAAAACCTGCCTTTGGGATTTGGGGAAGGTCAATTAAAATAAAATAAAAGGCTACCAAAGCCTTGAGAAAGTAAGAGTAAACTCATGCAACAACTATTCAGTGAGGAGTTTCCTGTGGTAGGTGTGAGTCTAAGAGCTGGAACACATAGAAAAGGACAAGACAAATTTACATTTGAAGGTTATATTATACTACAGTGATTTCCCAACCCCTCTCTACTTAAAGGTGACAGTCTCTATTTAAGAAATGATTCTGTTCCCCATCACATCAGAATCTGAGAATTCTTGTTGATAGTACACACACATACACACACACACACACACACACACACACACACACACTGTCACTCTTTCTTTCCCTTCCTTGGCCCTTACCCTGGTAAGGTAGAGGTTTTGCCAGACCCTCCCTTCTCAGGACCTGCTTCTTCCTCTCTAAGAGAATGGGTTTGGGTCAGATGATTTTCCAGGCCTTCCAGGTAGCCATCAATGATCTTATAACACGCTACTCTTTTTAAAGTAGAACCCTCTTTTGAATTAGGGAAGTTGGGCAAGAAGATAAACCCACATATCCATGAGTCTACCAATCCTAAACTCATGGAGACAGAAGCACTAAGGTTTTATTCTCTGATCATATCAAATGCCTTCATGTTCCCTTCACCTCCCACAAGGATTCTCACCTGTGTGCCTTGACCAATTCTGTTTCCTTTTCCTGGAAGCTACCCCTCTATTCTTCACCTCCTAAACTAATCTTTCTGTTACCTTCAAAATTCAGAACAGAAGTCTTTTCCTCCCTAGTTTGTCTATTTTTGTGCTTAATATCCTAGAGTAAATCTAGTTATTGAAAATCTGTTCACCCACCACTGGGAGTTCCTCAAAGTTAGGAACTGCATTTTATAATGGTGTACCCCAGTTCTTCAACCAGCACCTGACTCATAGTAGGTGCTCAATTGATGTGGAATGGATGCAATTGAACCTGACTGAAAGTCGTCTGTAAACGTTCTCAGTACCAGGAAGTGGCAGAAGTAGAAGGGACTCCAGGTACCGCCCCACCTTATCTGTGTACATCTGTCACAGAAGTGGCATTGAAAGGACCTCCTGGGAGAACAGGGTGTCCAGACTAGCGACTTTCATCACCCTTCCATCTGGATTGGGTAGCCTGGATCAGGCAGGATCCCCAAGAGCTAGGTTGCCTAGGTAGGATCCTCAGGGTCCCCTGGAGACTGTCTTTGGTAGTATTGCTGCTCAAACTTGTTTCCTTCTCCTTTCCCCATCTCAACCTCTTCCAGTCCAACCCCTGATTTTCAAGCGGCTGAAGTCAAGCAACACTTCCCCCTTCTGTTCCCTTGCCCCAGGGCCCTGTAAATATGGTGGGAACCTGGCTTTCTGAATTAACTGTGAGGTGACAAATAGAGCACCTACCCCCACGCCTGACGAGTGCCCAGTTCATATTCCTGCTGCGACTGTATCTAAATTTGCAAATCGTCACCCTGAGCCCCACCATCATGTGTCATCTTTTATGCATGGCCACCTCTGCGGCGCAGCTCGGCCAGTTGCTACGCAACCAACGACGGCGCCGCGGGGGCCTGACATTAGTGAAAGCAAATTGACCAGAGGAGCCCTCATCCCGCATGCAAAACAGCCAGCGCCTCTGAGAGGCTGCCTGAGCCGAGGCCTGGCCACTCTCCTTCTAATGGGGGCCAGTCACAGGCTCTCAGTCTAAGCTTCGGAACCCTGGCCCTTCCCCACCCTTCCTGTAAAGGCTGAAATTTGGACAGCCGCAAAATCCTCCTTCCAAGGAAAGGGAAGGGAGGACATACCTTCAGGTACCGTGGAGGGACAATGATTACTCCGGGAAGAGAATGCACTGCTATTCATCAAACACCAACTGTGTGCTAGGCACAAGAGCAGTATAATGCAAAACTTCCTGGATTCCAGTTCAACTCCACCAGTCCTTAACCTTGTGCTGTGCGTGCAAATCATTTTTCAAGACTGAGACCAAGTCACTCTCTTCAAACATCTTGGAAGAAGATAAAAGGTTCAGTAATGGGCTGAAGAGAGGGAGGTCAGCAGGGGTGAAAAGATGAGGGGAAGGGAAGAAGTAAGAAAAGGAAGGAAAGATGCTATTGGAAGGAAAGAGGAAATTAGGAGCTAGAGGTTCTGATCTCCTCTTCTGCTCAGCTCCTCATGTTTTCACCACCAGGAGCTCGATATAACAATTTCCCACTTGAACACACACTATTTTTGTGATAGGGAACAAGTTATGCTAGAAAAAGCAAGGACTTTGGAATTGACTGGAAATGGCCTCAAACCCTGAGTCTTACCCCCTCTAACCTGGGTGATAAGCAAGTTACTTCTGTACTTGTAGTTTTCCCATCTGTAAAATAAGCATGATGTTGCCTACCTCATCAGATTAAATGGATAATATATGCAACCGACCTAATAGAAGATCAGTAAATGTCTCTCTTCTACCCCTAACTCTCCAAAGGCTCCCAACAGCCAAAAGATCAAGCCATCTCTCCTAGCCCCATCTGGCCCTGTGTCCACTTCCCCAGTCTTACTTCCTCTGACACCCTGAAACTTTTTACCTTTTCTGGGGTTGTTGCTTCTCCCTAGCAAGTCCTTTCTCTAGCTGTTTGCTTTTCAAAACACAGTCTATTTATCAGGATCCATTGATAATAAAGTTAAGATTCAGCTTCAGCAGACAAGCCTGCCTCAACCATCCTGAGACCAGAACCAGATGGTACCCAGCTACTACTACCAAGCATTCTAACCAGGGATACAATAGATGATCTTGGACAGAATGGGAAAAAATTGTTGAACAAAACTCAAATTCTTTTTTAAAAAAATAAGTTAGACTTACTGGACTGGTAGAGACTCAAGGAATCCCTGAGGCTATCTCCCTGAGACAGCCCTGAAAGTCTGAACTGAAACCACTCCCAAAGGTCACCTTAAAATAAACAATATCACCCATGAGTACTGTCATTCTTTAAAAAAGAAAAATATGCATATGAGACTAATTAATGAGTATTGTAAAAAGGATTAATGAGTATTGTAATCCTTTTTTTAAAAAAAATTATGAGACCAGAAGTCAACATTTGCCCAAAAGCAAAGATGAGAATGGGGCAGGAGGGGGCGGAGAGGGAACAAGGAAGCTAGATCAATGGAAATGGAACACCAGAAAAGAAATAATGAGAATATTACCACTTGGTTACATTTAGAAACTGTTAGCTGGGTACCATCTAGTTCTGGTCTCAGAATAGATGAGGCAGGCTTGTCTATTGAATCTGTATCTTACTTTATTTTTAATGGATCCTGATAAATAGACTATATTTTGAAAAGCAAAGAGCTAGAGGAAGGACTTGCTAGGGAGAAGCAGCAACCCAACAAAGGTATTGGAAGAAGTACAGCCAGAATGCTCCTTCAAAGCCAGGGTAACGAGACTGTGTTTCTCATACTTTGGACATGTTATCAACAGGCACCAGTCCCTGGAGAAGCACACCATGCTTGGTAAAGTGCAGGGTCAGCGAAAAACAAGAAGACCCCAACTAGATGGATTGGCACAGTGGCAGCAGCAATGGGCTCAAGTGTAACAATTTTGAGGATGGCACAGGACTGGGCAGTGTTTCATTCTGTTGTGAGTCAGGACCAAACCAACAGCATCTACCAACGTGTGAGACTTTCCCCAGAAGTGGCATTCCTCCAAACCAGGGGTTCACAACCTGTTCCTGACAGATGCATCCCTTTTATTATTCAGTGTGGAGAACTAATGGTGATACTGGTGGGGTTTCAAATGAGATGTGCCAATTGCATTGCCCTCATATTGTATTGAAAGCATTTCTTCATTATTTGGACTAATTTCCAAACAAATTAAAAACTGTTGTAGCAGTCAAGCTCTGACTGCTCCATCTATTAGATTCAGAAGATGGCAAATTCCTTAAAACACAGATATAAACAATTCTGGTAACACAATCTGATTTTATAATTAATTTTCTGCCTGGAAAGGCAAAAATTCTCCTTCCCATTTTATTTACCCTCAAATTTCTGGCTTTTTTCTCCTATTCTGGCAGACTTTGGGTTAAGAAAAAGCAAATTCTATTTCCTGGAATTCTGTTGTATTTAAAAAGACAAATCTTTTCTCAAATTTCCTTTTGTAGGGAGGAGAGTATTTATTTTTTGTTGTTTTCAAAAATGTACACAGCAAAATATACACATATTCAATTTCTACACATACAATTCAGTGACCTTGATTACATTCCTCAAGTTGTACAACTATCCTCACTCTCCTTTTATGAATTGTTCTTCCTCTATCAGCATAAACTCACTCACCCTATATAAAGCCTCTAGCTCTGGTAGCGTACTGGTTACGAATCGGGCTGCAAACCTTAAGGTCAGCGGTTCGAAACTACCAGCTGCTCCATGGGAGAAAGATGAGGCTTTCTACTCCCGTAAAGATTTACACCCTCGGAAACCCTGTACAGGGTCGCTATGGGTCGGAACCGACTCGAAGGCACTTAACAACAATAACAACATCTAAAATTTAGAGCAACTGTTATTAATTTTATGCCATATACGTAGTTTTTAAAACTGCTCAAAACAGACATTCTTATCTGGAGCCACTGAGACTAGATGAACCCTGAAACTATTGCCTTCAGACAAACTTTTGACCTTAAACCGAAAATATATAAGCTGGTTTGATCTAAGGAAAACTTCAGGAGATATTTTTGGTTTAAGGTTTAAAGATTATCTGAAGGCAATAGCTTCGGGGTCATCCAGTCTCAATGGCTCCAGAAAATCTGGATTCTGTTAGAATTTTTTTTTTATTCTGTTCTGCACTTTCTCCCCTTTTGACCAAGTTTCTTCTATTGACCCTTAGATCAAAATGTTCAGTATTGGTAGACAGGTACCATCCAGTTCTTCTGGTTTCATGTTTAAATGTCCTTCAATCACAGAGGCCATCAGAGTAGAGGAAGTTGATAAATTCCTCCATACTGACCTTAGTCATTCCTGTTCCTACCTCAGTGAAATCATGGTGGATACATCCTCATCAGGGCATGTCTACTCAGTGAACCAGTCCTGGTCAGCAGCCTGTAGAGGCCACATACTGTGCTAGACCATAGGGTAGACATGCTCTGATAATTGTGAATATCTAATAAGATTCCTGGTGTGGTGCTATAGGATAAGCATTGGACTGCAAATCACAAGGTTGGCAGTTCACACCACAAGATATGGATATCATGTTGTGATGGCTATCATGTTTGGTAAGGTGGAGGATCAGAGAAAAAGAAAACTCCAGCGAGATGGATTAGAAATGTGGCAGCATTAATGGGCTCAAGCATGGCAACAATTGTGAGGTTGGCCCAGAACTGGGCAGTGTTTTGTTCTGTTGTGCACAGGGTCACTATGAGTCAGTACCAACTCGATGCCACCTAACAACAACAGGGTCTAACCTTGAGTCCTGATGTGGCTCCATAGGATAAGCACTTGACCTTAAGGTCAGTTTGAACTGCAATATCAGTAGTTCAAAGTCACCAATTGCTTCTCAGAATTTCTATACAGTCTCTCTATGAGTTGGAACTGACCCAACAGCACATACCATCAACAGGAGATGCTAATCAATGATCAAGGTCAGGATTCAGTGTAGAACCAGAATTATGACTCAAACTATGACCAGGATCTTGATCTTAGACTTCAGGCTAGACTCAAGATCAGGATTCAAGGTGTGACCAGCATCAATATTCAGACTATGCTTGTGGTCAGGGTTCAGGTCTGTGGCCAAGATTAGGGTGCAGCCTATGACCAGGATCAAGGCTCAACATGATCAAGGTTAGGGCTCAGTCTGTGTTTAGGATCAGAACTCAGAGACTAGGACCGGAGTTCTGTATAGGCCAAGATCAGTGCTTAGTCTGTGGCCAAGATTAGGGCTCAATCAGACTAGGGATCCAGGACCAATCTTTGGCTAGACTCAGACTCAATTGTGGTCAAGGTCATGGCTCAATTTGTGACCATAGCAGTGAGATTCATAAATGATACAGACAGAGCCTCTGGGTAAGGATTTCATAGTGATCAAAGTTTTCTATGAGAACACAGAAACAGACAAGATTTCCAGTCTGGAAGATCAGGAGATGCTCAAACTACATCCAAAAGAGCATGAGCAGCTTCATTTTCATGTTTTTTTTTTTTCTATTATCATTTTGAACAGGTGACATCATTTGCTTTATGGTTTGAAAATTGCCTCTAACATTCTGCTGGATTCCATGTTTGTTTCGATGGATACTCTTGCTCTTCTCTGACCAACAAGGTCCTGAAGAACACATAATTTTCTTCAACTTCAGCACCTGCTATAATTTGCTACTTACCATTAAAGTACTTTGTCTGGCCCTGACTCTAACTCCCAAATACTTTTGTCTCTAGTTGGATGCTCTAGCTTTTCCATATCTGGATTTATTTGCTCCTTTGTACTACTACTCTGTCCATCATGTAGCGCAAAGATATGAACCTTTATCCCTATGTTTAGATCCAATAGTCTACAGAGGATCAGAATAGTGCAGAAAATACAGCACTGGAGTCGAAAAAATGTGGAGAGATATGTGGTCTCAGGCAACTAGTCCAACTTCTCTGAGCTTCAGTTTCTTCATCTGTTCAAGAGGCTACAATCTATATTGTAGGATGTTTTGGATGATATACTGAGAAAGCTGATATAAAAGTGCTCTGGACATGATAAAGATTATAGCAAAACACTCATGGATAAATGAAGAAGAATAGGTTCTGGGTTCTGCTCAGCCTCTTAGGAATGGTCAATCCTTACTGAGGCCCTAGAAGGTAGGATTCATGGTCCCCTGTGTCTGACCACAGCTTGAAAGTAGGGAGAGACAACAGAGTACACTTTGACCACTGCTTTGGGGCATGAACAGTTTGTATCCCCATTTGTACCATGTGTGTATCTTAGGTTGACTTCTTCAGAACAGACTCTGAGATGTGAATTCATGTACAAGTGATTTATTAAGAAAGTTATCCAGTAGCCTGAAGGCAGTCTATCAAAGAAGAGCCATGGATTTTTTGCTCCTTTGTACTACTCTCTCTATCATGTAGCGCAAAGATGTGAACCTTTCAGTTGACTTTCAGTTGACTACTGAAAGAGTATGAAATGAGGGGTGAAGATCTAAGAGGACCTTGGTGGAGCACCAACACTATCTACTAGAAAGTTCCTATGTGTGTATCCATAATTGTGAGTACACACATGATCTGTGTGTTGATTTCCCCAGCCTCCCTAACTATCCATTCTCATTATTCCTTTAGATAGCTACTTTCTCTTCCCTTAAATGACGACATTTACCTGATTAAATCCTTTTCTGGTTCCTGGCTGCCTGCAGGAGAAAGTCCATGTTAAAAAATAAAATAAATAAAATGAATAAAAGGCAACATTATAATATTTCCTATGTTAACCACCCCAAGCCTTATCACTCGCATGCCTCCTCTATCCCTAATGGACAAGAATTTTTTGAGTATAGGGATTATAGAGGTGTTCTAGGGGCCCTCAAGTTGCTCACAGCCTAGTGGGGGAAAACAGAGATGTAACAGATGAAATGCTAGAGGATTGTGGGGATAGAGATGAGACATCTAATTCAGTGTGAGTCAATTAAGACTTCTCAAGGGAAAATGAATGTAAGAGATCTGTTCATGGAAGTAGAGGAAGAGTGATCCTAGCAGAATTGGCAGCATGAGAGAAAGGTGAGTAGATAATGAGAGATAAGTCTGGCAGAGAATGGTCACAAAATATATATCCATGGGGAGAATAAGATACAGATATTACACAGCTGGGGCTTTGGAATTCAAAAATCTTTGTTCCAATCTCCTCTTCTTATTCACTGTAAAACCCCTAACAATTCAAAATAGCGTGTCTGAGCCTCAGTTTCCTCATCTGGAAAATGGGTTAATGAGAACATCTACTATGAGACATGACAATTAATATAAAAATTATTTTATAAGCTGAAAAGCTCAGTTTGAATTTCATTTTCATTCATTCATTTATTTAATAAATATTTGTTGAGTGCCTACCTTATGCCAGGCCATGTGCTGGGATTGAACCTACAAATAAGTGGAGACTTAGATGGAGGCTCTGCTTTCAGACGGCTCACAAGGAGAGTAGAAAAGTTAGCTCATACTGATGGGACAAGGTGCTGTAATTGAGATCTGGAAGTTCAGAGGGATCCTGACTGGCCTTGAATGAAGAAGTCTTCCCAAAGGAGATAAACTTCTATAATTGTGCCTTGGAGGATATGTGAAATTTGCCAAATGGAGAAGGGATCCAGGTAGAAAGAACATGTGTGACGACATTGAGGAATGAAAGAATAATAGGGGGACTGGAGGTAGTCTGGATAGCATAGTGTGTATAGGTGAGACATGAAAGGAAATGGGAAAGTCTATTGAGTTAAATCATGTAGACGTTTGAATATTTTTCTATAGGTAATGGTAGATTCTATACCTCTTGGACATGAAAAGTAGAGTGGCATTGAGATGACAAGAATAGGGGAGCAAAGTCTGTTTGGATCCAGAAAGAAGACCTTAGGAACCAGTACCCTAAGAACTGGAGAAACTCTGAGCCTTCACAGTTATTACAGTCAGCACCATCACCAACATCACGTTCCAGTAATCTCTCTTCCTTGGGAAGCTCCCCATAATGAAAATACTTAGTGTGGTTCTTCCCAAAAATGTCCTCATATCATGAAAGTCATTACACAGTAACTCCCAATAATGTTTGTTTTGTTATTTTTGTACTAGTTATAAAATGAAACCATCACTTGTCTGTCAGTTTGTCATGTTGTGGTAGCTTGTGTGTTATGGTGATGCTAGAAGCTATGTTACCAGTATTTGAAATACCAGCAGGTCACAGATGGTGGAAAGGTTTCAGTGGAGTTTTCATACTAACACAGACTAGGAAGAAGGGGAGGCAGACCACTTCTGAATGTTTAGCCACTAAAAACCTTATAAATAGCAGTGGAAAATTGTCAGATATTGCACTAAACGATGATCTCTTCAGTTTGAAAGGCACTCAAAATATGATTGGGGAAAATCTGCCTCCTCAAAGTAGAGATGACCAATGGCATGGATGGAGTAAGCTTTCAGGACCTTCATTTGATGATATGACACAACTCAAAATGAGAAGAAACGGATGCACAATCCACTAATAATTGGAATGTGGAACATATAAAGTATGTAGCTGGGAAAACTGGAAGTATCAAAAATTAAATGGAACTCATAAAAATTGATATACTAGCCATTAGTGAGTTGAAATGGACTAGTACTAGCCATTTTTAATCAGACAATCACATGGTTTAATAAGCCATGAGTGACAAATTCAAGAGGAATGATTTCACATTCATCATCAAAAAGAGCATTTCAAGGTCTATCTTGAAGTACAATGCTGCCTGTGATTGGATAATATCCATATGACTACAAGGAAGACCAGTTAGTACCACTATTATTCAAATCTCTGCACCAATCACTAAAGTCAATAGTGATGAAATTGAAGAATTCTACCAGCTTCTTCAGTTTGAAATTGATCAAACATACAATCACAATGCATTGATAATTACTGGTGATTAGAATATGAAAAGTTGGAAACGAGCAGGTAGAATCCATAGTTGGAAAATATGACCTTGGTGATATAAATAATTTTGGCGATTGCATAATAGAAATTTGCAAGATCAATGAATTATTCATTGCAAATACCTTGTTAAAACAACATAATAGATAACTATACACATGGACCTTATCAAATGGAATACACTAGGATCAAATTGACTACATATGTGGGAAGAGACTATGAAGAAGCTAAAATAAATATCATCAGCCAAAATAAGACCAGGGGCAAACTGTGGAATAGATCATCAATTGTTTATACGCAAGTTCAAGCTAAGGCTGAAGAAAATTAAAATAAGTCCATGAGAACCAAAATATGGCCTTGAGTATATCCCATCTGAATTTAGAGATCTTCTCAAGAACAGATTTGATGCATTAGACACTAATGACTGAATACCAGAAGAATTGTGGAATGACATCAAGAACATTATACAGAAAGAAAGCAAGAGGTTATTTAAAAGACAGGAAAGAAAGAAAGAGAAGACCAAAGTGAATATCAAAATAGACTCTAAAACTTGCTCTTGAGGGTAGAGAAGCTAAAGCAAATGGAAGAAATAAGGAAGTAAAAGAACTGAATAGAAACTTTCAAAGGGCAGCTTAAAAAGACAAAGTCAAATTTTATCATGAAATGTACAAAAACATAGAGTTAGAAAGCCAAAAGGGAACAACATGCTCAGCATTTCTGAAGCTGAAAGATTTCAAGAAAAAAATCAATCCTTAGGTTGCAATATTGAAGGATTCTATGAGCAAAATATTGAATGATGCAGAAAGTATCAAAACAAGATAGAAGGAATACAGAGAGTCACCATACCAAAAAAAAAGGTGTTGATGTTCAATCATTTCAAGAGGTACTATATGAACCAATGGTAAAAAAGAAAGACGTCCAAGCAGCTCTAAAAGCCTTGGTGAAAATCAAGGCTCTAGGAATTCACAGGGAGTGCTAGAGTGCTGCTGGAGGATAAACATTGAACTGCTAACTGAAATATTGGCAGCTCAAACCCACTAGCTGCTCTTCAGAAACCCTATATAGGGGCTCTATGAGTCGGAATTGACTCGATAGCACTTAACAACAACAAAGGAATTGACGGAATACAAATTGAAATGTTTGAACAAAGTGATACAGCAACAGAGGTCTATGTCAAGAAATGTGAAAGACAGATAGCTGGCCAACCAATTGAAAGAGATCCATGTTTGTGCCCATTTGAAATAAAGGTGACCCAAGAGAATGCAGAAATTATCAAACAATATCATTAATATCATAAGCAAGTAAAATTGTGCTGAAGATAATTCAAAAAGTGATTCCAGCAGTACAACTACAGGGACCTGCCAGAAATACAAGCCAGATTCAAAAGAGAATATGAAACAAAGGATACCATTGATGAAATCAGATGGATCTTGACTGAAAGCAGAGAATACCAGAAAGATGCTTACTTGTTTATTGACAATGCAAAGGTATATGTGGATCACAACAAACTATGGGTAACATTGCAAAGAATGATTATTTCAGAACACTTAATTGTCCTCAGAAGGAAAATATATAGACAAAGAGGCAGTCGTTAGAACAGAAGGGAGGATACTGAATGGTTTGAAATCAGTAAAGGTTTGTGTCAGGGTGTTATTCTTTCACCGTACTTATCCAATCTCTATGCTAAGCAATAATCTGAGAAACTAGATTATATGAAGAAGAGCGTAGCATCAGGATTGAATAGAGGCTCATTAGCAACCTGTGCTACCCAAATAATAACACCTTGCTTGCTGGAAGCAAACAAAACTTGAAATATTAACTGAAGATCAAAGACTATAGTCTTCGGTATGGATTGCAACTCAATGTAAAGAAAACAAAGATCCTCACTACTGGACCAATGATAACATCATGATAAATGGAGAAAATATTGAAGTTGTCAAAGACTTCAAGTTGTTTGGATCCACAGTCAGTGCTCATGGAGCAGTAGTCAATAAACCAAATGACATGTTGCACTGGCCAAATCTTTTGCAAAAGATCTCTTTTAAGAACAAAGATGTCACTTTAAGGACTTGATATTTTCAATCAACTCATATGCATGTGAAAGTTGGACAATTAATAAGGAAGGCTGTAAAAGACTTAATGCAATTTTTTCTGATGTACTGTTGATATGTTTTAAAATAAGTTTTTATTGTGAGTTGAATGATAGTTTACATGGGAGAACTTCGGTTTTACACTCTTCATTCCATTGCAATGATCACAATCCCCCCTGTGCATCATCATTCAATATTATTTGTTTCTATTCCCTTTGTTTTTTTGTTTTGGTTTGTATTTTCCTGGTGTACCACTATGGGTTAATGCACTGGACTGCAAAGTCGTTGAAACTGCAAGGTCAAAAGTTCAAGCTCACCAGCTGTTCCTTGGAAACCCTATACAGGGCTGCTATGGGTTGGAACTGACTCGACAGCACTTAACAACAACACAAAAATATTTAGAAATATATAATCATTTAAACAAC
>NW_006408544.1:14138231-14140567 GCF_000296735.1 Chrysochloris asiatica
TTACAGTCTGAAGACGGGTTTACAAGCATTCTGTAATCATGTTTCCCAATATTCCTTTCTATCCCACTCAAGTGTCTATTTTACAAAAATAGGCAAGGGAAACCAATATTCATAAGACAGTCAAGCATTTTAACATTATATGCCAAGAATGAATGCATTTGATTTATGGTGTTGGAGAAGAATATTGAAAGTATCATGAACTGCTAGATAAACAAACAAACCTGTCTTGGAAGAAGTACAGTCAGAATGCTCCTTAGAAAAGAGTATGATGAAACTTCATCTCTCATACTTTGGGCATAGGTTCAGGAGGGAGCAATCCTCGGAGAAGGACATTGTGCTTGCTCAAATGGAGAATCAGTGGAAAAAAAAAGAAGACTCCCAATGAAATGAGCACAGCGGTAACAACAATGGGCTCATGCATGAAAACAATTGTAAGGCTGGTGCAGGACTGGGCAGTGTTTCATTCTGTTGTGCATAGGGTCTCTGTGAGTCAGAGCTGACTCTATGGCACCTAATAACAACAATAACAAGTTTAAACACATTCTAATTAAGCCTGAATATCCCCATTGAAGAGGTCTTTATCAGTTATCTACTGCTCTGTAACAAACCACCCAACCCAGTGAATTAACATAGTCATTTATTTAGCTCATGAATCTATCAGTTGGCAATTTGGGTTATCCTCAGGTGGGTGGTTCTTCTGCTCATCCTCATTGGGTGCATTACTTTGTCTGTGGGCAGCTGTGGGTCAGTAGGAAGTTCTGCTTTTGGGGTTGCCTGTTATCTGGCAATGATGAGGTTAACTGTGCCATGTGTCTTTAATTATCTAGCAGGCTAGTGTGGGCTTGGTCACGCTGTTCCAAGACCAGCAAGAGAGGGAGCTGTTAGGTCTCTTTAAGCCTAGGCTTAGGGCACACCCAATGTAATTTATTCTATTGCCCAAAGCAGCTTTCAAAGTCCATCTAGATGCACAGGTAGTGAAATACACTGCATCTCTGTGGCCATCTTTATAATTTACCCAAGGTTCATAAACTTTTTTCATGAACCCTGACATGTCCAAGGAAAAGATAATGGAGACCATTCTAAAGGAAAGTTTTTCTACTGTTGTTAATTACATTGATAAACAGGAAAATGACTCCCTATAACCATAGCAAATGCTGGGAGCATGCTGAACTACTTGTTGTTTATTATCATGTTGTTTACTATCTTTATTATATACTGAACACCTACTATGTGCCAGAGGCTTTCACAGTGCTTATTCTCAGAGAGCTTACAGTCTAATATGGAAACCATCCTAAGCAAATAATTATAATAAGCTTATCTGTTATATTTTTAAATTTTACAGATTTATTTACCTTTTCTTCTTTTTTACTTTTGGAGTTCTGACTTTTAAAGTGTTTCTTACTCCAAGTCTAGTTACATGTCCAAAAGAGATTTTGAAAGAAAGAAGTTACACCCTGGGTGGAAGCTCTCTTAACTTGCAGTCCCCAATGAGCAAACCAAGACTCATCCAGAGGCCAAAAGCAAAAGAGGGTAAGCCTAGTTCATCTCTAGACACAGGTTTTGGCACTTTTTAAAGACTGATGCTTGGCACCCTTCACATCATGCCCGCCTCCCAAGTGAACATCATTCTAGGAATTTAGAGGCCCTGCTTCAGTCAGTCTATCTTGATGTCAATATAGACTGTTTTCTGTCACTAGATATCCAGGTGGGTCCTTCTCACAGGCACTTTACTGCACAACCTAATAGAAAATGAGACCTCTCAGCAGCATTTTAACCACTGATACTCCCTCATTCTCTCTCTCCTGGTTTCCCACCTACTTCTCTACTCTCTCTGCCTCAACCATTTATTGGATTCTTCTCCACTTCCTTACTTCTAAATGTTGGTTTCTTAGTTTCATAGTGCTACTGTAACACAAATGGGTAGCATTAACAAACATAAATTTATTTTCTTTAAGTTTAGAAAGCTAGAAGTCTAAATTTGGGGCACCGGCTCTAGGAAAAGGCTTATTCTGGGGGAAAAAAATCATGTGTCACCTTATGTAAATTTCTTCTTGGCATTCCTTGGAGATCTCCACATGACATATATCTTTCCTCAATTTTGCTTGCTTCTCTGTGCCTAATCTTCTCTTTTTATATCTCAAAAGTAACTGGCTCAGAGGACTTCTTGTTTGGGGTCAGCAGAAGCGGAGAAAGGCAGCAAAGGCTCTTCAGGGGAGGCACACACAAAAAAAAAACAAAACAGAGAAGGCACTTTGCCAGAACAATGCCAGAACTTTAGATGTAATACAGAGTGGTGGCCATCGACTTTTGGCACCCACCGGTGGAGAAATCTGACT
>NW_006408544.1:14159478-14160931 GCF_000296735.1 Chrysochloris asiatica
CTAATGCCTATGATATCGATGTTGATGTGTTCCATTTCATTTTGGACAACTTCCAATTTTTCCAGATTCATACTT
This sequence comes from Chrysochloris asiatica, assembly GCF_000296735.1. NCBI lineage: Eukaryota > Metazoa > Chordata > Mammalia > Afrosoricida > Chrysochloridae > Chrysochloris > Chrysochloris asiatica. The sequence continues at coordinate 14,159,554 of NW_006408544.1, forward strand.
CGTACATTCCATGTTCTGATTTTCAATGGATGTTTACAGCTGTTTCTCTTCATTTTGCGTTGTGCACCATCAGCAAATGAAGGTTCTGTGGGCTTTATTCCCATGAGTTTAACTCTATTCACGTCATCATGGTCAACTCTACTTTGAGGAGGCATCTCTTCCCCAGTCACATTTTGAGTGCCTTCCAACCTGAGGTGCTCATTTTCCGGCCCTGTATCTGGCAGTGTTTCTCTGCTATTCTTAAGGTTTTCAGTGACTAGCGATTCAGAAGTAGTTCATCACTCTTTCTTCCTAGCCACCACTCACCTGTCTGTCGTGCTGTGGTGGCTTGAGTTGCTATGATTCTGAAAGCTATGCCACCAGTTTTTTAAATAACCAGCAGGGTCACCCATGGTGGACAGGTTTCAGATGAGCTTCCAGACAAAGACAGACTAGGAAGAAAGTTAAGAAGTATCAAGCCTAAATCAATAGTGGCAAAGTAATATGGGTAGAATGGTACATATAGAAATTGTTGAATAGGTGTATTATTACCTGGACTTTGGATCCAAACCCAATACAGAAAACTCCAATAAGCCAAACCTAAAATGAATCTTTGTCTACCATCTTAAAGTTCTTATCCAAGGACTATAATGAACTAGGTTAGTTATAACATTGTCTACAGTGCTGGCCATAAAAACACTTGGAAATGTTTCTCTAAATGTGCCTCACAATTAGCTATCTCAATTTTGCCAATAATTACATTCAGTGGGAAATTTTTCATTTAAGCTTCTATATACCACTGCAGAAGAATGGCCCATGCCTCCCATTTTGCAGTAGCTACAGGCACAGTAAGTACATGGATATCACTTGCCAATCCTGAAATCCCAGAGAGCTGTGCTGAGCTTTCCATCTTACAACCTCCCCAGACCAATCATAAATGTGGTCTCTGGTGTTACAATCACAGGACTAAAATAAGGGGGAAATGATCACTTTCTTTTACTCTATTTTTATCATTGGAATTATAAGAACAGTTACAGTAGCTAACACTCTTAGCTTTCTACGTGCTAGGCAGTCTTTTAAGTACTTTCCATCACAGTCCTATAAGATAGGTACCATTATTATTCCCATTTTACAGGTGAGGAAATTAAGGCTCAGAAATACTAAATAACTAGACCAATCTCACAAAGGTTGTGAGTGATGGTACACCAGATTTACACATAGGCAGTCAAGCTTCAGAGCTTATATTCTCACCATTATAAAAAATTGTTGTTGTTGTTGTTGTTGTTATGTGCCGTGGAGTCGGGTCCGACTCATAGCGACCCTACACAGGGTTTCCAAGGCTGTAAATCTTTACGGGAGCAGACCGCCTCATCTTTCTCCCGTGGAGCAGCTGGTAGTA
>NW_006408544.1:14161691-14172165 GCF_000296735.1 Chrysochloris asiatica
TTGGCTGCTGCTTCCATGAGTATTGATTGTGTATCCAAGCAAAATTAACTCTTTGACAACTTTAGTCTCTTCTCCATTTGTCGTAAGTTACTTACTTGTCTAGTTGTGAGGAGTTTTGTTTTCTTTACATTGAGGTGCAATCCATACTTAAGGCTGTGGTCTTTGATCTTCTTTTACTTCCTCTTAACTTTGCGAAAGCAAGTTTGTATCATCTGATATCTCAGATTGTTAATGAGTCTTCTTCCAGTACTGATGCCACATTCTTCCTCATATAATCCAGCATCTGTGATTATTTACTCAGCATAAAGATTGAATAAAATTGGTGAAAGAATACAATGGTGATAGACACCTTTCTTGCTTTTAAGTCATTCACTATACCCTTGTTCTGTTCTAACAACTGTCTGTTGGTCTATGTATAGGTGGCTAATGAGCACAAATAAGTGTTCTAGAATACCCAATCTTTGCAAAGTTATCCATAGCTTGTTATGATCCACACAGTCAAAAAACTTTGCAGTTAAGATTCATCTGACATCACAATGATATCACTAGTTTCATGTCCTCTTCTGAATCTGGCTTGAATTCCAGGAAGTTCTCTGTCTATGTAGTGTTGCAATCATTTTTAAATTATCTTTAGCAAAATTTTACTTGCATGTAATATTAATGATGTTGTTTGATGATTTCTGCATTCCATAGGGTCACCTCTCTTTGGGATGGGCACAAATATGGATCTCTTCCAATCAGTTGGCCAGGTAGCTGCCTTCAGAATTTCTTGACATAGATGGGTGAGTGCCTCCAATGCGGCATCAGTTTGTTAAAAGATTTCATTTTGTATTTCATCAACTTCTGGACTCTTGCTTTTCAACAATGATTTCAGCACAACTTGGACTTCATTCTTCAGTACCCTAAGTTTATGATAATATACCACCTGTTGAAATGGTTGAACATCAGCCTTTTTTTGGTACAGTGACTCTGTGTACTCCTTCCATCTTCTTTGATGCTTTCTGCATCGTTCAATATTTTTCCCATGGAATCCTTCAATATTTCAAGTCAAAACTTGAATTTTTCTTCAGTTCTTTCAGCTTGAGAAATGCTGAGCATACTCTTCCTCTTTTAGTTTCTAACACCAGGTCTTTTCACATTTCATTATATTACTTGACTTTTTCTTGTTGAGCTGCCCTTTGAAATTTTCTGTTCAACACTTTTACTTCCTAATTTTTTTTCCATTCAGTTTAGCACCTCTATACTAGAAAGCAGATTTCAGAGTCTCTTCTGATATCTGTTTTGGTCTTCTCTTTCTTTCCTATCTTTTTAAATGAACTTTGCTTTCTTTTTGTATGATGTTCTTGATGTTAGCCCACAGATCTGGTCTTTTATCTAATGTATCAACTCTGTTTATGAGATGATCTCTAAAGTCAGGTAGGATATGTTCAAGGTCATATTTTGGCTTTTGTGGACTTATTTTAATTTTCTTCAGCTTCAATCTGAATTTGCATATGAACAAATGATAATCTGTTCCAAAGACAGCTCCTGAACTTGTTTTGGTGGTGATGGTGGTGGTATGCCATGGAGTTGATTCTGATTCATAGCGACCCTGTACAGGGTTTCTGAGGCTGTAAATCTTTACGGGAGCAGAAAGCCTCATCTTTCTCCCATGGAACAGCTGGTAGTTTTGAACTGTTGACCTTGTGGTTCACAGCCCGATGCATAACCACTACGCTACCAGAGCTGTTTACCTGTGCTTTATTGACATGAAGATTTTCAAGGAACCAGGAATCAGAAGCTGAAAAAATAAGCAATTTCCTTCAGAACTGACACAGAGAGAACGCCTTCTCCTCCAGCGGGTGCTCTGAATTCAGTCTTCTAGCCTCCTAAACTGTGAGAAAAGAAATACATGCCTTAAAGCCATTGATTTGTGGCTTTACTGTTATAGCAGCACTAGATAACTAAGATGGTCCTTATTTTATTCTAGATCCCTGAGGCCCGGGGGAGTTAAGGTCCCAGTCAATGAGCTGATTTCAACTCATGATGACCCCATATGTGTCAGAGTAGAACTCTGCTCCATAAGGTTTTCAACAGCTGATTTTCCAGAAGTAGATGGCTAGATCATGTATTAACTGATTACAGCACCCTGGGACTCCTAGCCAAGTATTTGTTGTTGTTAAATGCTGTTCAGTCCATTCTGACTCATAGCAACAATGTATAGGTGTTTCAAGAAACAACTGGTGGATTTAAACCACCAACCTTGTGGTTAGCAGTCAAGTACTTATCCTATACAAATATAATAATGGAAACCATTTCTATAAACCAGGGCATGTGACCATCTGGCCACTTCACTGTGGATTTTTTCCAACTCAGATCAAGCCCCTATAGGTCACACTGCCCTATGTTTCTCAACCTTTTATTCATATCACCTAAGAATGAGTCCTTTCAAATGTTTTTCCTTAATTCATTCTCCATGATAGGGATGGGCAACTTAGAATTTGGTTACCTAAAATAAGAGGGCTATAAAAGCACGAAGTGACTGGTTTACAAGTTTTCAAGAGGGAGTTTAGTTTAAGAGTGTGAGGGGGAAGAAAGAGTCCCCACTGAATAGTTTCATCTTGTCTAGATGGCTCTGGTGACAAGGAATGGGGATAAGATTCTTATAATTCAATAGTGAGTAATTGCTATCATGACTAATTGCAACTGTTACAATTGTAAAGGTAGAAGTTTTGTAACAAAAGCAGGGGAGTAGTTAATCTTACAGTGCAGAAACAAAGGACACTAGGATCATCAAGGGCGAAGAGCACAAGCGGAATGTGGGAACCTATCCAGAGAAGCAGTGACACCAGAGCTGGAGGCAGAGATGAGAACATGGAGAGAGAGAGCAGCTGAGGACTCTAGATTCATGGAAAGAGAGGGACTGAGAGCTGGCGGCCAGGAGGCAGGCTTACAGAATGTGCCCTATAGTGGTTTAAATTATTGTATATACCTGAGTGTTAAAAAAAAAGAGAGAGAACTAAAATGAATAGAGAGAAATACATGGAGGGGATTATAATCATTGTAATGAAACAAAGTATATGATTTGTTGAATGCAAAACTGATGATCTGCTCTGTAAACTTTCACTCAAATCACAATAAAAACTTTTTAAAAAAAGAACTACTTTTCAACCTTTTAAGGGCAGTATCATCCCCCTTGAGAATGCATGAACTGATTTAACCCACTAATTTTACAGACGGGGCAACTGAGACCACAAATGGGAAAAGAATGCCCAAGGTCACTTAGTTTAAATGGTGGAATCAAGAGCAGATCTGGCTCCTGGGTTCTCTGCCCCACACAGGTGAACCCACACTACAACCAAACAGCCATGGAGACCTCCCTTGTCCTTCTCCCTCTCCCACTCCCTTCTCCATTTCAGGGTTCCATTTAAACTCTGACCCCCATTTTTCTAAGAGTGAATTTGTCTGCAATGGTGCCTCCATACACTTTGAGTTGATAGCCATAGACCATTCAATCAGGATAGGCAAAAAGCTATATGGGACTTTCTTCACAGAGGGTTGGGGTGAAAGGACAAGTATTTCTCAGCCCTAGTCTTCACCATGGAGATCACACTGGCAGCTTCCTTCAAGGTTCAGCCCCATCACCTTTTCTAAATGCAAGACAAGCATAAAACTACTGTAGCAATGAACAACAACAAAAAAAATCAACTTGGAAATAATTAAACAGCAAGGCAGCCACCCATAATGATATTCTGCAGCACACTTTGGGGACAGTTTGCTGCAAAAGCGCCCGAGCACTCCAGTTGTTTAATTAACATTGAAACGGCAGTTCCACAAGAACTAAAAACCCTGTTAATTTATGTGTCTCTTAATGATGCTCATTTAAATACTGTCAACTTTCACTCGGTTTAATATTCATGATTTTGAGTCATTAAAACACTATGATCAGCTTGGGGGGTGGGGGGGACTGGTTGTCTTGTACAACCAGAAACACAAACAGAAAACAACAGTTTCCCAATGCTTACCTTTCACCCCTTCCTCCAAAATTGTAGTCTTTTAGAGAAGCTGAAAACCAATGCTTTGGAGGCTGTGAGCCATGCAGGGAGTGTGGAGTATGATTTTATCATTTACTGTACATTCACCTTCTGGACCAAGCTGGGTTGATTCTCACTGTCAGCAGTTACAGAGCTGAGATGCTGAGGAGCTCAGTGGGCAAAGGCAAACACTTGATCCACCAAGATCCAAACCCTACGGTGCTCAAAAGTATGTCAATCTGGTTAGGAGACCAAATTTGGCCCAAAATGTATTTCTGGGAGATAGTAGCATTTGGGTTTGCTTTCAATAACATGCTGATGTGATGAAGCAGCATAGAATTCAGAAAACGGTGCAGACACTCTTGTAGTAAACATGTAAGGAACTATGGCAAAGCCCCATACACAAAAGGCAAACTATGAATGACCTCACACAAATGACCCACAAACTCTACATACAAAAAACACTCACAGATACACATGCAAATTCCATGTAAAAATCTGTGGCAAATAAAGAAGATTTGAGTAGATCTAACATGTGGCACTGTGGGTTAATGCGCTAGACTGCAAAGCTGTTTGAACTGCAAGGTCAGCAGTTCAAGCTCACCAGCTGCTCCTTGGAAACCCTATACAGGGTCGCTATGGGTTGGAATCAACTTGATACCACTTAACAACAACAACAAATTGAAAATTAAAACAAAACAAAAAAAACAAAATCAATTATCTCCAGGTTGACTCTGAACTAATGGTAACCCCATGTGTGTCAGACAGAGGGTTAAATCCTGTGTTCTACAGGATTTTCTATAGATAATTTTTTGGAAGTAGATCTCCAGAGCTCTGCATAGACTTGGACTGCCAACTTTAGGATAGCACACAACTGCATTTAACCATTTGTACCATCAAGGAAAACTCAAGATTGTTAAACTCCTAATAACAGCCCATATACTATGCTGGGCTCTGAAGATTCCAAACTGACCAAGTAGGGAAGACAGACAAGTGAATAGGCAGTCATCAAGATAGAGAGAGAAGAGTCATGGTAGATAACGGTGGTGGGGGGTGGGTATTGGAAGCACAGAAGACGGGTTACATGGGTGCAGTGAAAAATGGGCATCAAAATGCTAGGCTTGACAGTAGTCACTGCTTAAATGCTAGTTCCCATCCCCTTCTCTAGGTCTCTCTCTCTCTGCAGAACAACTTTATAACTCTGGATTACTGCCTTTTATTGAGTTAAAATCAAGTACAGGGGCTAAGTCAAGTCTAACACCATTTCTTAATATATTATATTTTCCAGGCAGACAGTGTCATGGGAGTTAGCTGGAGCAGGGAACAGAGCTCTGACTTCAACACCACCCAGAGCTAGTGGGTTCTACTTACCAGCCTTATGTTGTTGTTGTTAAGTGCCGTTGAGTCGGTTCCAACCCATAGTGACCCTATATAGGGTTTCTGAGGAGCAGCTGGTGAGCTTGAACCACCGACCTTGCAGTTCAAACAGCTTTGCAGTCAGGCACATTGCAGTCTCCCACAGTGCCACACCAGGAGCCCCTACTAGCCTTATAATCCTTGACAAAATCAATTAATAAGTATGAGTCTGGGACTCTGAACTCTTCATCTGCAAAACTGAGATAAGAATCCCTCATGTCATTTTTATTGAAAATATCTGTTAATAGGTTTGTCTTTCCCACTAGAATGTCAGCTACTTTGGGCAGGAACAATGTCTAATTTTTCCTGTGTTTGCAGTTCATGGCACATAGTAGGATAGATGTTGAATTGAACTGTTGACCTCATGTTATTGTTATTGTTAGGTGTCATAACATATATTCTGACTTACAGCAACCCTCTGTACAACAAAATGAAACACTGCTCAATCCTGTGTATCCTCACAATTACTATGTTTGAAAACATTGTAACTGCCTCTGTGTCAATCCATCTCATTGAGTGTGTGTGTTGGGGAGGGGGGGTGGTCCTTCCTATTTTTTTGATGATGCTCCACTTTACCAAGCATGATGTCCTTTTCCAGGGACTGATCTGTCCTGATAATATATCCAAAGTATGTGAGACAAACTTTCCCAATCCTCATTTCTGGAGCATTCTAACTGCACTTCTTCCAAGACAAATTTGTTTGTTCTTCTGGCTGTCAATGGAACTTTCAATATTCTTCTCCAACAACACAATTCAAATGCATCAATTATTCTTCAGGCTGTGAACCTTAAGGCCAGCAGTTCGAAACTACCAGCCACTCCGTGAGACAAAAATGAGGCATTCTGCTCCCGTAAAGATTTACAGCCTCAGAAACCCTGTACAGGGTCACTATGGGTCAGAACCGACTCGAAGGCACTTAACAACAACAATTCTTTATTCATTGCCCAGCTTTCACATGCATAAGAATCTATTGAAAATACCACAACCTGGGTCAGGCACACCTTAGTTCTCAAAGGGGTATCTTTCCATATTAAAAGTCTTTTACAGCTTATTTACTCAGTGCAATATGCCTTTGATTTCTTGACTGATGCTTCCATGAACATTGACTACAGATCCAAGTAAAATGAAATCCTTGACAATTTCAATCTTTTCTCCATTTATCATGATGTTGTTTATAGGTCCAAGTGTGAGAATGTTTTCTTTATGTTGAGTCGTAATCCATGCTGAAGGCCATAGTATTTGATCTTCATTAGCAAGTGTTTTAAGTTCTCCTCATTTTCAGCAAGCAAGATTGTATCATCTGCATATCACAGTTTGTTAATGAGCCTTCCTCCAATCCTGATGCTGCGTTATTCTTCAAATAGTCCAATTTGTTGAATTATTTGCTTAGCATCCAGACTGAATAAGTATGATGAAAGGATACAACCCTGGAACAAACTTTTCCAGATTTAAAATCAGGTAGCATCCCCTTGTGCTCAACACCTGCATCTTGGTCTATGGACACATTCCTCATGAATACAATTAAGTGAACTGAAATTTCCATTCTTTTCAATGTTATCCATAGTTTTTTATGATCCACACAGCCATAACAGACTATGCCTTTGTGTAGTCAATAAAATACAAGTAAATATCTTCCTGGTATTCTCTACTTTCAGTCAACATTAATCTGACATTAGCAAATGAAATAACTCATCCCACACTTTCTTTGGAATCTGGCTTGAATTTCTATTGGCTCCCTAATCATGTGCTGCTACAACCACTTTTTAGTTATCTTCAGGAAAATAATACTTACATGTGACATTAATGATATTGTTCAATAATCTCTGCATTCCGTTGGGTCACCTGTCCTTGGAATGGGCACAAATATGTACCTCTTTCAACTGATTGGCCAGGTAGCTGTCTTCCAACTTTCTTGGCATAGACTAGTGAGTGATTCCAGTGGTAGATCATTTTATTGTAACATTTCAATTGGTATTCCATCAATTTCTGGAGGCTTTATTCACTAATGTCTTCAGGACAACTAGGATGGCTTCCTTCAGTACCATCGGTTCTTGATCATATGCTACCTGCTGAAATGTTTGAATGCCAACCACTTCTTTTTTGTACAGTGACTCAGTTTATTTCTTCTATATTCTGATGCATCTTGCATCATTCAACAATTTGCCCATAGAATCTTATAATATTAAACCCCAAGGTCTTGTGCAGCAGATTTGCCTAGTGCAATACATCATTTGATTTCTTGACTGCTGCTTCCATGAGTGTTGAGAGTGGATCCAAGCAAGATTAAGTACTTACACTGAGGTGCAACACATAGCAAAGGCTGGGTGGTCTTTGATCAGTAAGTATTTTAAATCTTCTTCACTTTCAGCAAGAAAAGAAGTATCATTTACCTATAACAGGTTGTTAATGAGTCTTCCTCTAATCATGAGGCTACATTCTTCTTCATATAATCCAGCTTCTTGGATTATTTGTTCAGAATTCAGACTGAATAAGTATGGTAAAATTATACAACCCTGGGGCACATCTTTCCTGATTTTAAACCATTTAGTGTTGTTCCCTTGTTCTCTTTGAACGATTCCTTCTTTGTCTAATGTACAGGTTCCTCATGAGCACAATTAAGTGATACGGAATACTCATTCTCCGCAATGTTGTCCATAATTTGTCATGATGCATTCAGTCAAAAGCCTTTGCATAGTCACTAAGGCACAGGTAAACATCTTTCGTGTATTCTCTACTTTCAGCCAACATCCATCTGACATCAGCATTGATAGTCTTTATTCCACATCCTTGTCTGAATCAGGCTTGAACCTCTGGCAGTTCCCTGTCAATGTACTGTTGCAGCTGTTTTTGGATAACCTTTAGCAAAATTTTACTTGCATGAGAAATTAACGATATTGTCTGATGATCTCTGTATTCTATCGAGTCACCTCTCTTAGAAATGGGCAAAAATATGGATCTCTTTCAGTCAGTTGTGCAGGAAGCTGTCATCCAGATTTCTTGGCATAGATGAGTCAGTGCCTCCAGTGCCACATCAGTTTGTTGAAAGATTTCAATTTGTATTCCATCATTTCCTGGAGTCTTGCTCTTTGCCAATGCCTTCAGTGTACCTTGGAATTCTTACTTCATTGAGACTCTTGATAATATGTTACCTCTTGAAATGGTTGAACATCAACCATTTCTTTTTGGTACAGTGACTCTGTGTTCTTTTCATCTTTATTTGATACTTTCTATGTAATTCAGTATTTTGTCCAAAGAGTCCTCTTCATTTCTTCCATTTATTTTAGTGTCTCTATGCTGGAGAGCAAGTTTCAGAATGTCTTCTGACATCTATTTTGGCATTTTTTTTCTTGTCTTCTTAATGACCTTTTTGCTATCTTCCTTTATGATATTCTTGATGTCATCCCACAACTCTTCTGATTTTCAATCATTAGTGTCTATTTATCAAATCTGTTCTTCAGATAATCTCTAAATTCAGTTGGGATGTGTTCAAGGTCATATTTTGGCTCTCATTAATTTGTTTTAATTTTCTTCAGCTTCAGCATGAACTTGCATATGAGCAATTGAAGGTCTGTTCCACAGTCTGCCCCTGACTTCGTTTGGACAGATGATGTGGAGTTTTTCCAATGTCTTTTTCCACAGATGTAGTCAATTTTATTTCTATGTATTCCTTCTGGTGAAATCCATGTGTATAATCATTTTTTAAGCTTTTATTGTGAATTGAGTGACAGTTTACATGGGAGAACTTCGGTTTTGCACTCATCCTATCATATTTCATTTCATTGCAATGAGTACAATCCCCTCAATGCATCATCATTCAACAGTATTTGTTTCTATTCCCTATCGTTGTTGTTGTTGCTGATTTTTGATGTACACAAAAATACTCAGGAATATATACTCATTTAAACAACCAAAGGGTACATTCTGCAAGCCTGCCTCCTAACTGCCAGCACACAGCCTTTCTCTTTCCACAAGTCTAGAGTCTTAAGCTACTCTATTTCTCCATGTCATCATCTCTGCCTCCATCTCTGGTGTCATTGCTTCTATGGATAGGATCCCATACTCTGCTCATATTCTTATCCCTTGATGGTCCTAGGGCCCTCTGTTCCTGGAATGTAAGATTTACTGCTTTCCTTTTTTATGTTACAAAACCTTTACAATTGTGACAATCGTAGTTAGTCATGATAACAATTACTCACTATTGAATCATAAGCATCGTATCCCCATTTCCTTTCACTGTCTAGACAAGATGAAAACTATTCAGTGGGGATTCTATCTTCCCCCATACACTCTGAAACTAAACTCCCCCTTGAAAACTTGTAAGCCAGCCACTTTGTGCCTTTATAGCAAACACTTGTCCCTATTTTAGGTAGCCAATGTCTAAATTGCCCGTCTCTATCAACTTTGTATACTGAGGAGATAGGCTTGATCTTTGATGTGACAACTCCTTCCCTCTTGGTTGGTATTTTGAGCTACTACATCCATAACTATAGGTCAAGTTCATCAAATTATAGCAATTTACACTTGGTTCCTTTGTCAAATTTCTTTGTTTTCCCTAGTCAAGCTCTGGTCATCAAATCATCAAAGCTAGGTCAAATTGGTAGTATCTGCAAGTTTGGACATCTCCTCCCATTTCATATCTGCTGGACGCTTCACTCTCAAGTCTAACCCTCCATGGCTAGGTCAGTGTCCATGGGCCCAGGAGTTCCCCAGTCTCCCCAAACTTCTGATCCTTCTTCTTTGTTTCTAACTTTCCCATTCCAATCACCAGTAATTATCAATACATCTTGATTGCATGTTTGATCAATTTCAGACTGAAGAAGTTGGTAGAATTCTTCATAAATTAGAATAATAGTGGTAATAACTGGCCTACTTCTAGGCACATGGATGTTTCCCTATCATAAGCAGCATTACAATTCAATATAGATCTTGAAATGTTCTTTTTGATGATGAGTGTGATGCCATTCTTCTTCAATTTGTCATTCCTGGCATAGTAAACCATGTGACTGTCAGATTCAAAATGGCCAATACCAGTCCATTTCAGCTCA
>NW_006408544.1:14172470-14175666 GCF_000296735.1 Chrysochloris asiatica
ATTTCATTTTTGATAACTTCCAATTTTCCTAGATTCATACTTTGTACATTCCACATTCTGATTATCAATGGATATTTGCAGCTGTTTCTTCTCATTTTGAGTCATGTCTCATCAGCAAATGAGGGCCCCAAAAGCTTTACTCCATCAATGTCATTAAGGTGAACTCTACTTTGAGGATGCAGCTCTTACTTGGTTGTTTTTTGAATGCTTCCAACCTAAGGGGATCGTCTTCTAGCACTATATCAGACAATGTTTTGGTGCTATTCGTAAGGTTTTCAGGGGCTAATCCCTCAGAAATGGATCACGGATTCCTCCTTCCTAGTCTATTCTTAGTCTGGAAGTTCTGCTGAAACCTGTCTACCATGATGACCCTGTAGGTATTTGAAATATCTGTGTCATAGCTTTTATCATCATTTCAACACACAAGCCACCACAGTATGACTAACTGACAGATGGGTGAGAGTTGACCTTATAGAGATGCCTTAATGAATAAACAAAATAAAGTATTTAAAGTGCTACTACTTAGATCCCCAACGAGATGGATTGGCCAAGTGGCAGCATCGATGGACTCAAGTGTGGCAACAGTAGTGAGGTTGGCCCAGGATTAGGCAGTGTTTTGTTCTGCTGTGCATAAGGTCGCTATGGGTCGATACTGACTAGATGGCACCTAACAACAACAACTTAGAAGGTACTCAGTAAATTAATTGTGACCAGGGAGGGATTCAAGGAAAATTTGGGGGTAGAATTTGAAAATAAGTGGATATTGTAGGGCCCCAAAGAAAAGCATCTTAAGTTGAAAGAGCAGAAAGTGTGAGGGCCATGTTAGGAGAGTTCATCCATGCTTGTCTGTGGGGCTTTATTGCCCAGTCCCCACACCTGAATCAACCCATATGCCTCACCTTAGTATCCTATGCTTACTCACAACTTCCTTTCTTCTCTCAAAATATTATGTTCTCCCTCAATCATACATCTAACTTTTACCCAGGTTTGATTCACCTTTTGAGTCTAAGCTTTAATGTCTCCTCCTCTAAGAAGGCTTTCCTCATCCTCCTCTGGCTAGATTAGTTATTTCCTTGGTCTGTCTCCTAGAACACAAAGCATTTAACAGGTAGAAGGATGCTCAGGTGATCAGAGGTAACTGTATGGGAAGGACATTCTCTGTAGGGTTGGCTCTATGTTGGATCATTTCACAGAATTCCTGTATGGGCTTTCCCAGTGTGGAGGAAATGCTCAAGTGATGGCGGCTTCCTCCTGACCTTCTGCCTTTGCACATCCCTGTGACTCATTGATGTAAAACATCCACCCCTTCTGGGCCTTTTCCTTATTTCATCACTTTAATAAATTAGGAACAGATTGAAAAGCAGGAAATGTCTCCTGGGTCCCAGCACCCACATTCCAACTCAATTACAGGATTTGTTTTTCAGGCCTGGCCAGACGCAGAGGCAGCTGGGATGCAGCAGTAAGAGCAAGAGAAAGAGATTAGATCAAGAGACCAGAGAAGTTAATTCAGATCCCAGCTCAGTCACTACCCAGTAGTGTCAAGAATATCCATTCATCTCTCAAAATGTCCTTGTATTTTTCTGGAAAATGGGTGATAACAATGACACATCCTTCATGTTAAATGAAGGAGGGCCTGTGAAAGGGTTTTGTAAACTGTTAAGTCCTAGACCATGTGAGAAATAGATTATTACCTATTCTCTCTGATAGAGCTGGCATAGCAATAGTCCTATCTCCCTTCTAATAGCTTATATCAGGGAAATCCCTGAATCCCTGAGGTCAAGTCCTCATTCCCCTAATCTTTGCAACAATTACTACCAGGATCTATGGATCTTTACTCAGATATTCAAGTGTTGCTGTTATTGTTACTGGTACTGCTAATGTTATTTTCAGTTGATAGCCAGTTGTTGTATAAAGAAAAAATATAGGTCTGGGTGGGAGTTGGGAGACATGGTTTTGTTCCTGACTGCAACATTTGATATCTTGATGATTGAATCACTTCTGTGCCTTGCAGTTTTCCCATGTATAAAATGAAAGGATAGGGAAAATGAGTTAATTTTTGTCTCAATCACTATCTTACTTATCTAGTGCTGCTGTAACAGAAATATCAAAAGTGGATGACTCTAACAGAAATCTATTCTCTCACAGTTTAAGAGGTTAGCAGTCTAAATTCAGAGTGTTGGCTCTAGGGGAAGACTTTATCCTTCTATTGGCTCTGGAGGGAGGTCCTTGTCTCCTTTCAACATCTGTAGACCCAATGTTCCTTGGAGAGCTGCATGTATCTTAGTATCAATCATTCATTGGGTCTAGGAGGTTCTCAGCACAGGAACTTTGGGTCCAAAAGACATGATCCACTCTTGTCTCTTCTTTCTTGATTGTTCTGAGGACTTGTTGATCTCTGCTCACTTGATTAATCTCCTTTATATCACAAGGTATCATTTTGAGGATTAAGGTGCACCTGACCTAAGCCATGGTATTTTCAATCACTTCATATGCATGCAAAAGCTGAACAATGAATAACGAAGACCAAAGAAGGATTGGTGTATTTGAATCATGATGTTGATGAAGAATATTAAATATACCATGACTGCCAAAAGAGTGACTAAATCTGTCGTATAAGAAGTACATTCTTAGAAGTGAGGATGGCAAGACTTCATCTCACATACTTGGGACATATTATCAGGAGGGACCAGTCCCTAGAGAAGGACATCATGCTTGTTAAAGTAAAGGGTCAGTGAAACAAGAAGATCAAGATGAATTGACACATCGATTAAATGCAACAATGGGCTCAAACATAGGAAAGATTGTGAGGATAGCACAGGATCAGGCAGTGTTTTATTCTGTTGTACATGGGGTCACTATGAGTCAGATAGAACCTAACAAAGCAATGTATCTCAAAATAGATTGACTTGAAAAGATGGAAACAACCTAATTGCCCACCCATCTTTGGAAGAATGAATAAACAAACTTGTGTACATATATACAATGAAATGCTACAAAACATTAAAGAATAACTTCTTAACATAGATAAACACCTCTTAACATGCATGAACATTGTTTTTGTTAGGTGCCATCAAGTCAGTACCAACCCACAGCAACCTCATGCACAGCAGAATGAAACCCCACCCGATCTTGGGCCAACTTCACTTCTGTTGCCACGCTTGAGTCCATCGGTGCTGCCACTTGGCCAATCCATCTC
>NW_006408544.1:14176464-14218261 GCF_000296735.1 Chrysochloris asiatica
GTGGTGGTTTGAATGTTGCTGTAATTCTGGAAGCTATGCCACTGGTATTTTAAAAACCATCAGTGTGCTTTTTAAACCATTTAAACCTGGTGGACATGATTCAGCAGAGATTCCCGACTAAGGCAGACTAGAAAGAAGGAGAGGTATACTACTTCTGAATGGTTACCCACTGAAAACCTTATGAATAACAGTGAAACAGTGTCAGATATAGAGCCAGAAGATATGCCTTTCACATTGGAAGGCACTCAAGGTATGATTAGAAAAGAGCTGTGTCCTCAAACTAGAGCTGATCATAATGATATGAATGAAGCAAAGCTTTCAGGACCGCCATTTGCTGATGCAGAAAAACTCAAAATGAGCAGAAACAGCTACAAATATCCATTAACATGGAATGTGCAAAGTATGAATTTGGGAAAACTGGAAGTTGTCAAACATGAAATTGAACACAGAAAGACCAACATGCTAAGCATCAGTGAGCTGAAATGGACTGGTATTGGCCATTTAGAATCTGACAATCAGAAATAACAAAGTAAAGAGGAATGGCATCAAATTCATTGTCAAATAGAACATTTCAAGATCTATCTTGAAGTACAATGCTTTCTGAGATAGGATAATATCATACACTTACAAGGTACTCCTTGTAGTATGGATATTATCCCATCATTTAACCAGAGTCCTGGTGTGGCACTGTAGAATAAGCACTCGACCAAAAGGTCAATTTGAGTTACAAGGTTAGTGGTTCAAATTCACCAGCCACTCCTTGGAAACCCTGTAAAGACCACTATGAGTTGGAATTGACTTGATGACACTTAACAATAACAACAAGCAAGGAATACCAGTTAACTCCACTATTATTCAAATTTATTCACCAACCACTAAAAGCAATGATAATGAAACTAAAGAATTCTACCCAAGTCTGAAACTGATCAAACATGTAATCAAGATGCATTGATAATTACTGGTGATTGGAATGGGAGACATGGAAACAAAGAGAAAGGATCAGTAGTTGGAAAATATGGCCTTGGAGATAGAAATAACGCTAGAGATCGCATGACGGAATTTTACAAGATCAGTGACTTATTCATTGCAAATGGACCTCACCGGAATTAAATTGACTATATCTGTAGAAAAAGATGATTGAGAAGCTCAATATCTGATGACAGACCAGTGGCAGATAATTTAACAGATAATTAATTGCTCATATAGCGTAGTGGTTACGAATCGGGCTGCGAACCTTAAGGTTAGCGGTTCGAATCTACCAGTCGCTCCGCGGGAGAAAGATGAGGCTTTCTACTCCCGTAAGGATTTACACCCTCGGAAACCCTGTACAGGGTCGCTATGGGTCGGAATCGACCCGACGGCACTTAACAACAACAACAATGCCAAAATATGACCTTGAATATATCCCACCTGAATTTAAAGACCATCTCAAAAACAGGTTTGATACATTAGACTCTAATGATCGAAAACCAGAAGAGTTGTGGGATGACGTCAAGAACATCATACAGGAAGAAACCAAAAGAGCATCTAAAAGATTAGAACAGAATAAAAGACCAAAATGGATGTCAGAAGAAACTCTGAAATTTGTTTTTGAAGGTAAAGAAGCTAAAGCAAATGGAAGAAATTAGGAAGTAAAAGTGCTGAATAGAAATTTTCAAAGGGCAGCTCAAAAATAAGACAAAATCAAGTACTATAATGTAATGTGCAAAGACCTGGAGTTAGAAAATCGAAGGGAAGAACATACTCAACACTTCTCAAGCTGAAAGAACTAAAAGAAAAAATTCAAGCCTCAACTTGAAGTATTGAAGGATTCTATGGGCAAAAATATTGAATGATGCAAAAAATGTGGAAGGAATATGTAGAGTCACTGTACCAAAAAGAAATGGTCAATGTTCAACCATTTCAAGAGGTAACATATGATCAAGAACTGATGGTACTGAAGGCATTTGTGAAAAAACAAGGCTCCAGGAATTGATGGAATGCAAATTGAAATCTCCCAACAAGCTGGAGACTCTCACTCACCTATGCCAAGAAATTTGGAAGACAACTACCTGGCCAACTGATTAGAAGAGATCCATATTTGTGCTCATTCTAAAGAAAGGAGACCCAATGGAAAGTGAAAAATCATCAAAAAATATTATTAATATTATAACTAAACAAAATTTTGTTGAAGATAATTCAAAAATAGTAGCAAGAGCACATTTATAGAGAAATGCCAGAAATTCAAGCTGAATTCAGAAGAGAAGATGGACTGAGAGATATCATTGCTGACATCAGATAGCTCTTAGCTAAGAGCAGAGAATACCAGAATGTTTACTTGTGCTTTGTTGACTATGCAAAGGCTTTCCACTATGTACATCATGACAAACTATGGATATTATTACAAAGGATGGGTATTTCTGGACACAATTGTACTCTTGAGGAACCTGTACATAGAACAATTCTAAATTGTTTAGAATCAGGAAAGGTGTGTACCAGGGTTGTATCCTTTCACCATACTTATTAAATCTGTATGCTGAGCAAATAATCTGAGAAACTGGATTATATGAAGAAGAACATGGCATCAGAATTGAAGAAAGAATCATTAATAATCTGCAATATGCAAATGACACAACCTTGCTTGTTGGAAGCAAAGAAGACTTAAAATAATTACTGATGAAGATAAAAGACTATAACTTTCAGTAGGGATTGCACCTCAATTTAAAGAAAACTAAAATCATCACAATTGAATCAATAAGCAACAACATGATAAATGGAGAAAAGATTGAAGTTGTCAAAGAGTTCCTATGTCTTGGATACATAATCAACATGCATGGAAGCAGCAGTCAAGAAATCAAACAACATATTGCATTAACCAAATCTGTTGCACCAAGCCTCTTTAAAGTGTTCAAGAACAAAGATATCAATTTGAGGACTAAGGTCCGCCTGACCCATGCTATGGTATTTTCAATCACCTCATATGCATGTGAACATTGGAGAATGAATATGGAAGAGTGGAGAAGATTCAATGCATTTGAATTATGGTGTTGGAGAAGAATATTAAAAGTACCATGAACTGCCAGAAGAACAAAGAAACCTGTCCGGAAACAAGTACAGCCAGAATGCTCCTTAAAAACCAGATTGGTGAAACTTCATCTCTCATGCTTTGGGCATGTTATCAGGAGACAAAAATCCCTAGAGAAGGACATCAGGTTTAGTAAAATGGAGAATCAGAAAGAAGACCTACAATGAGATGGGTTGTCACGGTGGCAAAAACACTGGGCTGAAATGTAACAATTGTGAAGATGCCACAGACGGAGACAGGGTTTCATTATGTTGTCCATAGGGTTGCTCACTATGAGTCGGAACTGACTCGATGATACCTAAACAACAATGAGAAATGGGTCGATGCATGGATAGACACTCAGGCTAAAAATGTTTAAGAGACAGAGTGGAAATATACCCACAAATATATGTTGGTTTGACAAGGGATATTTAGTTATGAACAGTTCTTAGACATTACCCAACACCTGGATGGAATAAGTTGCTGAACTTAGGAATTCAAGGTCATAGTCACAAAGGACTCTATGGTCACTTGGCATAACAATCCACAGAGACAATGTTCTATATCCTACTTTGGTGAATAGTGACTGGGTTCTTGAAAGCTCATAAGCAGTCATCTAAGGAGCAACTATTGGTCTCTTTTCTATCCAGAAGAAGTGAGAGTGATGAAAATTGAAGATGGTTGGAAACAATTAGTTCAATAGACTGAAGGACCATGTAAACATCAGTCTTCATGACACTGAGATCAGAAAAACTACATGGTGCCTTGCTATCACTTTTAATTGCTCTGAAAATGATCACATTAGAAGGTCCTGGACAGAGTGGGTAGAAATGTGGAACAAAATTCAAAAAAAAATTTTAAAAGATCAGGTTGACTGGTCAGATACAGCAGACATAGACTGATGAAACCCGAGACTGGTCACCTTTTAGGTCTGGAACTCAACTCAATTTTCAGCCAAGCAAAAAATAGGTAAGTAAGGGAGACAACAACACTAGTGAGGTACGATCACCATAGAATGGTCAGACATTGGAGACCAAAAAGGCAGTATTTACTCAAGGACAAAGTTCAAAATGGTTTGGAAAGAAGGAGGAATGGAAACAAGAAACCAGAGAGGATGTGGGATAAAGAATGCTACATTGCATCCTTGAGGGGATTGCAATCATTGAGATGAAATGAAGTGTATGATTTGTTGAATGTAACACTGATGATCTGCTCTGTAAACCTTCATTCAATTCACAATAAAAAGTTTTTAAAAAGAGAGATTGACTCAGGATGCAACCTAATCCTATCTTGCCTCGTTAACATAACTACCTGTAATCCTGCCTCTGAATACAGAGAGGTGACCCAACAGAATGCGAAAATCATAGGACAATCTCTTTGATATCTCAAGCGAGTAAAGTTTTGCTAAAGGTAATACAGAAACGGCTACAATCATACATTGACAGAGAACTTCCAGAGGTTCAAGCTGGATTCAGAAGAGGCCATGGAATGAGAGATATCATTGCTGATGTCCGATGGATCTTGGCTGAAAGCAGAGAATACCAGAAGGATGTTTACTGTGCTTTATTGACTACGCAAAGGCTTTCGATTGTGTGGATCATGACAAGCTATGGATAACATTGAGAAGTATGAGTATTCCAGAACACTTCATTGTACTTCTAAGAAATCTGTATCTAGACCAAGAAGCAGTTGTTTGAACAGAACATGGGAACATTGAATGTTTTAAAATTGGGAAAGGTGTGAGACAGGGTTGTATTCTTTCACCATACTTGTTCAACCTGTATGCTGAGCAAATAATCAGAGAAGCTGGGTTCTATGAAGAAAAACGTGGCATCAGTATTGGAGGAAGACTCATCAACAGCCTGCGATATGCCGATGATACAACCTTGCTTGCTGAAAGTGAAGAGGACTTGAAACATTTACTTATGAAGATCAAAGAGCACAGCCTTCAATATGGATTATATCTCAATGTCAAGAAAACAAAAATCCTCACCACTGGACCAATAAACAACATTCTTATCAATGGAGAAAAGATTGAAGTTGTCAAGGACTTCATTCTTCTTGGATCAACTATCAACACTCACGGAAGCAGCAGTCAAGAGATCAGATGACGTACTGCATTGGACAAATCTGCTGCACAGGAAATTTTTAAAGTATTGAAGAGCAGAGATGTCAGCTTGAGGACTAAGGTGCACCTGACCCAGGCCATGGTGTTTTCAGTAGCCTCGTATAGATGCAAAAGCTGGACAGTGAATAAGGAAGATCGTAGAAGAATTGATGCCTTTGAGTTGTGGTGTTGGAGGAGAATACTGAAAGTGCCATGGACTGCCAAAAGAACCAATAGATCTGTTTTGGAAGAAGTGCAGCCAGAGTGCCCCTTGGAGGCCAAGATGGCTAAGCTTTGTCTCTTATACTTTGGACATATTGTCCGGAGGAAACAGTCGCTGGAGAATGATGTCATGCTGGGTAAGGTGGAGGGTCAGAGAAAAAGAGGAAGACCCCTAACGAGATGGATTGGCCAGGTGGCATCATTGATGGACTCAAGTGTGGCAGTGGTAGTGAGGTTGGCCCAGGATAGGACATTGTTTCGTTCTACTGTGCGTGGAGTCGCTATGAGTCGGTTCCGACTCGATGGCACCTGACAACAACAACAACAATCCTGCCTCATTAACACCATAGAGGTTAGAATTTGCCACATAGGAAAATTACATCAGATCAAAAAATAGAGGATAATTACATAATACAGAGCATCATGGCCTAGTCAAGTTAACACATATTTTGGGGGGACACAATAACCTCACAAGGTGGTGATTGTGATCAAATTAGACCTTTTAGAAGCTTTAAAGCTCTATACAAATGAAGACTACCATTAAAAGTATATTAATAATTAAATTACAATAGGGATTAAGTAGCAATGATGAAGAAGAAAATTCTAGCTAAATGATAATGCCTCTTCTTCTTCAAGGAAAAGAATTGCACATCCTCCTTTGATCATTTCTCCTGAGTTCTTTAAAATTTATGATATTGAAAGTTCTTCTTTCCTTAACACAGTTAGCTCATGCTTTAGGTTAAGCCATTCTCATTTTTTGTTCTCAGTTGGAAAGGAAAATGAGGTCACATTATTCTTTAAGAAAACTTTCACCCAATTTAAGGCCATTCATAAGACACATTGAACCTTCCTCCTAATATGCCATATGAAGAGAGTACACTGGAGGAAGGTGATAAATTCTGTTTTGGACAAGCAGGTCAGAGGTACATGTGAAATTTTCAAATGAAATTCACAATACCTTAGCTGAAAATTAAGTCTGGGGCTTCAAAATAAAGTAGCAGCTGAACCCATGGGTACAGCTTCAGTCTCATTAAACTACTCTCCATTTCCAGGCCAAACCATTCACTTGCATGCCCCCTTGCCCTTGCTTCTGCTGCTCTTTCCTCCTAGAATGTCCTCCTACCCTTAAGCATCACATTGCCAAAGATATTTCATTCATTCTTCAACAAATTGTTGTGATGTCGTTTTCATGTTTTATACACTGCAAAAAGTATTTTTCAAGTACTGGTGTGGTGCTGTGGGTTAATGCACCAGACTGCAAAGCCATTTGAACTGCAAGGTGGGCATTTCAAGCTCACCAGCTACTCCTCAGAAACACTATCCAGGGTTGCTATGGGTCGGAACTGACTTGACAGCACTTTACAACAACAACATCCTACTTAGTCCTCTCACAACATCACTGCAAAATATGTGTCATTTTCCTCATTTTGCAATAAGAAATTAAGTAGCTTATCCAAAGTCACACTGCTAGATAATGATAGAACCCAAGGCTTCAGATAACAATTCCAAAGATTTTATTGCTGTGAGATTTTTCTAACTACTCCAACATCAAGAGGTGTGAGGTAAGGGTGCACTCACATCTAATTATGAGAATCAGACTCTAATAGCAGCCTGGTTTGAAGTTAGGACAGTCACTTTGGTTTGGGGTTTTGCTGGCTGGGTCTGAGTCCTCTTTCTTTTCAGGACTCCTCAATCTGGCCTCCTTTGGAGCTCTCCATGGTGCTGATATGACTTCACTCTACTCCTGAAAGCCTGAAGCATTATCCCCGTAGACACTAAGCAAATTTGTGAGGTACCAGAGATGGTGGTCTGGTAGTGTAGTGGTTACGAATCGGGCTGCGAACCTTAAGGTGAGCGGTTCGAAACTACCAGCTGCTCCGCGGGAGAAAGATGAGGCTTTCTACTCCCGTAAAGATTTACACCCTTGGAAACCCTGTACAGGGTCGCTATGGGTCGGAACTGACTCGATGGCACTTAACAACAACAACAGAGATGGTGATGGTGGTGGTGTGCCATGGAGTTGGTTCTGACTCATAGCGACCCTGCATAAGGTTTCCAAGGCTGTAAATCTTTACAGGAGCATAAATCTTTCTCCCATGGAGCAGCTGGTAGCTTTGAACTGCTGACTTGAGGTTAGCAGCCCAATTTGTAACCACTATGCTACCAGAGATGGGACCTCCCAATTTCTGAAGTGTATCTATTATCTCTGACCTCTGACCTTGTCATTTCCAATTCCAGTATCCCCTCTTGAATATCTGGTGGATTTCTCCTGATTCTTTGAGACTCAGCTTCCATGCTCCTCCCCTCCCAATATGAATAAACTTTCTTTGGTTTTCCCAAGAAAAATTCTTTGGTGCCTAATTTGCATCAGAAATACAGTGATGATTTTCATAGACAATGTTATAGTTGTTGTTAGGTGTCATCGAGTCAGTACTGACTCATAGCAACCCTATGCATAACAGAATGAAATACCACCTGGTCCCACAAAAACCTTTTTGTAGTCAATAAAGCACAAGTAAACATCTTTCTAGTATTCTCTGCTTTCAGCCAAGATCCATCTGACATCAGCAATGATATTCCTCATTCCATGTCCTCTTCTGAATCCAGCTTGAACGTCTAGTAGCTGTCTGTCAATGTATGCTTGCAGATATTTTAGAATTATCTTTAGCAAAATTTTGCTTGCATGGATATTAATGATATTGTCTGATGATTTCTGCATTCTGTTAGGTCACCTCTCTTTGGAATGGCCACAAATACTGATCTCTTCCAGTCAGTTGGCCAGATAGTTGTCTTACAAATTTATTTGTATAGATAGATGAGTGAATGCCTCCAGTGCTGCATCAGTTTGTTGAAATATTTCAATTTGTTTTCCATCATAAATAATAAGACATAATAAATATCAGTATTTTATATAATTTCCTGATTTATTGCATTTATTATCTCTCTGCCACTAGAATATAAGATACAAAAGGGTAGGGATTATTGTCTACCTATTGCTTTGTCTTCAGCAACTAGAAAAATGCCTGACACATGTCAGTTGAGTAATAAATATTTTTAAATTATTAAATGAGTTAACAAATTATATAAAAACATAATATTGTAAAGAAAGCATTATAATTGAAATTCATAGATAAGGGTTTCAGAAAAGTGACTTCAATTGTCTATTCCAGATTCAAACTCAGTGGATTATGAGAGAACTGGAGGTGTCAGAGCCAAGTGGACAAAAGTCTGAGCTGAGACCAATGATTTAACAGAATCATATGCCACTGCTAGCTGACATGAATCAATCTTAGAAAACAGTTCTAATCTTTAGTGCTTAGACTATGCAGCTCTCCAGTTTACAAAAGAACTGAGACCTAAAGAAAAAATGAAACCCCAACTTGCTAGTTATAAAACCTTATAAGAAGTATAGTATAGTGAGGGTGTTGTTGCTTTTGTTAAATACTATTGAGTAGATTCTGACTCCTAGTGACCCTGTATAGTGTTTCTTAGGAGCAGCTAGTGGATGGATATGTATTGCCCACCTTGTGGTTTACAGCTCAGTGCTGATCCTATAGCACCACACCAGAAGTATGTTGTTGTTGTTGTTAGGTACCATCGAGTCAATACCAACTCATAGCTACCTTATGCACAGCAGAATGAAACAATGCCCGGTCCTGGGTCAACTTCACAATTGTTGCCATGCTTGAGCCCATTGATGCTGCCATTTTGCCAATACATCTCACTGGGGGTCTGCCTCTTTTTCTCTGACACCAGAAGTATAGGATGAACTAAATAAACTCCAGTTTTAACTTATGTGACTCCATGCATTCTGGCATCAGAGTTGAATACAGAATTGTGTCAGGGTCTTGTCTCAGTAATGGGGAATAAGTAGTCTTAAATTCCAGGCTGTTATGGTCATGCCTAACAAATCTTAAAAGAAAAACCCAAATGGATCAAACTATTTTCAAGTAATTTAATTGTATCCAAGAACAAAGCTCAAAAATATACATACAATATTTATAATATACAAAAAATATCTAGCACATAATAAGGTAAAATTTGCATGTCTAAAATCCAGTCAAAGATTACCAGTCATGCGAAGAGGCAGGAAAATACAGCTCATAATAATAAGAGAGAAAACAGATGACACAGATATTAGAATTAGGAAACAAGGACATTGAAACATTTTGACTGCATTCCATATATTGAAACAGTTAAGTAAAATCATTGAAAATATTTTTTAAAACCCAAATCAAACTTCTAGAGATGAAAATTTCACTTAATTTTGTGTATTAAAGGTAGATTGTCTCAAAGCAACCCTGTATAGAGTTTCCAAAGAGTGGCTTGAAATTCTGATCCTACAGTTAGCAGTCCAGTACTTATTCTATTGTGCCATGCCAGGACTCTGAAAGATTATTAGATTTTGTGGGGGGTTTTAATGTAGCAAACTTGAAAACATAGAAATAAAAACTACCTAAAATGAAATACAAGCAGAAAAAAAATTTTTAATGAAAGTTTTATCAGTGAACTATGGGACAACATCAAGCAACCTAATGTAAGTGTATTTAGAGTCCTTGAAGCAGAAAGGACAGAAATAATGGCTCTAATTTTTCTAAGAAATTCAAACCCCAAACACCGGAGAAATGAAAACAATGACACATCATAGTAAAAATTCTCAAAACTAGTTATAAAATAGAAGTAGTCAGAGAAAAAGTAACATTACATTCAAAGGAACAAATATAAGGATGAAAACAGATTTTTCATCATTATTAATACAAGCCAGGAGACAATAGAGCAGCATCTTCAAAGTAGTAAAAGAAAAATCTGTCAACCTAAAATTCTATACCCAGTGAAAATATCTTTTCAAAACAAAAGCGAAATAAGATATAAAAGTATCCAAAGTAAAACAAATCTGCAAGACTATTTATAGGGAATAAATAAAATAAGGAATCAGAGATAGCAATTTGGAACAACAACAGCAACCAAAAAAACACCACAAACTTGAGTAGCAGCTGTGATCTTAAGGTGCAACTATAGGTCTTTCTACATGCAAAAGAAAGAATAATAATGAGAATTGAAAGTGCTTGGAATCAATTAGTCCAATGGACTAATGGAACATGTAAACATGAGTCTCCATGACTCTGAGACCATTGGAACTAGATGGTGCCCAGGTACCATTACCAACTGTCCTGAAAGCGATCATATTAGAAGGTACTGGATAGAGTGAGGGGAATGTGTGACAAAATTCAAAATTATTTACAAAACAAGACTGGTCAGAAAAAGACTGGAGGAACCTGAGACTATGATCCTGGACCATGCTTCAGGTCTGGAAAGGAACTAGCCTTCAAAGTCCCAATTTTCAGCCAAGCAGTAGATAGGTATATAGTTGAACAACAACACTAGTAAGGAATGCTCATCATGGAATTGTCAATGATTCAAAATTTACCTAAAGACAAAGTTGAGAAGGTGAGTGGGATGGAAATAGGAACCACGAGGAGGAAGTAGGATAACTGTTGTTGCAGGGAAGGGACTACAACCAATGAGATGAAACAAAGTATATGATTTGTTGAAAGTAAAACTGACAATCTTGTCTGTAGACTTTCATACAATTCACTATAAAAAGTAAAACATACACACACAAAGTAAAAGTGGAAATAGTATACTAACAGAATTTTCAACTGAAGAAGAAATCAAGTAGATTCCAAGAAAAATTAAATAAATAAAAATAAACCTAATTGTAACCCGAAAACTAGACCAAGTCCTACTTTTAGCCGTAGCTCAAACTTACCCTAACACTAACTCTAGTCCTGCCCTACACAAAATCCTAGGTTTAGCCTAGACACAGCCACACTCCTAACTCTAACTGTAACTCCTACCTACCCTCCCGCTCCCAAACAAAGAAAGTAAAAGCAAAATAAAAACGTTTCCAGATATGCAAGAACTGGCAGAATTTATCACCTGTAGAACAGTAATGTAATAAAATGTTAAAGGAAGCCCTTTGGTCAGAAGGAAAAATGAAGCCAGATGCAAATATGGCTCCTCACAATGGGATGAAGAACACTAGAAATGGCAACTATATAAGTTACAAGCTTTTTAAATGAGTATTTAAATTTCTTTAAAAAATAATTGACTATGTAAATACAAATAATATCAGTGTATTCCAGGGTTGATAAGTCCGGTGTGGCACTGTGGGTTAATGCACTGCACTGCAAAGTCAGTTTGAACTGCAAGGTTGGCAGTTCAAGCTCACCAGCTGCTCCTTGGAAACCCTATACAGGGTCGCTATGGGTTGGAACCAACAAATGGCACATAATAACAACATATACCATAGGGAACATTGATGGCTCAGTGGTAGAATTCTCTCCTTCCATATGGGAGATCTGGGTTCAGTTTCTGCACAGTGCACATCATGTGCAGCCACAACTTGTCTATCAGTTGAGACTTGCTTATTGCTATGATGTTGAACAGGTTTTAGCAGAACCTCCAGAATAAGATTGATGAAGAAGAAAGACCTGACATATAATTCCAAAACGCAGCCACTCAAAACCCTAGGGATAAAAACAATCTGATGCACAAATGACCATGCGGATGGTAAAGGAAGGACCAGCTAGTATTTAGTTGGATTGTGTATGGGGTCTCTATGAGTCGTGAGCTGACTAGACAGCAGCTAACAATAACAACAACAAAAAAAAAAAAAACATAAAGCAACCACTAATACACCAAGAGATCCATATTTGTGTCCATTTGAAAGATAAGTGACCCAATGAAACACAAAAGTCACTGGAGAATATCATTGACATCCCAAGCGAGTAAAGTTGACAGAGAACTTCCAGAGGTTCAAGCAGGTTTCAGAAGAGGATGTGGAACAAGGGATATCATTGCTGACATCTGATGGATCTTGGCTGAAAGCATAGAATACCAGAAAGATATTTACCTGTGCTTTATTGACTACACAAAGGCTTTCGATTATGTGGATCATGACAAGCTATCGACAACATTGTGAACTATGAGTATTCTGAAACACTTAATTGTATTCCTGAGGAACCTGTACATAGACCAAGAGACAGTTGGGGTAGAACAAAGGAACACCGAATGGTTTAGAATTAGGAAAGGTGTATTCCAGCATTGCATTAATTCACCATCCTTATTCAATCTGTATGCTCAGCAAATAATCTGAGAAGCTGAATTATATGAAGAAAAACGTGGCATCAGAATTGGAGGAAGACTCATAAACAACCTGCTATATGTAAATGATACAACCTTGCTTGCTGAAAGGGAAGAGGACTTAAAATACTTACTGATGAATATCAATTACCACAGCCTTCTGTATCGATTGCCTCTCAATGTAAAGAAAACAAAAATCCTCACCCCTGGACCAATAAACAACATCCATATCAATAGAGAAAAGATTAAAGTTGTCAAAGACTTCATTTTGCTCATATCAACCATCAACACAAATGGAAGCAGCAGCCAAGAAATCAAACGACATGTTGCATTAGACAAGTCTTCTGCACAAGACCTTTTTAAAGTGTCAAAGAGCAAAGATGTCAGGTTGAGGCCTAAGGTGCGCCTGACCAAGGCATGGTATTTTCAATAACCTCATAAGCATGCGAAAATTGTACAGTGAATAAGGAAGACCGTAGAAGAATTAAATAATGCCTTTGAATTACGGTGTTCGAAGAG
This sequence comes from Chrysochloris asiatica, assembly GCF_000296735.1. Lineage (NCBI taxonomy): Eukaryota > Metazoa > Chordata > Mammalia > Afrosoricida > Chrysochloridae > Chrysochloris > Chrysochloris asiatica. The sequence continues at coordinate 14,189,502 of NW_006408544.1, forward strand.
AATATTAAAAGTACCATGGACTTCAAAAAGAGCAAATGAGTCTGTATTGGAAGAAGTATAATCAGAGTGCTCCTTGGAAGCTTGTTTCTCATACTTTGGACGTATTATCAGGATGGACAAGTCATTGGAGAATGATACCGTGTTTGGTAAAGTAGAGGGTCAGAGAAAAAGAAGAAGACTCCCAATGCGATGGTCTGGCACAGTGGTGGCAGCGATGATTGTGAGGTTGACCCAGGACTGGATGGTGTTTCATTCTGTTGTGCACAGGGTTTTTATGAGTCTGTACCTACCTGATGGAACCTAACACCAACAACAAATACACCAAAGAGTTGTTGTATCTAGTAAAACAAACAAAGAGATAAAATAGAGTCAGAAAATATACTCAATCAATCCAAAAGATGATGGGCTTAAACCTAACCACATCAGTAATTACATTAAATGTAAATGGCACCCTCTTGCCCTGTTGTTGTTATGTTGTTGTTAAGTGTAGTCAAGTCATTTCCAATTTTCAGGGACTCTGTATAGGATTTCCAAAGAGCAGCTGGTGAGCTTGAACTGCTGACCTTTTAGTTCAAACTGACTGGAGTCCAGCGCATTAATGAATATCTAAAGAACACTCATCCTCATATTTGGGTTCAGCCATCCTCTGAGGATTGTTGTTGCTGTTAAGTGCTGTGGAGTCGGTTCCAACTCATAGTGACACTGTATAAGGTTTCTAAGGATCAGCTGGTGAGTCTGAACCACCAACCTTGTGGTTCAAACTAACCTTGTGGTCCAATGTTTGTTCTACAGCACTGTACCAGGACTCCCCACTGAGGATATATCACTGTTATTGCCTCCTATCACAGATTAGGAAACTGAGGGAAGATTATTTCCTCAGAACAACAGCAAGTTAGTAAATGAATCCCCAGTCTTCTCCTTTGTCCCAAATGGAAATTGCTTCCACCAAGCCTTGAAACAATAGACTCCTCCCATCAGAAACCTATTTATTCCCACATACCCCCACTCTTCTCTCTCTCTCTCCCTTTCTCAAAAGAAAAAATACATTTGGCATGAATTAATGATGAGCCTGCCTGGCCAATTACCAGGGCTAAGTGCTCTCCCACTGGGAGCGGCTCCCACAAAGCACTAAGTGATGTTGGCCCGGCTGAGGGGCCCCGCCCTGCCAGGCCTAGAGCCCTCCTGGGTCCAGGCTTAGAGGAAGCAGCTTTCCAATTAGCTCTTGCCAGACAGACTGGCTTCTTTGCACTGCAAATTGAGTTACAGAGCTCTCTTCCAGCTGGCCTCCTTGTCTGGTCCCACCCAGCCCAGTGAAAAGCGAACTAATCAACTGTGAGACTGAATCTGCAGGTTCAAGCATCCATGGAGAGAGGTCTGTGCTGACCCAGACTCTGTCCCATTCAGTTGGTATTCCATAAAGCCAGCAAATGTGCCCTACATATCTTAAACAATGCTTAAAGGAAAGAACCTGAGATCTTATATTTTCATCCTGTCCATAGCCATACCCCATTTATAAAGCAGAGAGTTAGGGCAGTCCTTCTGCCATCAGCCTATCTGCTCTAGCATTTCAAAGATAGTCCAGAATGTCGTTTGCACCTAGGGGGAAATGCTAAGGAGAGGTAAGCATGGGGTCTCATCATGCTACATCCAGACTGTACATCCCCTGCTTTCTGGACAGCCTGGGGTTATAGCCCAGAGTTGGATATCTCCTGTCCACATGGTCCAAAGTGAGCCAGACCTGCTTTGCTGCTCCCTCTAGTGGGCATTGTCAGGGTACAAGGCTGAGCTTTCTCCCTTTGATAGTAAAACACATGCCAGGTATAATTTCAGAGACAATGTCTCACTTGTTTTTCATAACTCTGTTCCTGACACAAGATCATGGATCCATGCATCCCATTTTTAGAGATCAGGAGACAAGATTAGGGAGATGAGAGGAAAGCTTAGAAACAGTGTGAAGCAAGGCTGGTCCTGATGTTTAGGTCTCTTCATCCAGCAACAGTGTTTTATTTACTCTGCAAGCCTTAAGACTTTTAATACTCCCACCTTTATATCTCATGAACACTACTGTTTGACTCAAAACAAAAGGGAAGGATCAGCACAATATAGCCACATATCCATTTAACCATCTATCTACCCAGCAAGCTCACCAAAGTGAGTAAGATCAAGGCTCTATCCCCAGGTACTCCACAGACTTGTTGGGAAAATAAACAAATAATGACAGTACCAGGTGACCAGTACAATGATGAAGACACCACAAGGGCTGATAGGTGCCCAGGGCAGGCCCCTGGCCAAGAGAAGAGGTGACACCTGAACCAAACAAAAGAACCAGTAGGAGTTCACTGAGCCGTGATGGAGCTAGGGATGGATTGAAAACATTCCAGGCAGAAGGAGTCAGAAGGGGATGAGAAATTGTAAGATGTTTTCAGGAGATTTTTCAGTCAGGCTCTTGGCTGGAGCATGAGGATGTGTCAAGGTGTGGCATGGAGCTGAGAGGTAGCAGGACCAGACCATGAGGCTTCCTGTATGCCAAGATGTCCAGGTCAAGGCTTTGTCAAGCTAAGTTCCCTACAGTCCCACAGCTAGCTAGGTTTATGGCCAAATGTTCTTATATCCGTCAGGGAGCATAACAGAGACAGGGCCTCTGGGGAGTTAGCAGCTGGTGGTGCTGAAAAATGTCTGCCAAGAGAATTCAGCTGAGAACACTTCACATTCTCAAGGGTCAAAAGGCCCTGTTGTATCTCTCTGGTGGGGTCCCTGAGATCATACTGTCATTCATAATTCACTCAACAAACACTCACTGGGCTCCTGCCTGACTCTGACTTTGAATTAAATCCGGGGAACAGAAAAGCAGCCATGATCTCTGCTCTTGAGGGATACATGATCCAGAGGGAAAGGAACTACAAAGGGAGCAGACTGGGAAGTGTTTGCAGTGCAGTGGGCTATGGGCACAGAGTGGGTGTGGGGGGCAGCAAATATTCCAGAGAGGTGGGAGTTAAATTTCAGAGGATAGGAGAATGCCACGCAGGAAAGGAATTCTAGGAAGCAAAGAGTGTTGCTGTGCTGTTAAGTGCCATTGGGTTTCTGAGGAGCAGCTGGTGACCTTGAACCACCGACTTTGTGGTTCAAATCAACTTTGCAACCCAGTGCATTAACCCACAGCACCACACCAGGACTCCAAGGAGAGTGTGTAACACATAAAACCATAAAGGAGCATTGAGGAGCAGGGAGAAATGAGAAGGTATGGCAGGGTATAGGGTAGAGCATCAGCTCACAAAAAAGACATACACACAAAAAACAGCTTTTTCAGGCTGAGGAGCTGGATCTATTTTAAAGGTCAGCTATGGGTTTTATAGAAGATGACTCTGGCAGAGAGAGTGACTGAAGTTGAAGGCTGGGGTAGGACTAGATAGATCTAAGAGGTACTATCCACCAAACCAAACCTACTGTGTCGAGTCAATTCTGAATCATAATGACCCTATAGAACAGGATAGACTTTAAATCTTTATGAAAGCAGACTACTTCATCTATCTCAGCCTGGTGAGTTTGAACCACCAACCCTGTGATTAGCAGCCCAGTCCTTATCTCACAGCACCACAGCGGCTCCTTCCAGTTGTTATTATATTGATAAATGACTTTGAGTCAGTTCTGACTCATAACAATATGTATGTGTAGGGTTTTCAAGGGGCAGTTGGCAGATTTGAACTGCTGACCTTGTGATTTGCAGTACAGTGCTTATCCTACAGTGCCACAGGGTGAGGAAACAACTGATTAATTGTAAGGGGAGATGGTCCTTGTATCTTACTCTTTTAAATGACAAAGTTCCACTAATTGCTCCTCTTCTGCAGGGTAGGTATGAGAATAAAATCAGCTAATGTGAGTGAAAGCCTCTAGTACAGAGGTCCCTGGCACCAGCAAAGACAGAGTCAACACTGGGGGAGGATTTACTGTAGCTGAATCTCTACAAATCTTAAGGAGTGAGGAAGTGAATGAGTAATGATTGGAGAAATGCTTGAGAGAGGGGATGACCTGTGGTCTCAGCAGCCAGCATCAGAAGCTCACAAGTCTTTATGCCTTCAGGGAGTTCCACAGGAAGCTACTGTCCTGGAGGTCCCTTAGTGGTGTTTGTTGTTAGAGAGGCTTTATGTGAGAGTGAGTGTCAGATGCTGCCTGAGGGTTCAGAGTCCAGCTACAGATCTAGTTTCACTTCCTTGCAGGATCTTCTGTACATTCTTCTGACTAGTGTCTGGAGACATCGTTATGAACTGCTCTAGAGTCAGCTTCCAACCCATGGGGGCCCCATGCAACAAAGAACAAATCTCTTCCCTAGTCTTGCACCACCTCTGTGATCTGCTGCTAATCAGATGGTTGTCAGCCATAGAGTTTCCACTGGTTTATTTTTCAAAGTAGATCATATAGCCCACCTTAGTCCAGAAGCTTCCCTGAAACCAGTTCAGCATCACAGCAACTAGCAAGCCTTTAGTGAGAGACATGAGGTAGCCGCACATGAACTGCCCTGGCTAGGTCTCCCTACAATTTTACCATTGAGCCACCAACGTTCACTGGCCCGAAGAAGGCCCCATCAGAAAATCCAGCCCAGCCGTTCCACCTTCACTGTTCAAACTTCAGTAAGACAGAAGACACATGAGAAATGAAAGAAACTTCTGGGAGTATAGTGATATCATCTAGTCACACAACCACCACTCATCTGTCAGTTTGTCACACTGTGGCTGCTTGTGTGTTTCTGTGATTCTGGAAGCCATGCCATGGGTATTTTAAATATCAACAGGGTCACCTATGGTGGATAGGTTTCAACTGTGCTTCCAGATGAAGACAGACTAGGAAGGACATATGGACTACTTCAGAATATTTAGTCACTGAAAATCTTATGAATAGCTGTGGAATACTGTCAGCACCAGAATATGGAAAGATGATGAAGAGAACCAGAATATTGTCAGATATAGTGTCAGAAGATGAGCCCCTCAGGTTGAAAGGCACTCAAAATATGACTGGGGAAGAGCTGCCACCTTAAAGTAGAGTTGACCATGATCATACAAATGGAGTAAAGTCTTAGGGACCTTCATTTGCTGATGGGGCACAACTCAAAATGAAGAGAAACAGCTGTAAATATCCATTAATAATTGGAACATGGATTTATGAGGTATGATCTAGGAAAATTAGAAATTATCAAAGACTTGGAGTTAAAAAACCAAAAGGGAAGAACATGTTCAACATTTTTCAAGCTGAGAGAATTGGAAAAAAAATTCAAGCTTCAATTTGCATTATTCAAGGATTCTATGGAAGAAATATTGAGTGATGCAGAAAACATCAAAAGAAGATGGAAGGAGCTGATATGAAGTGAGGGAAGATGCACAAGAACACCTATATTTGCAGATAGTACCCACCTGACCTGTCTTCAATGGCTGGATGATCAGAACTCTACTAGAAGAAGAAGAGGAAAAAAATCAACCCGCTACAATTTGATGAACTTGACCTATGCTTATAGATGTAGTAGAGGGAACAAATCTTTTTAGTGAGCATCATTCCCACCCCCTTGGTAGACAGGGTTGACAGTGATGGGCAACTTAGACATAGGCTTCTCAAAATGGGGGGACTACAAAGGCATGAAGTGACTGGCTTAGAAGCTTTCAAGAGGGAGCCTAGTTTCAGAGGGTACAGGGGGGGAAGGTAGAATCTCCACCGAGTGGTTTCCAACCTGTCTGAACAAGGCTGATGAAAGGAGCTAGGAATAAGACTCTTGTGGTACAATAGTGAATAATTGCTATCAGGACTGACTGTGAGGGTTGGAAATGTAAAGGTAGACATTTTGTAACAGAAGGAAGGGGGTGGTTGATTTTTAATTCCAGGAGCAGAGGTCCCTGGGACCATCAAGGGAGAGGAGTGGAGTGCGGGACCCTACCCAGAGAACCAGAGTTGGCAGAGATGGAGGTAGAGACGATGCCATGGAGAGATGAAGTGGCTGGGAACTCTGGACTTAGGGAGGGAGAGGAGCTGTGTGCTGATGGCCAGGGGGCAGGCTTGCAGGGTGTACCTTTTGGTTGTTTGATGATGCATGGAGGGGACTGTAATCATTGCAATGAAATGAAATATGATAGGATGAATGTAAAGCTAATGTTCTCCCATGTAAACTATCACATAATTGACAATAAAAACTTTAAAAAATGAAGATGAAAGGAATATACCAAGTCACAATACCAGAAAGAAATGGTTGATGTTCAACCATTTCAAGAGGTAGCATATGATCAAAAACCAATGATACTGAAGAGGAAGTCCAAGGTGCATTGAAGGCATTGGCAAAGAACAAGGCACTGGGAATTAATGGAATAACACACTGAAATCTTTCAACAAACTGATGTCACCCTGAAGGCACTCACTCATCTATGCCAAGAAATTTGGAAGATGACTACCTGGCCAACTGACTAGAAGAGATCCATATTTGTGCCCATTCCTAAGACAGTTGACCCAACAGAATGCAGAAATCATCAGACAATATCATTAGTAGAACTTGTAAGTAAAATCTTGCTTACGATAATACAAAAATGGCTGCAACTACACATTGGCAGAGAACTTCCAGAGGTTCAAACTGGATTCAGAAGAGGATGTGGAACAAAGGATGTTATTGCTGATGTGATATGGATCTTGACTGAAAGCAAAGAATACCAGAAAGAAATTTACCTGTGCTTTATTGACTATGCAAAGGCTTTCGATTGTGTGGATCATGACAAGCTATGGACAACTTTGTGGAGAATGATAATTCTGGAACAATTCATTGTGCTCATGAGGAACCTGTACAAAGACCAAAAGAGGCAGTTGTTCACACAAAACAAGGGAACACCGAATGGTTTAAAATTAGGAAAGTGTGTTCCAGCACTGCGTTATTTCACCATCCTTATTCAATCTGTATGCTGACCAAATAATCTGACAACCTGGATTATATGAAAAAGAACATAGCATCAGGATTGGAGGAAAACTCATTAACAACCTGCAATATGCAGATGATACAACCTTGCTTGCTGAAAGTGAAGAGGACTTAAAATACTGATGAAGATCAAAGACGACAGCCTTTGGTATGGGTTGCATCTCAGTGTAAAGAAAACAAAAATCCTCACCACTGGACCAATAAACAACATCCATATCAATGGAGAAAAGATTGAAGTTGACACAGATTTCATTTTGCTCAAATCAACCATCAACACTCATAGAAGCAGCAGTCAAGAAATCAAACAACATATTGTATTAATCAAATCTGCTGCACAAGACCTCTTGTGTTGAAGAACAAAGATATCAGTTTGATGACTAAGATGCACCTGACCCAAGCCATGGTATTTTCAATAACCTCATATGCATATGAAAATGAATAAGGAAGACCATAGAAGAATTGATGTATTTGAGTTATGGTGTTGAAGGAGAATATTAAAAGTACCATGGACTGTCAAAACAGCAAACGAGTCTGTGTTGGAGAAAGTACAACTAGAATGCACCTTGGAAGCCAGGATGGCCAGACTTCATTTCTCATACTTCATATTATCAGAAGGGATCAGTCACTGGAGAAGGATATCATGTTAAGTAAAGTGGAGGATCAGAGAAAAACAGGAAGACCCCCCAGTGAGATGGATTAACACAGTGGTGGCAGCAATTGGCTGAGGTTTAGCAATGATTGTGAGGTTGGTGCAGGACTAGGCAGTGTTTCTCTTAATGTGCATAGAGTCCATATGAGTTGATGGCACCTAACAACAACAACAACAAGCCACATTAGGTTAGTGGTTCCAACTCACCTACCACTCTTCAGAAAACCTATACAGGGTGGCTATGGGTCAGAACCAATTTGACAGCATTTAGCAATGAAAATAGTCACCTACCATATATAGGTACTGACTTTGTTGTTGTTGTTGTTAAGTGCTGTCGAGTGGGTTCTGACCCATAACAACCTTCTATAGTGTTTCTGAGGCATGGCTGGTGAATTTGAACTGCCAATCCTGTGGTTCAAATAGATCTTTCTATCCAGTGCATTATCCCACAGTGCCACATCAGGGCTCCAACATTAAATATGTTGTTGTTGTTAGGGGCCATCAAGTCAGTACCGACCCATAGCGACTTTATGCACAGCAGAACAAAACACTGCCCGATCCTGGGCCAACCTCACTACTATTGCCACTCTTGAGTCCATCGATGCTGCCACTTGGCCAACCCATCTCGTTGGAGGTCTTCCTCTTTTTCTCTGACCTTCCACTTTACCAAACATTATATCCTTCTCCGGTGACTGGTCCCTCCTGACAATATGTCCAAAGTATTGAGAGACAAAATTTGGCCATCCTGACCTCCGAGGAGCACTCTGACTGCACTTCTTCCAAAACGGACCTATTGGTTCTTTTGGCAGCCATGACATTTTCAATAATCTCCTCTATCTCCATAACACAAAAGCATCAATTTTTCTATGGTCTTCCTTGTTCACTGTCTAGCTTTCACACGCATATGAGGTTATTGAAAATATCACGAATAGCAGAGAAACATTAAATATAGAAATCCTGAAAAGAAGAGGTATTTTTCTCCCTATTTTACAGTTGAGGAAACTGAGCAACAGAAGGTAGAAGTTACCTTTTCTAAGTCCCCCAATAATATGCTGTACTTTTCCCTTCATTTATTTTTAATTAAAACAATGCATTGTGGAAAAGGAGAAAAACAAAAGAAAAGTAGCTACAATTTCATCATCTTAACATAGCAACTTATTTTGCATATTTCCTGCTTTTTGACAGGTGCTTGAGATTTTATTATTCATGTAATTTTTCTCTTACTTTCCCCTTATTGTACATTATATCACAATCATTTTTTCAGGTAACTGCATGGTTTTCACTGGTTGAAGCACTGTGCATTCTAATCAAAAGTTTGGCAGTTTGAGCCCAGATGCTCTAGGAGAGAAAGACATGGCAGTCTGTTTCTGTAAAGATGTACAGCCTTGGCAACACTATGAGGGCAGTTCTACTATGTCCTACATTGTTGTTATGTGCTGCGGAGTTGGTTCTGAATCAGAGCGACTGTGTATAGAGTTTCCAAGACTTTAAATCTTTAAAGGAGTAGAAAATTTCATCTTTCTCCCTTGGAGCAGCTGGTGGGCTGAAGTACAGACCTATGATTTGCAGTCCAGTGCTTATCCTATTTGGGGACTCTCCTATAGGGTCACTATAAATTGATTTTATGACAGAGTTGTTTTTTTGGGAGGGTTTCTGGGGGTTTGGGGGCATGTTACCTTTAAGGCCATTATTTTTCAAGGCTACAGACTGTTAAATCAAATATAAACACCAGATTTTATTTAACCATTTTCCATAGTTGGGCATTTAAATTATTTCCCATCATTCCCTAGCCCCTACCCCCACGCCATCCATGGTTTTGCTTTTCCTGGTTTCAGTTAAGCAGCAGTCCATCCCTCCCTCTCCTACCAAGTGCTGGCTTCTGGGCTTCCTCCTCCTCCACTGAGTTGGAGTCTGGAAAGTTAGATAGTTAGATGAAGCTATTGTTTCTCAACATATCCTCCATCTAGGTCTAGACATTTCTAAAGGTAGTCTTTCCATGGTCCTATAGGATAAGCACTGGACTGCTGACACAAATCAGCAGTTCAAACCCACCATCTGCTCCTTGGAAACCCTATACAATGTTGCTATAAATTGGAACTGACTGGAAGACAGTTAACAACAACAACCCTTCCCTGAAGAAATCCTATGTTCTTTGATTTACAGTATGTCAAAATAGCAGTTTTGGTATCCTTGAAGAATTCAAATTGTGTTCTTTTTCAATGTTATCTGAGTTTGGGGAACAAAAAGAAGTCAGAAATGGCACGATCAGGGCTGTAGGGTGGACGGGGTAAGGGTTCCCAATGAAATTCTCATAGGGCAGCCCTTGCTGTCCTCAGAGATGAGCATGTTCATTATTGTGGTGGGAAAAGAATCACTTGGCACAACTTTCCTGGCCTTTTTCTCACCAATGCAGCTTTTGGTTTTCTTAAAACTTCTTTCCAAGAAACTCCCGTGATTATCTGTGTCCTTTTAGAATATCTATCATGGTTATCCCTTTGGGGTACCAAAAGACAGTCACCATACCCTTCTGAGATGACTTCTCTGCCTTGAATTTAACTGGTTTAGCAAATCCCTTGGAAAGTCAATGTTTTGAATGAACAGCACCCTAAGAGACTAATCGTCACCAACGCAACAGCACTTAGCAACAACACAAAGAGACTAAGACAAGCATATTACTGATAGAACTTGTCTGTAGGCATTAACTGATCACAGAAACATGTGTAAATACATTCATCCATGTGTGAACTGGAATCCTAGTAGCAATCGTTTTTTTTTTACTTAGCTTGGTATATAGGGTTTGATTCTATCTGCAGTTTCAGGTATTTTCTGGGGATATTGGAACGTATTTCTCAAAGATTAAGTGGGGACTTCTATATTCAGAATTGTCTTCTTTGGGCAGGATTATTTCCTTAAAGTAAACCCTCACAATTACAAATACCAGATCAAAGGATATGAACACTCATAACAATTTTGATCAATCAAAAAACCCATTGCTGTCTAGTCAATTCTGACTAATAGCAACCCATAGGACAGAGCAGGACTGTCCTATAATGTTTCCAAGGCTGTGATCTTTGCCAAAAGCCCCAGTGGCATAGTGAGTTACATTATGATCCATGGGAAAAATGAGACTTTCTGCTCCCATAAAGATTCACAGCCTTGGAAACCCAATACAGTCATGCTGAGTCGCAACTGTCTCTACAGCACAAAGCAATCTTTATGAAAACAAACTACCACATCTTTCTCCCACAGAAGGCTAGTGGGTTTCAACCGCCCACTGTGCCACCAGTGCTTTTTAAAGTTTTTAATACCTGCTGCCAAACGACTTTCTCATGAGGCCTTTCCACTTCAACCCCCACTAACTGTGTCTCAAAGCTGGCTTCAATCTTCATCTTTCGATGAATCCCCTTGCAATGGCACAGCACATCCCTGACCTTCAGTTTCCTCACCTGTAAGATGGAGCTAAAGACCCTGCTGTGCTGACCTCATGAGCTGGAAATGAAAGTTACTGAAAGACCCCAGAAGAGACAATACAACATAGAAGCTAAATAGCATGTGGCTAAACTTGGAGTCCTGTTGTGGTGCTGTGGGCCAATACGTCAGACTGCAAAGTCGTTTGAACTACAAAGTCAGTGGTTCAAGCTCACAGCTGCTCTTTGGAAACCCTATACAGGGCTGCTATGTGTCGGGATCGACTCACCGGCACTTAACAACAACAACAACAAACTTGGATGCCAGACTACTTGACTTTGAGACCCAGATCTGCCATTTGCCTTTAGGCAAGTTACTTAACCTCTCTGTATCTCAGTTTTTTCATCTGAAAAACAAGAGTGATGAAAGTAAGAGCCATCCCTTCCCACTGTGGATGAGGCTTAAAGGACTGATTTTATGCAGAAAACATACAGTAAGAGGGGAGGTGGTTGTAGAGGTGATGTCTGATGTGGAAACCAGCACTAATAAAAAAAAAAAAAAGCTTCAGCATTCCTTCCCACAGAGCTGCCTGAGGGGCAAGGGCACTAACCAGATGCCTAACAGATGATGGACTTTGTGTAGAAACAGCTGATCTTGCTCTAATGATGGTCACCATTACTCCCTCCCTGCAGTCTCTGCAATGCGGGTCTGGGTCTCTCATGTCCCCTTCCCATCCCGCCCTCTGGCTGCTGTGGCCTGATCTTATCCCTGTTTCATCAGGCTGCCTAACTGACCGGAAAATGCAAACGCATCCCTAGATGAGTGCAACTGCCCCCCGCCCCTCAGCCTTCCGGGAAGCCAGCCCCAGCGCCAGCCTGACGAGCAGCACTTAATTCTTTATTGAAAACCATTAACTGGAGTTCAGTTTTCTGAGCCCCAGTTTCAAATTACCCACAGGAAACGCCAGACTGGGAGAGTGGCTTTCAAGGGCAGAACCATCTCCTCTAAGAGATTGGCTCCAGGACCCTGACTGTGGGGACTTTTTTTTTTTTTTTGAGAGACAATAACAACAACAGCAATAACAACAGTAAAACCAGCAATCACTTCACTTCCTGTGATGCATTAGAGCTGACCAAGCGCCCTTTTCTTTCTCCTTTGACTAAACCTCACAATAGCCCAGCGAAGTTGGAGTGTCAGGATATATTAGCACCCACTCTTGTTGTTGTTGTTGTTAAATACTGTAGTCAGTTCCCACCCATAGTGACCCTGGATAGGGTTTCCAAGGAGCAGTTAGTGAGTTTGAACTGCCAACCTTGCATTTCACACCAACTTCGCAGTCCAGCGCATTATCTGCAGCATCACACCAGGACTCAGCACCCACTCTAGTATCCATGAAAAAACTGATGCCTTAGCGCTTGAACTGGGCTCCAGATCTTACAGCATGTGAGTCCCATGCCCCTCCTTCCACAGAACTTCATAGAAAATGGGACCCTTGTCACCCTAAGCAACCCTCAGTCCTGACTGAGGGGAGAAAATACTTAAAAAGATCCAAAGAGCCCTAGAGGAGGGCCTTGTTGTTGTTTAAATGCTATCAAGTCAGTCCTAACTCATAGCGACCCTGTACAGGGTCTCCGAGAAGAGGCCAGTAAGCCTGAACTGCCGACCTGGAGGTTTAAACCTGCCTTACAGTCCAGCACATTAACCTGCAGCACCACTTTAAAGACCCCAAGTCTATCCCAGGTCTGTCACTAAATGCATATTACATTGTGGGTCTCAAATGTCATTTTAAAAGTAGTGTTCTTGGAAAGACAGGGCTAGGGGATAAAGGACAAGAGAAATGAGGGAACAGAAAAAGTGTGTCCTCACTCCTCTCTAACAAAATTTCTACCAACAAAAGACATTTCATTTATACGTTTTGAATTGTATAAAGACCCCTGGTGTGGTGCTGTAGGATAAGTACTGGATCAGAAGGTTGGTTTGAACGATAACGTTGGTGGTTCAAACTCACCAACCACTCTTAGGAAGCCCTGTATAAGGTCTCCATCGGTCTGAAGTGACTCGATAGCACTTAACAAAAACAAGGAGTCCCTGTTGTTGATGTTAAATGCCATTGAGTCCATTTTGACTCATAATGACCCTGTATAGGATTTCCAAGGAGCAAGAAGTGGCTAGTGAGCTTGAACTGCCAACCTTACAGTCCAAACCGACTTTGTAGTAGCTCATTAACCCACAACACCACACCAGGGCACCTGGGTGGTACAAATGGTTAGTGTGCTAGCTTGCTAACTGAAAATATGGAGGTTCTATTCTGACACATGAGGTTACTATGGAATTAATTGACTAAACAACAAACTGTTTGGGGCTTTAGGAGTGTTTATTTTTTATTTTATCCCACAGTGAACATAGCTGGATGTTTTTGTGGGGGTTTTTCTTTTCTTTTTTTTTTTTTTTCCTGATACTGCCCTCACCCCCTACATGTGTCTGTTTTGGGGAAGAGTGGGTGAGAGTAAGAAGTGAGGGTTAGAGTTAGGATATGACAGTATCAATTTGGTTAGGACTAGGGTTAGTGTTGGGCTAGGGTTAGGAGTAAGGCTTGTCTAGTTACAGTTAGATTTATTTTTAATTAATTTATTTTTTTCTTGAAATCTACTTGATTTCCTCTTCATTTGGAAGTTCTGTAACTACATTATGCCCTTTTAAAATTAATGTTATTTTTGTTGCAATTGTTTCTCTGCTTCTCTATTTTCAGTCTTGCCTGTCTGTTTTACTTTGATATCTGGGAGTGGCACTGTGGGATAAGCATCGGACTGTGAACCAAAACGTTGGCTGTTCAAACCTACCAGTTGCTCCTCAGAAACCATATACAGGATCACTAAGTTGGATCTGAGTTGAGTTCTAGGGGGATTCTCATGTATGTTGGTCTCAGATTGTTGTCTGCTGTTGTTGGCTCCCTGTTCAAAGAACTCCCTCTCTTTAGTATTTTTGGTAAGGTTGGTCTGGGTTTTACAAATTCTTTTAATTTCTGTTTATCAGAAGATGACCTTATGTTACCATCGTATTTGATGAATAATTTTGCTGTTGTTTTTTCAAGGACACCTATGTACCAGACACTGAGCTAATTAGTTCACAAATATTTTTCATTACATTCTCTGAACACTTTTTTGAAGTAAATACTGTTACAATCCCTATTGACCAATGATCAAATTGAGGCTCATGGAATTAATGTAACTTGCTCATTGAGACACATCAGTGTCATTTTTTGAACCCAGGACAACCTGATCCCATGATTCCCACTGCTTTTTGTGTAACCATTATAGTTATAGGACATAAACAGCTATATAGTGTCCAGCTTCCCAGAGGTGGTGGCATCTGAATTGAAAGAGATGGGTGAGATATGTCCAGATGGAAAAGGTAGGAGAATGTTTCACACAGAAGCAATAGCATAGGCCAAGGCCAGGAAGCATCAAAAGATACAGCATGTTAAGGCTGCTCAGGAATTGCTGAAACATCTGAATTAACCACAGCGAGTACAAAGGGACACTGCCCTCTGGGAGTGCACAGCTCTTGAGAGACATGGAAACATGTCAAATGACCTGACATTTAAGGCCAACCGAGTATGAATTTTTATCAAGAACAAAGAGCATTCTGCCTGTGTGGTGACCTCCTCCCCATAATAACCCTGAGAACCAACTGAACAAGAAGGCCCTTGACTGGGGAGGGAAAGAGCTTTGGCCTCAAAGATCTTGGGCCTCTTTCCTAAAGGTCTTCCTAGTCACTGTCTTTCTGAATCTCTACAAAGGGATCACTAGAGCCCACCTCCCAGCATAGCAAATTGTGTGATTTGCACACAATAAAGAGATTGTAAGAGTTTTAGTCTAATTTAATTCATTTTACAAATGTGGGCCCTGAGGCTCAGTGATATCAGTAGCTTGTCTGTGGACAGAACTGGAAAATGCTTAGAAGTCCCCTGTTAGTGCTAATGGTTAAGCTCTAGCTACTGACAGAAAGATTGGCAGTTTGAACCCACCCAGAGGCACCTCAGAAGACAGCCCTGGCAATCTTCTTCCAAAAGATCACAGCCTTAAAAATTGAATGGATTGTAGTTCTACTCTGCACACATGGTGCCACCCTGAGTCAAAATCAACTCAACAGCAACTAGCAACACCAGAATGTGCTTGATCTGAAACTTGGTCTCAGATCTGACATGTTTCTCTGCCTCTTTGGCACTTCCACCTACTGGTCCAAGTTTAGCCCTCTACAGTCCAATGGATTGCCTGTTCCTCTGCCCACAATGCTCCTTTGAATGGGTAAATACAGCTGTGCCTCTGAATCTCCTCTTTCCAACCAAGTACACTTAAGTTTTCACCCAATATGGCTTCCCAAACCTCACAGGGTTTAGCTGTCCTTGAGGAAAAAACAAGAATAAACAATAAAAGGAACTCTCTAGCACCCTAACCAGGACTGATACATTCCCAGCCTCAGAGGGAGCAACCAGGCAGTGAGAATATCAGCACAGCTAACTCCACAGGGAAAACAAATTGTAAGTCTGTTTGCCTTCCTCAATCCATACACTGCCACAGCCAACCTGGAGACCTGTCTACACCCAAAACTTTTCTGTTTCCTACCCCAGATGGCCCTTTTTGAGCTGGATCCATTTTCTTGGCCACCTTGCTGAATGTGGTGCACATTCATTACAGAAAATGCTGACCTCTGCTCCAAGCTTCCCCCAACAGCATCTTCCCAGACATGGCTCGACCATTTATTTATTTATTTTTGTGTTAGCAAAGAGGAGAAAATCACATCGGCCTAAAATGAATACTAATGAAATGCCTTCGTTAGCTTCCTTTGTGATAAGAATGAAAATCGGATTTCCGCAGATTCGTAAGCCATATATTTCTTCTCCCCAACCTTTTTTTCTTTTGCCCTTTCCTCTGATAGGAAGCTTAGAGGTGGCGGAGAAGAAGAGTAAAGTCATTTTATGAAAGATATCTGCATTTTTAAGGGTGCCTTTGTTGCAGAGGGACGTGGTGGTGCAATTTCTCCAAACCCACTTTTCTCAGCCTGTAAAGCAAATGTACCTATTTGTCCTCTGCTGCAACAATGCCAGCTGCATTCAATCAACTGAGAAGCTGCAAGCCATAAACCTTCTTCCCCAGCTAAGGCAGGGAAGTAGAGTAGGGGGAGGGAGCAAGCAACAGAGCAGGGATGCCATAAAAATTCATCAGAATAATGTAGGGATGAGACGCACTCCGATCGCAGGCAAGCAATCAACCAATCACTCATCCCGTGGCATTTACAGCACGTCTCATTCCCCTGTTCCTTAAGGACAATTGATTTTTCCTGATTCCATTAGCATAACGGCGTGGAAAATGTCTGCAGTGCAATATTTCTGGAAAGTTCCAACAAGTAGGTTGGGCACTGGAGTGTGACCATCTCCATAAAGCTTCCTCAGGCTATGCGGCAGACACTGCACCAAAGCTACCACAAAAGGCCCAGAGAGAATGCATAATCTCCAAAACTTGGGGGCCAAGGGCACCTGAAGTATGTCAAAGCAGGCAATTCGCACCAATATAAAACCCCTTATCTTCCCATCCCTGAACACAGGAACAATCTCTTCTATAACACCACGTACCATGGGGTGATAATGAGTAGGCAAAATCCACCCAGCCCAGGAGAGATCATGTCACAGATAGAGTCCATTTGTGGCCTGTCCTTCAGAAGCGCCTGGAAAAAGATGATTAATGGGATTATTCCTTTGTGTGATACAGGAGGCTGTTGAGATGGTTTCCTAGAAGCCACAATTCTGCCCCTCTGTCAGCTGGGTCTCCACTGCATTCTCCATGACAATAGCATATGTAAGGAGGAACTGTGAGGAGTTTAGAGCCACAAAAACCTGGGTTCAAATCCTGACTATTATTTGGTATGTGATTATGGGGAAAAGTTCATTAATCTCTCTGAGTCTTTCTTGTTGTTGCTAATGAAAATTGGTAGCTTCATTATTTCAAGGGATTCATGAATGAGATAACATAGGAAAACACCTAGCATGCTGTTGATGCACAGTAGGTGTTCTACAAATTAGAATCTCCTACCTCTCTTTTTCTGTGTTTAATTTTCATCCTGACCATGGTCAACACAATTCACTCATGGTGTCAGCTTCAGCTGGTCAAGATAGTGAAATTTTCCAGTGCCAAAAGGAAACATTCAAATCCCAGAATTTCCATCTGTTCTTGCAAGCAAGACTAAAACCTGGCTGTGCCTTTTAGGATGTGCTTGGAGAGATTTCTCTTGTTCAGTCTCCTAAGTCATCCCCCTGTTTCTATTCTCCCTTTTCTAGTCTCACATTGCACCAGAGAGATCTTTCTAAATCACACATTACTTTGTTATTACCCTGCTTAAAGCCCCTCAGTGGTTCCTCACTGCCATCTGCTCTCTTTAAGATTCGGATCAGGCTAGACATCCTCCAGGAAGCTTTCTTTGACTGACAGTCTCCTTTACAATCCCGCAACCCCTGTACACATCTCACACTCTTGTGAATATCTGTGGCCGTGTTTTCTCCATCCGATTGGAGGCTCTTTCTGGACAGTTTTTACAGTTCCCTGAACTAGAACTCTCGCTGCACCTGGTATTTAGTAGATGTTCAGTCAATGTTAGTTGAGAAAGCCAGCTTTAAAAGGCAAATGCTAACCTCCTTGAAGTTCTAAGCTTATTTCACTATTTGAAGAAGGCTGCATGTGAGCTGGCCATGGTCCTGATTATTTAAGGGCTGAGGTGAGAAGAAAGAATAAAGAAACCTTGAGTGTGAATACAATCCACATTTTTTCAGATAACCTCAAACTAGCCAGTCCTTGGAGAGCAGAAGAAGAACAAGGATTCTGGAGAATTAACACATTACTCACGGCACAAAACTTTTCTGGATCTCTTTTTCTTCATCTGTCAAATGGGAACAAAAAATTACTTTCCTATGATAAGATATAGTTTCTGTGCATCTTGTTGTAATTTTTTTTAAGGGTCTGCAATGAGAGATTTCTAGGGTTCTTCCCATCCCTTTCAAAGGTTGGGACTGTTGTCTGCATGACCACCTCTATTTCCTCACCACCCTCTTAGTCCTCAACCCATTTCCATGTAGTTTCTGTACCCATCACTCTGACAAAACTGTTGTTGTTTTTGTTGTTGTTGCTAGGTGCCATACAGTTGGTACCAACACATAATGACCTTATGCACAACAGAACAAAACACTGCCCAGCCCTGCACCAATCTCACAATCATTGCTGCACTTGAGCCCACTGCTGACACAGCAGCTCTTAATAATTACTTCATGTTGCTAAATCTATTGACATTTTTCAATCCTCATCATATTCATCTCCTAGGACCATGTTCCTTGTTTGCAAGTACTTATTTAAGGATCTAATTATACATTTGTTTATGTGGTTGGGTTATTAATGCCTGCTCCCCACCTACACTGTGAACTTCATGAGGCCAGGAAATGTGCCTATCTCTGCTCATCATTGCACTCCAGATCCTCACACTATGCTCACAGGGAGTGATGTCCCCTGTGACATGACATGAAGATAAGCAACATGTCCAGAGGAGACGTGGCCATATCCAGCACTAACTGAGACACCATTAGAGGGTCAAGAAACTCTGGAAGTCCTATCCATAGTCAAAGTCTTGTGATAGGGCTTATGCCTTATGGAAGTCAAAGCTCTAAGGAGGCATCTCCTCTCCAGAGCAGCATGGAGAGTGTGCTCAAGATAGCATGAGCATAGAGACATCAAGAGGGCAGTATTATACTGCCTTGCTTTGAAGAGAAAGAAAAACAAGACCAGAGAGGAAATGTCTAAGATCTCATAGTGAATTCATATCATCCATTGCTCAAAGAGAACTAGAGGACAAGAAGTGTGAGTTCTTAAATGCGCTGTTCTCCCTACTCTGGAACCTCCATGGTCCCCAAGCTACCTTCTACTATAACATGTGTCTTCTTGAGTTGTCATTATATGATCACATGTCTGTCTCCTCCTGGAGAGTATGGACAATATCTTGTCAGTCTTTGCATTCCTAGTTCAATGTATGATACGTTGTTGTTGTTGTTACATGCCGTGGAGTCAGTTCTGACTCATAGTGACCCTGTATAGGGTTTCCGAGGCTGTAAATCTTTACGGGAACAGAAAGCCTCATCTTTCTCCCACAAAACAGCTGGTAGTTTCTAACTGCTGACCTTAAGGTTCACAGCCCGATTCATAACCACTACACTACCGGCTCAGTCAATATTTGTTGACACTAGGTGGTGAAGAGATTGGGAGAGCAGGCATCAAGGAATAAGAAGATTGTCTGACAAACCCCCTTCTAAGACTAAGACTCAAGGGGAATACATGAGCAGGCATGTAGTCTTGCTGCTGACCACATTGGTCACCAATAAGGGGAAGTGGGGGAAAAACAGCAATGAAGTTGTGAGCTAGTCTGACCATGTTCAATAGACTCCTGTCAACTTCGGCTGAGACCTGGTTGGCCAGCAGTATGGCAAGACCTGCGGACTCCTGGGCCCAGGGACAAGGGCATGGCCACAGAGGACTAGAGCAGAGAGTTAGCATTGGCTGATATGAAGTGAGGGGAGATGTACAAGAACACCCATACTTGCAGATAGTACCCATTTGACCTGGCTTTAATGGCTGGATGACCAGAACTCGACTAGAGGAAGAAAGAAGAGGCAAAAAAAGAGTAATCTGCTACAATTTGATGAACTTGACCAATGCTTATGGATGTAGTCACTCAAAGGAGGGAACAGATATTTATAGTGAGGATCATTCCCACCCCCTTAATACACAGGGTCAACACAGATGGGCAACTTAAACACTGGCTACCCAAAATGGGGGGGCTACAAAGACAAGAAGTGATTAGCTTGCAAGCTTTCAAGAGGGAACTTAGTTCCAGAGGGTGTGGGGGAAGGTAGAATCTCCACTGAGTGGTTTCCAACCTGTCTGGACAGGGCTAATGAAAGGAGATGGGGACAAGACTCTTGTGGTTCAATAGTGAATGATTGCTACAGGTTGACTGTGAGTGTTGGAATGGAAAGATAGACGTTTTGTAACAAAAGGAGGGGAGTGGTTGATTTTGTAGTCCAGGAGTGGAGGTCCCTGGGACCGTCAAGGGAGAGGAGTAGAGTGTGGGACCCTGTCTAGAGAAGAAGTGACACCAAAGATGGAGGCAGAGATGTTAATGTGGAGAGATGGACTCTGGACTCTGGGAGGGAGAGGGTCTGTGTGTTGATGGCCAGAGGGCAGACTTGTGGGGTGTACCCTTTTGTTGTTTGATGATGAATGCAGGGAATTGTAATCATTGCAGTGAAGCAAAGTAGGATAGGATGAATGTGGTGTTGGTGTTCTCACATGTAGACTATCACATAATTCACAATAAATAATAACAATAATAATAAATTCATGGGGGGAAAAAAAGAAGATTGCCTGGAAACTACCTCAGAACTCTACGAAGTTTCAGATCTTCAACAAGTCCAAAGCCCAGCAATGAGAGATGGTCAGTCTCAGGCCAGAATACCTCCAACATCTAGTTTATCCAGAAAAGTCAGAGGCAGCCCATAACCCTCTGAGAATCAGAAAACATCAGACTTTATGTGCCCTCACAGGTGACACAAAGCACAGAACATTATCAATTGAAAGCCAAGGAAACTGAGGTACTCCCATTCATTTCATTAGGATGCAAAAGCAGGGACTCTGTAGACCTCCCAAGTTTAGATACTGCTTCTCCACTTATAGCTGTAGACAAGTCTTCAAGTTAGTATGTATAGATTTATGAGGAGCTAGAAGATATTGGATCTACTTTCAAGAAACCTACAGTCTGGTAATGGGAAATAACATGTCTACTCTAATGCCAGACCCAAAGAGATAGTAGGAAGAGGCTTACAAGTAGACAGGGATAAAAACTTTATAGAGGAGGCAGACTTGAAGAACCCTAGTGAAGGAATAAACAGGTGAGCGTGCAAGGGGGCTTGTTCTTAGAATGGGGAATTAGTCCTGTTTAACAGCAGAGTTTAGGAGATGTGTGCAATGTAAGTGCAAGTTAAAACTATAAAAATGGATTGGACCAACGTAAATTTGAATGTCACCAAAATGCTCAGAGGGGTTAAACAGTGTGTCAGTGAGGAATCTATGAGTGAGGTCTAGGACTCATCTTCAATATCAGTAATCAAACAGTGATTGGCAGAGGTAGGAGGCTGAGCTGTCCCATGGTGAATCACATGAAAAGAAATAATCAGAATGGGTGTGGCTGTAGGTGAGGAGCTCAAAGCTGCTCATTGACAAAGAAAAGTGTGAATTGGGGAACAAAAGCAAGAAAATACGATTTTCTGCCCTGCATTTCTCAAAGTGAGGGAATCTACTGCCCTTCAAAACCCTTCTGAGAATAACTGTCTTCTACAAGTAAATATAAATCTTTGCCAGGTGTTTATACATTTTGTATCAATTAAATATCCCTCTGGCACTTTTTTCTTCAAAAATAATTATCTCTGTTCATTCATGTGTTTTTTTCATAGAAAATACAAAGATAAATTTCAGAACAGCTCACAAATTCTGAACTATTACAAATAGTCAACTTATTAGTGATGAGAAGCTGAAATTGGCACCAGTTTGGTTGATTGAAATATTCAGGAGTTCTAGAAAGTTCTAGAACTATATCTCAGGCATTCCCAGGCCCCCAGGGCCTAAAACAGAGTTTGGATCCACTATGGACTCAGGGACTATTTGTGGAGCTGGATAACAAAGAGGGTGAACATTTATAAAGAACTGCAGAGACATGAGAAGAAAAGGAGGGGAGAGAGGAAAGGGACCTTCCTACAAAAGGGACATGAAGAAAGGAAGAGGCTAGGCCCTGCTACTACCCCTTTGGGAGAACTAGAGATTGTTCCTAATACTGGACTGACTGTCCCACCCTTACCAAGTTAGAGGAATAGTCAGCTGCCTTCAGTTTCTGGATACTGCAATGGAGTTCATCAGCAACTACAGGTGCTTTCTAATGAAATTGAAGAAATTTAAAACACCCTCAAGTTGATAAAAGGAGCTCTGGTAGCGTAGTGGTTATGAATTGGGCTGCAAACCGCAAGGTCAGCAGTTCGAAACTACCAGCTGTTCTGCAGGAGAAAGATGAGGCTTTCTGCTCCTGTAAAGATTTACAGCCTCAGAAACTCTGTACAGGGTCGCTATGGGTTGGAACCGACTCCACCACGGCACATAACAACAAGTTGATAAATACCATGAAGGGCTTCAAAACAATGCAGATGGACACTGTACCCTTTACCAAGAGGCCTTTAAATATTTAAATTGAAACTATTGTCTTGGCAGGGAGTCCCTGGATGGCACAAAGAGTTAAGTGTTTGACAAGTAAAAGTTGGCAGTTCAAATCCACCCAGAGGGTCCTCAGAAGAATCCCCTGGCCCTCTAGTTCCCCCATAATACTGAAATTCCTATGGCACACTGTTCCACTCTGACACACGTGAGGTCACTGTGAGTCAGAATTGTTTGGTTTGGGTTTTGGTTTTGTTGTGGCAGAGTCTTCCTTGCCATCATTGGAGAGATCTTTTCTAAACATGTCCACATCATGGCTAAACCTAAAAACACAAATCATTGGGCAATAATCCTTCTCCAAGCATAGTTTTCTCATTCACATCTTTTCAGGTGCTGTTCACAGGAATCCTCTTTCCACTCACCCTCCCTCCTCCTACTTCATCCGCCTACCTAATCCCAACCACAGGATTTGGTATACATTAGGAACTACCTTAATTTGGGTTTCCTCAGAATCAAATTCTAAAACAGGACTATATTTGGAAAGTAAAATTCTAGAAGGGAAGTGACAAGGCAATGAGGCAGGGAAGGGAAGGCACCTGTAAAGGAAGCATTAGCTAAACAGGTGACCACTGTGAGTAACTAGAACCTAACCTAGGAGCTCGTGTGGACTTCCTGTCTCAGTTATCCCACTGGAAGGATGAGGTAGTAGGAGCACCAGCTCCCATCACCAAGTGACAGAGAGCTGCTCTTGGTAAGTGTTAGCACCCTGGTATGTCTGGCTTCCCTTTGTGGTTAGGAATGGTGAGGGCATGGGGGTGGGCACTAACAGTAATGCTTCATGTACTTAAACATTTTGCTGAATGAATGATTGGCACATGGAGGATCTGTAGGATAAGCTCTGAACTGTGAACACAAGGTCAGTGACTGAAGCCCACCAGTCACTCTGAAGGAGAAAAATTAGGTTTTTTGCTCCCACAAAAATTTACAACCTCAGAAACCCTTAACAATGTGTCATGCACCCTCTCAATACTTTATATATGAATATTACGTACATTAATATATTTTTATACATAATACTAATTTTTCATCCTTCTAACAACCCTACAAAGCTAGTTATTATTATGCAAAATAACTTCTCTAAGGTCAGACAGCTAATAATTGGAAGAATCAGAACTGAATCTTGGCAGTCTGGCAGTTGCCTCACTCATTCATTCTACCTTCACAATTTGCATCTTGGAATGCTGGGGCTGCCATTCCACAGCCATGTGATCTTGGACAAGTCATCAGCCTTCATAGCCTCAGTCTCCTCATCTGGAAAATGGGCTTTATGTACCTAACTCCTGAATACACAGTACAAGCTGATGTATTAGGACTGGTCCCAAACTTGATCTCTCATCTGTACAAGGAACTCATCTTTGAGGCTCCATGGTTGTATAATTCAAACAACTTCCTCCATCCTCCTGTGAAAATCTCATTCAGCCACACCTGGTCCCAGCTGTCTGTTCCAAGAAGCAGAAGTGTCCGGGGAGTACTTAGGGTAGAGGAGTGTTTCTTCCTGCGGTCTCCTGACTGCCGCTGAAGTAAGGATCCTGACATACTGCCTACAGGAAACTTCAACCCAGAGCCTGGGCTGGGAGTCAATTTCAAATCTCAGCTCTTGCCTTTAGCAAGTCTCAGTTTACTCATCTGTGAAATGGTGAAGTGATTACAAGCTGTACTCCAAAGGGCTGTGTGAGCATGTGGGAAAACCTCAGCACATAGTAGGTGCTCCGGCACAGGCAATTTCACAGTCCTTGTTATGAGCAAATACACTTATCTATTTCCATTAGGGTTAAAAAAAATCTTAACGTTCACTTTAATTCTAAGCCCCGGAGGCCTTTAGCGGGGCTGACAACTTCGTCTGGAGGATGGTAAATATTTGTCTATTTCCGAGGCAGCATTTATCTTCTAAGGCGCTCGTGCCAGTCCCCGTGCTGACAAGCAACTTGTTTATTTATTACCCTAATAACAAATAGATTGTCAGACCCGGAGGCTCTGCACGCGTCTGACATTGAGGATGGGTTTGCTTGAAGTGTCAGCCAGCCCAGTCTCCATGGGGTCTGGGGATCTGGCTGGTGGGGGTGGGGTGGTATTTTTGGTGTGCGTGTTGGGGTGGGGATAAGAAGCATGCAAGGACCTGGCTGCCATACATATTCTGCCATTTGTTCTTTCATTTTATCCAACAACCCTCCTTATTGAGTCCAGACTGTGTGTCTTGTCTTAGGCTGCAGGAAAGAACCATACACAACAGCCCTTGTCAAATGGCTCAAAGTCTAGAGATAGGGATATGATGATAATAAGTGATATAAATAAAAATAGGAGTAGTAACAAACACCCTGTGCCAGGCACTGTGCTAGATACTTAATTACATTAACTCATTTAATCATAACATGAACAAGCCCTGGTAACATATAGCAAGTTATAAGTTGGGCTGCTAGCCTCAAGTTTGAACCTACCAGCTGCTCTGTAGAAGAAATATGAGGCTTTCTGCTCCAGGAAAGATGTACAACCTAGGAAACAGGGTCACTATGAGTTGGAACCAACTAGACAGCACGCTACCACCAACAACAACCAATCCTAACAAGAAGTAAATAACATTATCACTGTTTTATTGATGAGGAAACTAAAGCAAGGAAGGTTAAGAGACTTGCCCAAGGTCATGCTGATAAAAATCATCACAATACAGGGCAGAGGTAGATACCAAAAGACACCTAGTAATTATACAATAATAATACACTTTTTGGTGACAGTCACGTGGCCTCTTAGCTATTCTTCCCAAATGCCAGGTACACTCTAAGAACTTTGTACTTGATGTTGCTTTACCTAGAACAGGTATCCCTTAAGTATCCCAGTAGCTTACCACCCTCAAATCTTTGTCCAAATGTCACCTTTTCATTGAGCCCTCCTCATTTACAATTGCAGCCCCCACTTTCCTTTTCCTACCCTCTTTCCTTATTTGACCTCCATAACATGTATCACCATCTCTCATATTACATATTCTATTTGTGTTTTTATTTATTCATTCCCTGTGTAACCTCACTAGAATGTAGCTCCAAAAAGGTGAGATTTTCCATCTTGTTCTCTGCTACATTCGCAGCATGAAGAGCAGAGTCTGCCACATAGGAGGTGCTCGTTTTGTTGAATGAGTGACTTACACCTCACCATTATAGCATATGTCCCTACAGCTGACCTCTGAACTGTTCAGTTCCATGTCCCCCTTCTTGGTGTCAGGTTGTTTTGTCCTCTGAGAACCCAGAGATCTTTATCTCCAGGCCCACACTCAGGAGACATCTCCACTCACTGTAACTCCATCAGAGACACACAGCACCTGGGTTCTCAAGAGCTTTTTTCAGAAGGTGCCTGATGCCTGAGACTACAGAAACCAGTCACATAATATGAGGGGGCTTCAAACAATGCTTGGAAAATTCCATTATTTTTCATTTCCATTTTGGACTCTCCTGAGTCAGAGTTCGAAACTAATCTCACCACCTTCTACCAAAACAGGCTCCTGGGAACCTGAGGGTCAGCTTTAACTCTTCTCCCTCTCTCACCCTATAGTCCAGGCAGTCAATTGTCCTAAATCTCAAAAGCACTCCTTGTCTTCTTCCTTCTCTGTTACCACCTTAATTCAGGCCTCCCTCCTGGCTGAAATTCTATTGGTCCCCTCCCTATGAACCATTCTCTGAGATATTCTCAAATTCCAATACTGTATTCCTATGTAACTCTACTGTTCCATGTTCTTCAGTACTTACCTATTGCCTATTGATTAAAGGTCAAGACCTTCTAGATTTAGTACCAGCCTACCTTCCTAGCCTCATTGCTAATCTTGGCCATCCCCATTCCTCAAACACACCATGCTTATGCTTAAGCAGTTCCCTCTACCTGGAATCTATGTTCCTCTCCTCTTCATGAAAAACTTCTCATCCTTCATGATCAATTTAGATGTCAACTCCATGATAAAATCTTTTCTCAGAGGAGAGGAAGGAACATTGTGAAGGCACAGATAAAGGAAAGGATAAGGCAGGTTTGGGGAACAATGAACCCCTTGGCTTCAGGGACCCTTAGTCAGCATTGGGCTCCTGGAAGCTCATATAGCTGGCTTCAAGGGACAATGTGAAATTGCCCATGGCTAAGGCCCTCACTATGACTCTCAGCAGACACACGTAGCGCCTAGGCTCTCAGAAGCTTGTGTTAGAAGGTGACTGCTGCCTAAGACCATGGAAACTACTAGTCACATAATATGAAGGGGCTTCAAAAAATTCATGAAAAATTCCATTGTCTTTTAATTCAATTTTTGAAACCCTCTCAGACACATAATACACTGGAAACCAAGTCTTGGGAGGGACCTGAGATGTCTATCTGGTGGGGAATAAGGATGGGACCTGATCCCTGTGAAATGCTTCTTTTTATGGGGCCGAGTTTACCTCCTCTATATCTCACTGGTTGACCACTGCCCTGGTCCAGCCCTCGTACTCCCTGACCTGGGCCCAGCAGCAGCCTCTGTCTCTTCTCCCACACTCCTACATGGCCTCTAACTAAGCCTTTACCGTGAAGTCAAAGTTCATTTTCTAAAACCCAAATCCAGCCATGTCACTTGTCTATCGGCACATATGGCTTTTCTCTGCTAACTAAACAGAGCTCCAAACACCTTGGCTGGGCATCCACTTCTCACCCTTCCTGACCTAAATGCCGTCTCTCTTCCATCATCTCCCACGTTCTCTCCCAGCTCCAGTTCTCAACATGTCATGAGCCTTCCTGCTTCGAGGTCATCCCCTTGTACTTCTCACTGCCTGCAAAGCAATTACCTCCTCATTTACCTGGCCAAATATCCTAGGTTCAACTGAAATACTTCTTCCTTTCTAAACAACTCCAACCTTCTCCCCTAAGTCCAGATAATCTCTCTTCTCTGAACCCCCCACAATGCTTTACATATACTTCTTTTCTAATACATGAGTGGTAACTGCTTATGTACCTCTTGGACCCCACAGGACAGGAAACTCTTGGAGGGTACTCTTTCACTGATGTATCCAAGCCTAATAGCTAAGCCATGCCAATAGATCCCTGTGGTTGTCAAAACATTGAAAACATTTTATATTGGCTGACAAATACCTGCTTAGTCTCCCTCAGGAACCCCATCTCTCCTATGATCCAGAAAGTAAAAAGTTAATGCAGGATACAGTAGAGATCTTCTGATTGTTCAGTCTCAAGACCAAGTTGATTGTTCAAAAAACAATCTAATTTTATCCCTGTATGTGTCTTCAGTACATGAGTATAAAATAGGTACCCAGTGTTTACTGAATGAATAAATGGAGTGATTCATCCTATAGGGTCACTATGAGTCCTAATCGACCTCATGGCACTGGGTGGGTATTCTGAGTGGTTGAAGAGTTCCACATAGCTGCTAAGATCAGTGGCTACAACTAAGGACAGTTTTGTAGGTCAAAGGAGGTGAGCAGAACCTATAAAACAACATGCAACAACATGATCCATTTTCCAATTCACTACCCATGGAGTTCTGGTATGCTGCTGCAGGCTAATAATGCTTTGGATTGCAAGGTTGGTTTGAACCACAAGGTGGGCAGTTCAAACCTACTAGATACTCCTTGGAAAATCTATAGAGTTGCAATGAGTTGTAATCTACTAGATGGCACTTAACAACAACAACAACCATCCATATGGAATTCATTGTAGAGAGATGGTTCCTGAACATCAAGAAAGACTTGGGTGACTCTAGATAGGGTCTAAAGAACCTTTCGGGAATTCGAACAGAGAAGAGCAAAGTCACTTTGTGGAAGGTGGACATGACCTTCACCTTACCTGAAACTTTGCTCTCTTGCAGGGACGCTGCAGGTTGACTTAAAAGTGCATCTAGAAAATGAGAACAAAACCACAACATACAAAAATCTTTGGAACATGTCAAAAGCGGTGCTGAGAGGACAATTTATTGCAAAGAATCCACACATCCAAAAAGAAGAAAGAACCAAATTTAACACATTAACACAGCATCTACAACAATTAGAAACAGACCAACAGAGGGAACCTACAGCCACCAAAAGAAAATAAATAATAAAGATTAGAGGAGAAATAAATGAGATAGAAAGCAGGAAAACTATAGAAACAATCAACAGGACAAGAAGCTGGTTCCTTGAAAGGATTAACAAAATTGACAGACCATTGGTACACCTAACCAAAGAAAAGAGGGAGAAGACACAAATAACACACATTAGAAACCACCTGAACAATGTCACAACAGAACCAAAGGAAATCAAAAGGATAATAACAGACTACTATGAAAAGTTGTACTCCAACAAATTTGAAAACTTTGAAGAGATGGATACATTTTTAGATAAACGCGACCTACCTAAACATACACAGAATGAAGTAGAAAACCTGAACAGACCCATAACAAAAGAAGAAATTGATCAGGTCATCAAAA
>NW_006408544.1:14222352-14235062 GCF_000296735.1 Chrysochloris asiatica
TCTAGGAGCAGAGGTCCCTGGGACCATCAAGGGAGAAGAGCGGAGAGAGGGACCCTACCCAGAAAAGCAGTGATGCCAGAGATGGAGGCAGAGATGATAATGTTGAGAGATGGAGTGGCTGGAGACTTTAGACCAGAGAGGGAGAGGGACTGTGTGTTGATGATTGGGGGGCAGGCTTGCAGGGTATACCCTTTGGTTGGTTGATGATGCATGGATGGGATTGTAACCATGGCAATGAAAATATACAATAGGATGAATGTAAAACTAATGTTCTCTCATGTAAACTATCACATAATTCATAATATAACATGAAATTTAAAAAGCACATCAAAGCCTGAGGAGGACCTGCCTTTTTATAGCCACCAATACCCAGATCTACCATGAACAGTGCATGGCTTGGAGATGCAATATTCTAGCTACATTATTCCTGCTCTTAGTCCGGTAAGAAAGTGGAGGTGTGAGAAACTGGACAACACCCTCACTGAAGAACACAGACTAATTTTAGAACAGACTCAGCCAAGAGTCACTGTACCAAAAAAGAAATGGATACTATTTAACCATTTCAAGAGTTAGCATATGATCAAGGGCTCCTGAAAGAAGAAGGCCAAGGTACACTAAAGGAATTGCCAAAAAACAAGGCTCTGGGAATTGATGGAATACAAATCAAAATCTTTCAACCAACTGATGTGGCACTGGCGACACTCACTCATCTATGCCAAGAAATTTGGAAGACACCTACCTGGCCAACTGATTAGAAGAGATCCATATTTGTGCCGATTCCAAAGAGAGGTGACCCAAGGGAATGTGGAAACCATCAGACAATATCATTAATATCACATGCAAGTAAAATTTTGTTAAGGATTATTCAAAAACAGCTGCAACAGTACATTTACTAGAAAGTGCCAGAGGTTCAAGTCAGATTTAGATGAAGATGTGGAATGAAGAATATTATTCATTGCTGAGGTCAGATGGATCTTGGCTGGAAGCAGAGAATACCAGAAAGATGTTTATCTGTGATTTAATGACTATGTAATGGCTTTCTATTGTGTGTATAATGATAAGCTGTGGACAACCTTGTGAAAAATAAGTATTCCGGATAACTTAATTGTGCTCATGAAGAACCTGTGTATAGACAAAGAGGCAGTTGATGGAAGAGAACAAAAGAACACTGAATGGTTTAAAATTAGGAAGGGTGTGTGCCAAGGTTGTATTCTTCGACCATATTTATTCAATTTGTATGCTGAGCAAATACTCTGAGAAGCTGTGTTATATGAAGAAAAACATGGCATCAGGATTGGAGGAAGACTCATTAATAATCTGTAATATGTAGATGTAGATGATACAACCTTATTTGCTTAAAGTGAAGAGGACTTAAAATACTGATTAAAAAAAAAAAAAAAACCTTACTGATGAAGATCAAAGACCACAGGCTTCACTATGAATTGCACTATGCATTGTGTAAAGAAAACAAAAATCCTCACCACCGGACCAATAAACAACATCAAGATAAATGGTGAAAAGATTGAAGTTATCAAAAACTTCATTTTGCTTGGATCAATCATCAACACTCATGGAAAAAGCAGTCAAGAAATCAAACGACATAGTGCATTAGGCAAAACTGCTGCATTAGGCAAAAGTGTTGAAGAGCAAAGATGACAGTTTGCTGACTAAGGTGTGCCTGATCAAGCTATGGTATTTTCAGTAACCTCACATGAAAGTTGGACAATGAATAAAGAAGACCGTAGAAGAATTGATGCAGTTGAGTTATGGTGTTGGAGGAGAATATTTATGTTATGGTGTTGGAGGTAGTACCATGGACTACCAAAAGAACAAACCAATCTCTACTGGAAGAACTACAGCCAGAATGCTCCTTAGAAGCCAGGATGGCCACACTTTGTCTTTCATACTTTGGCCATATTATCAGAAGAGACCAGTCCCTGGAGAAGGACATCATGCTTAGTAAAGTGGAGGGTCAGTGAAAAAGAGAAAGACCCCCAATGAGATGTATTGGCACAGTGGTAACAGGAATGAGCTCAAGCATAGCAATGATTGTGAGGTTGGCACAGATTTGGGCAGTGTTTCCTTCTGGTGTGCATAAGGTTGCTATGAATCAGTACCAACTCTATGTTATTGTTGTTGTCAGATGCCATTGAGTCGGAACCGATTCATAGCGACCCCATGCACAGCAGAACGAAACAATATCCGATCCTGGGCAAACCTCACTACCGCTGCCACACTTGAGTCCATCAATGATGCCACCTGGCCAATCCATCTCATTATGGGTCTTCCTTTTTTTCTCTGACCCTCCATGTTACCCAGCATGACATCCTTCTCTAGCAACTGTTCCCTCCTGAAAATATGTCCAAAGTATGAGAGACAAAGTTTGACAATCTTGCCCTCCAAGGAGCACTCTGGCTGCAATTCTTCCAAAACAGATCTATTGGTTCTTTTGGCAGTCCATGGCACTTTTAGTATTCTCCTCCAACATCACAATTCAAAGGCATCAATTCTTCTATGATCTTCCTTATTCACCATCCACCAACTCTATGGCACCTAATAACAACAACAGTGCAACTAATGAGGAAAGAATACTGACTGGGTCACCACAGTCCAGCTCTTAAGTTGTAACTGTCTTTCTAGCCTATTTTAACCCTTGGATCTTTAAAAAAAGGAAAAAGTAGTTTCAACTCACTGAAGAAGTTTGATCTCTCTTCATTTCTCAGTGCCCCTGAATCATCATTCAACCAGTTTGAGAAGAGTTGCAAAGCATGGAGTCAGACACTATGGCTTATAGCTGAATTGCTGGAAGACTTATGGATCAGGAGTCCTGCTGCTGCCAGGCTATGTGACCTTGGAAAAGTCAGTTCCCTGCCTCTCCACTTCAGTTTCCTCATCTTTGAGATGAGGACTCTTCTGTATCTACCTGAGGATTCTGTACCTACGTATCTTTTTTCTCTGTTCATCATCTGCTCTTGTTAGAAGCCAGCTATCCGACCCCTCAGCCTACACAGTAACAATTAGCAAACATCTATTAAGCATCCATCTGTGAAGGACAATATACATTAATCTCTAATTCTCATAAAACCTCCTACAATGCAAACACTGTTGTCATCATTTTAGAAATTAAAAAAAAAAAAACGATACCCAGAGATGTTCAGGCTTGCTCAAGATCACACAGAGGATAGAGAGCAATGCTGGAATTTAAACATGGGTTTGTCAGATACTGTGCACATGTTTTCTGCAAGGCCTTGCAGACTTCAGTATAAGAGAACATAAATGAGGTTCAGGGGGACTTAGGATCCCTTGGCATGTTCTGCAAACTGGAGGGTCCTCTGGTTTGATGATTAAAGCATTCCTGA
This sequence comes from Chrysochloris asiatica, assembly GCF_000296735.1. Lineage (NCBI taxonomy): Eukaryota > Metazoa > Chordata > Mammalia > Afrosoricida > Chrysochloridae > Chrysochloris > Chrysochloris asiatica. The sequence continues at coordinate 14,225,712 of NW_006408544.1, forward strand.
TTCAAGCTATGATATTTCCAATAATCTCACATGCACATGAAAATTGGTGTTCACTTGCTTTCCCTCTAAAATAAATACAGCTACCTGAAACAGACCACTAACCAGTCATCCTCTCATCTATTTTTTTAAAATAACTCCTCAGACTCCTGATATGGTTCTCTTGGACCAGCACTGGACTGTGAAACAGAAGGTCAGTGATTCAAACTCACCAAATGCTCCTCAGAAACCCTGTACAGAGTGGCTGTAAGTTGGAACTGACTCGATGGCACTTTACAACACCAACTTTCCAGTGAAGTCCCTAGTCAGTAAAAACAGTTAAGCATTTGACTACTAGATTAAAAGTAGTCAGTTCAAACCCGCACAAAGGCACCTCAGGAAATAAACCTGAATATTTGCTTCCCAAAGATCACATCATTGAAAACCTCTTGGAACGGTTCTACTCTGATACACATGTAGTTCCCATAAGTTGGAATTGACTAGACAGCAACCAGTAGTACATCCCAGTGGAAAATGAAAATGCAGTTATGGTATGGCCCCAGCTCCTTATTGTTCTTATGTAGTGTTGTTGTTAAGTGCCATCAAGTCGATTCCAAACCATAGGGATCCTGTATAGGGTTTCCTGGGAGCAGCTGATGAACTCCAACCACCAACCTTGAGATTCAAACTGACTGTGCTGCCCAATGCATTAACCCACAGAGCCACACCAGGACTCCATGTTCTTAGAGTTTAGTGGTTACAGATTTAGGCTTTGATGTCATTCTGACCCATCACTAATTAGCTGTGTGTCCTTGGACAGATCATCTAACCCTTCTGAGTCTTGATGGTATTGATGTCTTCCAGTATAGAGTTAAAGTGAAGATAATAGAAATAATCTCCATCTCATGGGTTTGTAGTTAATCCATATGCAGCACTTAGCCCTGAGCCTGACTAATAGGACTGCCCAGTGCTGATCATGACCACATCACAGACGCTGGAGCGAAACTGGTTAGATTCCAGTTCTAGCCAGTGGGTGACCTGGGACAAGTACTTAACATCACTGAGTCTCAGTTTTCTCATCTGTAAAATGGAATCGTCCTAGAACTTATCTTGTGAATGCTTGTAAAGATTAAATGAGTTAATACTTGAAAATATCAGTCACATTGTTCGTACTCAAAAAGTGTTGAGTCCTGATGTCAGATAAGCACTGGACTTCTAACTACAAGATCGGTGTTCAAACCCACCAGTTGCTTCTTAGAAACTCTATACAAGATTGCTATCAGTTGGAACTGACATGAAGGCCCTTAATAATGACAAAAACATTACTATAAATAACTCTTACTATCTACTATAAGATATACTACAGAAAACCTTTAAAATTATTTTATAGCCAGATTAATCTTGTCTGAATATCTAGTAACCTACAGAGATTCATTAGAACAAAGGGGCATGAATGGGGGAAGGAGTGAAAGAAAGGAGAATCATCTGAGATCAGCAAGCTTAGAGGGCCAGGTAGATATTGGAAGGTGGACAATAAACTCAGGAAAAGGTACTGGTTAATACAGAGGTGCTCTTTCTCTTTGTCTCTATTGTTATAAGAATTAAATGATTTGATGTGTTTGATAGACATGCTAGCACTTTTCCAACACATGTCCTCTTCTTCCTGGGCACAGGGCTAGAGTAGACTTCCAAACTTCCTTTGTAATAAAGCATAGTAGATAACTGAATTCTGGTCAATGGAAAGTAAATAGAAGTGATTTGTACCACTTCCTGACCTGACCCATGAAAATCTCCATGTGCTTTTCCTTCTGCTACTGAGTAGAGATGAGAACCTACCTCTAGAGCCAGGTGTCGGACTTATAAAGCCACAATATAGAAGGATCCTGGGTCCCTGACTCTCCACTTGGAATAGAGCTTCCCAACTATCAGGAACACTCATTCTGGACTCCACTAGAGGAAAAAATAAACTTCTATAGTGTTTGAACCATTATGTTCTCAGGGATTCATTTATTATAGTAGTTAGTGATATACCCTAACTAATAGAACATTTGCAAAGAGATTATGCAGGACCTTGCACAGAATTAGAAAGTCAGAAAGCCCAATAACATTGCAGGAGGCCATAAACTACCGTAAGCTACAGAGAGCAGTCTTCTGTTCCTTGTCTCTTCTAATCCCACAAAGATACAGGGAGTTACCTCTCTGGCTCTCAGTTTCATCATCTTTAAAGTAGACTGAAGAATCTCCACCTGACAGTGATACTGAGGAACCACAGAAATAATAATATTGTTGTTGTTGTTGTTAAGTGCCATCGAGTTGATTCCAAACCATAGCAACCCCGCATAAGGTTTCGAAGGAGCCGCTGGTGAGTTTGAACCACCAACCTTGAGGTTCAAACTGACCTTGCAATCCAGCTCATTAACCCACAACACCAAACCAGGACTCCTAAAAATAATAATAATAATAACTACTATTTTATCAAGGTACTTACTGTTCATCAGGCATATAACTAATGGCTTTACCTACATTAAGAAGCTCTGGTGATATAGTGGGTTAGGCATAGGGCTTCTAGCCACAAGGTCAGCAGTTCAAAACCACCAACCATTCCATGGGAGCAGATAGGCTGTCTGCTTTCATAGAATTTGCAATCTTGGAAACCCCATTTTTCAGAATAGACTCAATAGCAGTGGGTTGCATTACCACATTATCTTAGTTATTCCTCCTAACTATATTATCAGGAGAAAGACGAGGCTTTCTGCTTTTGTAAAAATGTATAGCTTTGGAAACCCTATACAGGGTAACTATGAGTCAAACTGACTTGATGTCACTTAACAACAACTGTACTGTGAATCCACATTTTACAGATAAAATAGCTGAGACTCAAAGGTTAAGTAACTTCTCCAATTCACACTAAAACTAAGTAGGCAGCCAAATCAGGTATCTAACTCAGGTCTGACTGACTTCAGAGTTAGAATCCTTAACCACTGAACTTCGCTGGGTGAGAAAGTGGTCTCCAGAAACCCACTGCCATCAAGCCTATCTCAGGATAACTAGCTCCCCCAGGACTCCAGCCAACAAGGGAGGACATTTGAGTCTGGGGTCACAAGAACCAATATGTTGAGTCTCAGTCCAAGATTTGGGATCTTGCTGGCTCAGCCCATATCTCCAGGCTGCGCTCCATCCTCAGCTCTTGGAATCTGGCCAGCTACTGCCAGGCTCATTGGTACAACATATAAAAAGCAGAAAAGAAAATGGAAGAAAACAGCTCAGCAATCGAAAGGAGTACACTTGTCACCCCACTCCCCCAACCCATGCCCAGACTCCAGGGAGGCAGCTGGAGGTTGGACCCTAGCTTTCCCCCCAAGGTCACCTTCACAACAGTTCCACCAGGGCTCCGGCTGGCAGCATCCGCCAACGCCAGGCCGTGATGGATTACTGCTCGCTCTGGCTACTGTTCACTGCACAATCCAATATAGGAGACACACATATTTCTCAATTCAGGGACTTCTTTTATTTTATGAAAAATCAGTTGGCTGCTCAGGCGTGAGCAGCTGAGCTTGGCAAGAACTGTGGATTTTGTGAGCTTCCTCCAGCCCTGTTGCCTTCTCAACATCTCTTCCCTTTGCCCTAATCCACCCATTACACGTGCTCACCCCTGTAGGATGAGGGAGGAGGAGAGCAGATTTTGGAGTCAGATAGTCCTGAGTTTCAAGACTCACTTATGTCATTTATTCTCTGAGGGATTTTGCATAAGTCACTCAACCCCCAAGTGCCTCAGTTTCCTTTTACATAAAGTGATGATTAAATGACCCACATTCTAAAGTTAAGACAAAGCAGAAATGAGTCATGCGAATGGAGTTTCTGGCACAGTAAATAGTAAATAGCTTTAACTTTGCCTACTCTGCAGAAGAACTTATATAATTTTTTCTTCTCAATCTCCGTTCTTAATCAATTTCTCTTCATTGTTTCTGTTCTATTTTCTGTGTCCGTATAGGTCATGTCAGGCTTCTGGTATGGAACTGTAGGATAAGCACTGCAATGCTAAGCACCAGGTCAGTGATTCAAATCCACCAGTTGCTCCTTGGAAGCCCTATCCATAGTCGCTATGAGTCAAAACCAACTCCCTAGCACTTAACAATATGTTTGTTGTTGTTTTGTGCCATGGAATCGGTTCCGACCCACAGAGACCCTACACAGGGTTTCCAAGGCTGTAAATCTTTATGGGAGCAGACCGCCTCATCTTTCTCCAGTGGAACCAGTGGTAGTTTTGAACTGCTGACCTTGCGGCTCACAATCTGATTCATAACCACTACTCTACCAGAGCTCCTTCTTAACAATATATGTCATGTCAATATTAAAACAGCCATAGGGTGGCCTAGACTGTTCTGTTCTAAAAGTCTCAACAGTTGCTACCTCAGGCTTCTCTGAAATAAGCTTACTCTTTATTTTCTGCCTTTATCTAGACAACTGGGGTTTGTCTTGTCTTGTCATTAGGAAATCAGCTCTTATGACGCAGAGAAAAGTGAGTCTGAGACTGTGTTACTCTCTCTGACTTCCAGAAAAGTTTTTGCCAATGCACTCTGAAGATAGCTTGTCACTACCCTTTAAAAATTCTATTGTTCTGAGGATTCTATTGTCCTCAATATAATTAAGGACATTTATATGATTCCAACAACAAGGTTGGCAGTTCCAACACACCAGCAGCTTTTCTAAAACCCTATACAAGGTCGCTATGAGTCTGAACTACCTCAACAGCACTTAACAATATTTAATATTGTTGTAGGAGTCTTAGCCAGAGCTGTAAGACAGGAAAGGGAAATTAAAGTCATTCAATTTGGCAAATAAGAAGCAGAATCCCTCTATTTGTAGATGATTGTTGTTGTTAGGTGCCATCGAGTTGGTACCAACTCATAGACAACAGAATGAAAAACTGCCCGATTCTGGCCCAACCTCACAATTGTTGCCATGCTTGAACCCACTGATGATTTGTAGATGATAGTATTATAAAATAAACCTTAAAAAAATCCCAAAGACTCGGCAAGAAAAGTATTGGAACTCATTGAAAGATTCAGCAGTGTGGCAGGGTACAAGATCAACACACAAAAAGTTGGATTCCTTTATACTAATAAAGATAGCTCTGAAAAGGAAGCAGGAAAAAATACCATTTACAATAGCCACTCAAAAGATGAAATATTTAAGTATAAATCTAATCAGAGAAGCTAAAGACTATGCAAAGAAAACTACAAGAAACTAAAAGAGACTTTTAAAATGGAAAAATATACCATGCTCATGGACAGAAAACTTAACATTGTGAAAGTGTCAACATTACCCAAACTAACCTATAGATATAAAGCAATCCTTATCCAGATTCCTGGCGTGACACTGCAGGATAATGCATTGTACTGCAAGATCAGTGGTTTAAACTCACCAGCTGATCTTTGCTATGAGTTGGAACTGATGGCACTTAACAACAACAACAACAATCTGGATTCCATCATTCTTTAAAGAGATGGAAAAATGGATCACTAACTTTATATGTAAAGGGAAAAAAGACAATTTTCCCCCTTTACATATAAAAAGAAAAGTATTACTTGGGAAGAACAAAGTAGGAGGTCTCTCACTCTGATCTCAAAATCTACCACACAGCCACAGTTGTCAAAGCAGTTTGGTACTGATACAATGAAAGATAAATAGATCAATGGAATAGAATTGAGAATCCAGAAGTAAATTCAACCACATACAGTCAGCTGATCTTTGGCACAGGGTCAAAACACATTAAAATGGGAAGAGATAGTCTCATCAACAAATGGTGCTGACAAAACTGGAAATCCCTTTGTGAAAGAATGAAACAAGCCCCATATCTCATACCACACGCAAAAAACAAACTCAAACTTAACATGGATTAAGGACCTAAATGCAAACCTAAAACCATAAAAATCATCAGTGACAAGCAGGGATACACTTAGGGGCTCAAATACATGGAATAAATATACTGTCAAATATAACTGAAAACACACAAACAGTAGAAAACAAAATAGATTTCTGGGGTCTCCTAAAAATTAAAAATTTATGTGCATCAAAAGATCTCATCAAAAGAGTAAAATCAGAGGCCATAGATGGGGGCGGAAAATTGCCATGACATATCAGACAAGGAACTAATCTCTAAAATTTATAAAACTATAACATCTCTACAGCAAAAAGAGAAACTCAACTGAAAATAGACAAAGGACATGCAAGGACACTTCGCCAAATAAGACATTCAGGCAGCCAACAAACCTATGAAGAAATGTCCGTGATCATTAGTCATTGCTATTGTTGTTATTAAGTGCCTTTGAAGCAGTTCCAACTCATAGTAAACCTGTATAGGGTTTCTGAGGAGTGGCTGGTGGTTCAAACCAATCTTGTGGTTCAAACCAATCTTGTGGTCCAGTGCTTATGCTACAGTGCCACACTAGGACTCCTTTAGCCATTGTAATTATTGTTATTAGGTGCCATCGTGCCGGTACCGGCTCATAGCAACCCTATACACAACATAATGAAACACAGCTCAGTCTCGCACCAACCTCACAATCGTTGCTATGTTTGAGTGCATTACTGCTGCCACTGTGCCAGTCTATCTCATTCAGGGTCTTCCTCTTTTTCTCTGACCCTCCACTTTCCCAAATATGGTATCCTTCTCCATGGATTATTCTCTCCTAACAATATGTCTGAAGTAGGAGACATGAAGTCTGGACATCCTGGCTTCCAAGGACCATTCTGGCTGTACTTCTTCCAACACAGACTGGTGTGCTCTTTTGGCAGTACATAGTGCTTTTAATATTCTCCTATAACACCATGACTCAAATGAATCAGTTCTTCTACAGTCTTCCTTATTCATTGTCCAACTTTCACATGCATATATGAGGTTATTGAAAATACCATGGCTTGAGTCAAGTGCACTTTAATCCCCAGACTGACACCTTTGCTCTTGAACACTTTAAAGAGGTCTTGTACATCAGATTTGCCTAAGGCAATACAGAATTTGATTTCTTGATTGCTTCCATGAGTGTTGATGGTTGATCCGAGCAAAATTAAATCTTTGACAACTTCAGTTTTTTCTCCATTTATATGGTGGTGGTGGAGGTGGTAGTAGTAGTGGTGGTGTGCCGTGGAGTTGGTTCTGACTCATAGTGACCCTGCATAGGGTTTCCAAGGCTATAAATCTTTATGGAAGCAAAAAGTCTAATCTGTCTCCTGCAGAATTGCTGGTAGTTTTAAACTGTTGATCTTGAAGTTTGCAGCCCGACTCATAACCACTATACTACCGGAGCTCCATTTATATGGATGTTGTTTATTGGTCCAATGGTGAGGATTTTTTGTCTTCTTTACATTGAGGTGCAACCCATACTGAAGGCTGTGATCCTTGATCTTCATTAGTAAGTATTTTAAGTCCACATCACTTTCAGCAAGCAAGGTTGTATCATCTGCATATCACAAGTTGTTAATGAGTGTTCCTCGAATCCTGATGCTGAATTTTTCTTCCTATAATCCAGATTTTTGGACTATGTGTTCAGCATACAGATTAAATAAATATGGTGAAAGATTACAACCTTGGCACACACCTTTCCTAATTTTAAATCATTCAGTGTTCTCTTGTTCTGTTTGAATGACTGCCTCTTAGTCTACGTACAGGTTCCTCATGAGCATAGTTAAATTATGAGTTCTGGAATACTCACTCTCCATAATGTCATCCAGAGCTTGTCATGATCTACACAAATGAAAATCTTTACATAGTCAATAAAGCACAGGTAAATATCTTTCTGGTATTCTCTACTTTCAGCCAACATCCATCTGACATCAGCATTGATAATACTTCCATGTCCTCATCTGAATCCAGCTTGAACCTCTGGAAGTTCTCTGTCAATGGACGTTTTCAGCCAATTTTGGATTATCTTTAGCAAACTTTTACTTGTATGAGATATTAATGATATTGTCTGATGACTTCCACATTCCGTTGGGTCACTCTCTTTGGAAATGGGCACAAATGTGGATCTCTTCCAGTCAGTTGGCTGGGTAATTGTCCACCAAATTTCTTGCCATAGATGAGTGTATGCCTTCAGTGCTTCATCAGTTTGTTGAAAGAATTCAATTTATATTCCATCAATTCTCAGAGCCTTGTTCTTTGCCAATGCCTTCAATGCACCTTGGACTTCTTCCTTCAATACCATTGGCCCTTGATCCAATGCTACTTCTTGATATGGTTGAATATCAACAATTTCTTTTGGGGACAGTGATTCTGTGTATTCCTTACATCTTTTTTTGATACTTTCTGCATAGTTCAGTATTTTGCCCATAAAATCCTTCAATATTTCAAGTTGAGGCTTGAATTTTTCTTCAGCTTGAGAAATGCTGAGCATGTTCTTCCCCTTTGGTTTTCTATCTCCAGGTCTTTGCACATTTTGTTATAATATTTGACTCTGTCTTCTCAAGCTGACCTTTGAAATTTTCTATTTAGCTCTTTTACCTCCTCATTTCTTCCATTTACTTTATCGTCTCTACACTGAAGAGCAAGTTTCAGAGTCTCTTCTGACATCCATTTTGGTCCTTTCTTTCCTGTCTTCCTAATGACCCTTTACTTTCTTCCAATATGATATTCTTGGTGTCATCCTACAACTCTTCTGGTTTTTGGTGTTTAGTGTCTAATACATCAAATCTGTTCCTCAGATAATCTCTAAATTCAGGGGGGATATGTTCAAAGTCATTTTTTGGCTCTCGTGGACTCGTTTTAATTTTCTTCTGCTTAAGCCTGAACTTGCATATAAGCAATTTATGGTCTGCTAAACAGTCGGCCCATGGCCTTGTTTTGGATAATAACATGGAGCTTTCCCACCATCTCTTTCCACAGATGCAGTCAATTTTATTTCTGTGTATTCTATCTGGTGAAGTTCATGTGTATAGTCATCTTTTATGTTGCTTAAAAAAATGTATTTGCAATGAATAAAGCATTGGTCTTGCCAAATTGTATCATGCGATCTCAAACATCGTTTCTGACCTCTTTGTTTCCAACCTTAGCATTCCAATCACCAGTTATTATCAGTACATTTTGGTTGCATGTTTAATTAATTTCAGACTGAAGAAATTGATAGAATTCTTCAATTTCATCATCACTGGCTTTAGTGGTTGGTGTGTAAACTTGAATGATAGTGGTATTAACTCATCTTCCTTATAAGCGTATGGATATTATCCTATCACAGACAGCATTGTACTTCAAGACAGACCTTGATATGTTCTTTTTGATGATGAATGTAACACCATTCCTCTTCAATTTGTCATTCCTGGCATAGTAAACCACGTGATTGTCAGATTCAAAATGGCCAATACCAGTTCATTTCAGTTTCA
>NW_006408544.1:14235437-14237404 GCF_000296735.1 Chrysochloris asiatica
CTCATCTGAAACCTGTCCACCATGGTTGACCATGCTGGTAGTTACAATACTAGTGCATAGCTTCCAGAATCGCAGCAACACGCAAGCCACTACAGTATGACAAACTGACAGTTTAGCCATTGTTGTTGTTGTTAAGTGCCATCAAGTCAATTCTGACCCATAGCGACCCTGTATAAGGTTTCCAAGAAGCAGCTGGTGAGCTTGAACTGCCTACCTTGCAGCTCAAATGGCTTTGCAGTCTGGCATATTAACCCACAGTGCCACACCAGAGAGATGCAAATAAAAACCATGAGCTATCATCTCACCCCAGCATTAACAGCAAAGTTTCAAAAAACATAAGGCAACAAAAATGCTGGTGAGAGTATGGAGAGACTGAGACACTCCTACATTTCTAGTGGGACTGTAAAATGGTAAAACCACTGTGGAAAACAATGAAGTAGTTCCTCAAAATTTGGAAATAGAAATACTTTATAACCAACCCAGCCACAAGAAATAAAAGCCATGATTGTTGTTGTTGTTATGTGCCATGGAGTCGGTTTCGACTCATAGCGACCCTGTACAGGGTTTCTGAGGCTGTAAATCTTTATGGGAGCAGAAAGCCTCATCTTTCTACCACAGAACAGCTGGTAGTTTCAAACTGCTGACCTTGCGGTTCACAACCAGATTCGTAACCACTATGCTACCAGAGCTCCTTAAGAGCCATGATACTAGTAGATATATGCACATCAATGTTCATCGCAATACTATTTACAATAGCAAAAAGATGGAGACAGCTTAAATGCCTATCAATGGAAGAATGAATACTCAAACTTTGGTACATAAACACAATGGAATACTATGCAACATTGAAGAATTATAATGAATCTGTGAATCACCTCATAACAACGATGAACCTGGAGGACATTATGCTGAGTGAAATTAGTTAATCACAAAAAGATAAATATTGTATGAGACCACCATTGTAAAAACTCAAGAAAATGTTTTCACGATAAAGAAACATTCTCTGATGATTGTCAGATTTGGAAGGGCAGAGGGAGTAATTCACTGGCTAGAGGGTAGATACCTGTTAACTTGGGTGATGGGAAGGGCATTACACAAGAAGAGGGAGGTTGACAGAAGAATTATGAAGACAGGGAGGTATGCAAGGGTTACAGGGGGTAGAGGTAAATAGTTTTATGTATACAACCCTGGAATAATAGTGTTCTTTGGGTAGATACATGTGTAATCTGAACAGATATGGGAGGTAGAGTGCTAGTATACATACCTACAGATATATAAGAGCTTGAAAGAGGACATTTGTACATGGTATTTACCTTTGCTATAACTACACCTTTAAATGTGGTGGAGCATGTTGTTAAGTGTCATTGAGTTGGTTCTGACTTGTAGCGACACTGTATAGGGTTTTCAAGGAGTGACTGATGAGTTTGAACCACAAAATTTGTGGTTAATAGTCCAGTGCTTATCCTATAGTGCCACACCAGGACTCCCACAGGAGGCAAAATTATGAAAACCTCTTGGATGTTATCAAATATCTTAAGGTAATGAGTTGCTGGGGCTGGGGGCTCAGAACCATTGTCTCAGGGGACACCACAGTCATTTGTCACAACATAGTCCACAGAGACAGTGTCCTATATCCTACTTTGGTGAGTAAAGACTGGGATTTCAAAAGCTCATGAGCAGTTATCTAAGGTGTAATTATTGGTCTCTCCATGTCTGAAAGAAAGAAGAGTGATGAAAGTTCAAGATGCTTGAAATCAACTAATCCAATGGAGCAATGGAGCAGGTGAACATCTTACCATGACTCTGAAACCAGAAGAACTAGATGATGCCCACTACTCTACCACTATCAACTGCTTTAAAAGGAATCACAATAGACGGTCCAGAATAGGGTGAGGAAAAATGTAGAATAAAATCAAAATTATTTTTAAATACCAGGTTTATTAGTCATAAAGAAACTGGAAAAACCC
>NW_006408544.1:14239739-14240973 GCF_000296735.1 Chrysochloris asiatica
GTGTATTCCTTCCATCTTCTTTTGATGCTTTCTGCATTATTCAATAATTTGCCCAGAGAATCCTACCATATAGCCCCAGTAATTCAAATAAGGAGAAAAGTATTCCTTTGTGCGAAATGGCCAGGAGATTGTCTTTGTGGAGCTTCCTGACTGTAGCTTAATCTAACCCATGAGCCCAAGTTTCCCAGTACTTCATGGATCAGTTAAGCCATCCTTATGATGAACTTTTAAATGAGCAAAAAATCAGGGATATGGGATATATATAAAATCAAAACTGAATTAGTGTTGCAAAATAAGATGGTAATTGAACATAGTATTATAGGACATCCTTGTATCTCCTTTTGTTGCTGCCAGCTTCAGGTTGAGAAGTAACCGCCTTAAAGAAGATTATCTATTTAAGTTAAGATAGATATGAGACCCAGTTCAAAACAGCTGCATCCAGAGCACAAGCCAGAACAGAGCCAAAGGCTCTGGGGTGCCTGACTCACCTGTCATTAATATCAACCCCCAAGAGCAGCATCTTCTCAAACTCTTCCATCTTCCCCACTTAGACATTTAGCCATTCTCCAAGCACTCTCAAGTACCTAACAAGCCCAGAGTCTTCTGTCCATTCCCACTTCCTCTGCCTTATGCCAGGCCCCATAATCCTTCACCTGGATCACTGCACCAGCCTCCTCCCTGGTCTTTCAACCCCATAGTTCTATCTGCACAACAACAGAGTTATCTTTCTGGCCATATTTCTTTTGTCTTTGAAACCCTCCAGTGCCTTATTTCCCACTGTTCTCAGGTTAGTCTGATTTCTTAGATCAGCAATTTTTTTTTTTTTCCTGTGAAAGACCAGATAGTAAATATTATAGATTTTGCTGGCTATATTTATTCCATCACAGCTATTCAATGGTACTGTTGTAGCAAAAGCAGCCACAAATGAGTGTGACTGTGTTTCAATAAAACTATATTTACAAAAGTAGGCAGTGGGCTATATGTGGCCAGTGGGCCATAGTTTGCCAATCTCTGTGACTTAGACTATTTCACAACGTCTGAGTGACTTGGCCACTGCCTCTGTTTTGCCTTATCACTTATCATGCAATGATTTTTGCTTTTCATTCCAATTACACAATAAGGTTCTTAGCTTCTGCAAACAGGCTGTGTTTTAGCAAGTCTTCATACTGTTGTTTATGCCCATGCTTTCAAGTTACTAGCTCATCTCACAAAATTCAGAGAAAAAAAAAAAAAA
>NW_006408544.1:14248099-14253996 GCF_000296735.1 Chrysochloris asiatica
ATATCCTGTGGTTGGTTGATGATGCATGGAGGGGATTGCAACCATGGCAATGAAACGATATATGATAGGATGAATGTAAAACTAATGTTCTCCCATGTAAACTGTCATATAATTCAGTCCTGGTGTGGCACTGTGGGTAAATGCACCAGACGGCAAAGCAGTTTGAACTGCAACTTCGGTGGTTCAAGCTCAGCAGTTGCTTCTCGGAAACCCTATACAGGTTCGCTATGGGTTGGAATCGACTTGATGGCACTTAACAACAATGACAACACACATAAATGCTTGATGTGGAGAATATTTAAATAGATACACAAGATGTAGCTGTGGCTTCCTTACAGGATGAAACTGGGATTGAGTGTGAAGTAGGATTGCTTGTATTACTATAAAGTCTGTGTACTGCCCAAGCCCATGTGGCAATGGTGTCCCCTGACTTATATAATACACCAGCAGCTCTGAATGCAGAGAAAAGAAACTTTTCATTACCTATCTTTATTTGTTGTTATTGTTAGGTGCCATCGAGTCAGTACCAAAATGAAAACAAGTACCAGTCAAACAAAACCCACTGCTATATGGTCAATTCCAACTCACAGTGACCCTACAGAATAAAGTAAACTGCCTCATAGGGTTTTCAAGGCTGTAAATCTTTACAGAAGCAGACTGTCACATTTGTATCCTGTGAACTGGCTAGTAGGTTCAATCTGTTGACCTTTTAGATAGCAGAGGAGTGTGTTAACTACTGCACTACCAGGTCTCCTTATGAACAAGTGCAGATTTCTATCATTTTATTCAAAATGCTATTGGTATTCTGGCAATCAGAGACAAGAGAAATCTTCTGACTGAAGCTATAAAAGAAAGCTTCACAAAGAAGTTGGCATATGACATGGTGCATAAAGGATGAGGAGATTTTTCCAGGCAGAGATGGAACAGATGGGGCAGGAGGCCGTAACAGCTTAAGCAAGACAGGGCAATAGAGAGCCCAGGACATGCTCACGGAGCTGGAGCACAGAATAGCATGAGAGAAACGTTGTAGATGAAGCAGGTGAAGTGGATTGCCTAAATGGGGAGGGCTTTGAACATGAGGCCAAGGATGCTGGCCTGTTTCCATGCTATTGGTAGAGTCTGGGTTTCCTGCTGACATTCTCGGAAGCTGAGGGTCATTATCCAGGACATTAAGTGACTAATGGGCCCATCCCAATGCCCTGTGCAGCCTGGAGCACAAACGTTTTCCAAATGCTGTTTTTATCTCTTGGCAACAGTGAAGCCAACCCCTCCCAGCTAAAAGCCTTGCACTTGCTGGAGTCCACTCTTCTCTATACAGTCCATGGTTTAAAGCTCTGAGATCTATCTCCTCACCATCATCACCCCACCACACACCCAGCCCAACCCACCTCTATCCCAGAAACAAAGCAAAGCCCACACCTGCTCTCTCTGACCTCATTGCTTCCTCACTAATTGATCAAGGCACAATAATAGCAGACAGCAGGAAGACTAGTCCCTAAAGGATGTGACGCTCAGGAGAGACCCTCAATTATTAATCCTGCACCAGCTGCTAGAGTCAACAGAGCTCCTTGGTCCTCAAAATGGTGACCTGGTCCTGAATGGGAGTGGAGTCAGTGTTGGGAAGAGTGACTGATAAGAACCAACAGCTTCCAGGCCACATCTGTAGCCAGTGGGCATCAGGAATTGACACTTGGTTCTGACTGAGTGGATGCAACCTGATGGCCATTCGTGGTAAAGCTGAGGTAGGGCTATGTGGAAAACCCCAAGAACATTCTTTCCCTCCTTTCCTGACAGTCTGTGGCTGATGCCCCCTTTCCATTCTTTAGGAGCCCAAACAGGTCTTCTGGACAGAACCAGAAGTAGGAGGACCACAGTATTTTTCCAGCCATCTTGGTCAGATACAAGCCTAGCATTTTCCAAGTCTTCTCTTTCTCTCCATCATTTTTATCTTCTTCCCATAGCCCATACCAAGTTCTTCCTAGAGAGCAGAGGGTGGAGACATGGATACAGTTCCTCCATCCTTGCCTATGCCAGGTTACTTAACCTCTGTGGGCAACATAACACAAACTTCACCTTCTCCAGGAAGTCTTCCATGACTGCATTTGCCCTCCTTGACTCATTTCTCCTTTCCTTTTAGTATAAGTCACTCCATGAAATACACAGAATTATAGTCTATTATCTTTTTTCCCCCAGTTTCCTTTTATGACTGTGAGCCAGTGAACGGTACAGTATTTCTGCAAACTTTTCAAGTGTCTTCTTTATTACACGGAGGGGTGCAAGGAAAAAGCATGAGATTGGGAATCAGAAGAACAGCATTCAAGCCTGTGTGACCTCAGAGAATTTGCTCAACCCCTTTGAATCTCAGATCATTCACCTGGAAAATGGAGAAGACAATAATCCCATCCTTCCTGGGAAAAGTGGGATGTGTGTTGTCCCCAACTCCGAACCAGGAAACTGCACTTTTCCTACTCTGGACCCACCGTCCACACTTTACTAAGAATAGTCTTTTTTAAATAAAAAGGATATTAAATAATGTATGTTTTAATGATTTATTATACCCACAATGCTGCTGATGTCACTCCAGGGACATGTTCTAACCAGAGCATGCTCAATGAAGTAATACAAGAAAACAACATCCTTAAAATGTAAGTCTCTGGTACAGAGATCAGGACCCATGCATAACCTGGGACACCTTTTAGAACTCACTGGGATACAAGAAAGGACTAAGGAACATGGTAATCAAGGTATTCCTAGAAAGACAACCTAGAATCCTGGAGACACAGGTTCAAATCCTATTCCATTATTTTAAAACCAGCAGCTTCCTTCTGAACTTAAGTTTCTTCATTTCGAGATAATTATATCTCAAAGCATTATTTTTAAAAAATAGGAACTATCTCAGTAAAGTGCCTGGCATATAGAAACTCAATATACAGTTTCTATAGTCATTATTCCTCCACTCATTTGTCAGTTTGTTAAACATACAGTCTGTGTGTTGCTGTGATGCTGAAAGCTATGCTACCAGTATTTTAAATATCATTAGAGGCATCCATGGTGGACAGGTTTCAATGGAACTTCCAGACTAAGACAGACTAGGAAGAAGGAGAGGCAGACCACGTCTGAAAGCTTAGCTACAGAAAACCTTATGAACAGCAGTGGAACATTATCTGCTAAAGTGCAAGAAGATGAGCCCCTCAGGTTGGAAGGCACTCAAAAGACAATGGGAAAGAGTTGCCTCCTCAAAGTTGAGTTGATCTTAATGATGTGTATGGAGCAAAGGTTTGGGACCTTCGTTTGCTTTGGGGATACAAATCAAAATGAAAAGAAACATCTGTAAACATCCATAATGAACAGGATGCAGAATGTGTAAAGTATGAATCTAGGAAAATTGAGTTATCAAAAATGAAATAGAACACAAAAAGATCAATGTTGTCAGTATTGGTGAGCTGAAATCAACTGGTATTGCCATTTTGAATTTGGCATAGTAAGCCTTATGTTTTGCTATGTAAAAGGAGTGGGTATGTAGGAAGTTATTAATGAGTCCCTGTTCTCCAAGAGCTTAGTCTGGGGAGGTGGGACGGGGAAGAAGGACAAGATAAAGTTGAGTGGCACAAATAAATAATTGTACAAGGCAGTCTGCCCATAACCAGTGAGCAGTATCAAGTGTTAGTGCTTTTATAGCCAGAATTCTTGTGGCTGGAGTACTTATAGAATACTTTTAGAAAGAAGTGAGATTTGAAAATGCTTTATGGAAAGGGTAGAATGCACCAGACAGAAAGAACAGCTTGAGCAGAGGTGTGGAAATGGGAAATGTACCTGCTGCAAGCATTCCTGTGTATGGTTGGAGTATGGAATGGAAGGGAACTGGGCATGAAAGACAAATATCCAAAGATGGAGTTGGGTGTCAGAGCACAAGTCAGGTTAAGAAGGAAAGACTTTATCCTAAAACCAACAAGGGCCATTGAAGTGTTCTAAGCAAGGGCCTGATATAGGCAGATATGTAACTTATTCTTTAGAAAATTATAGGCATGTTAAATCCAGGAAGAACAAACATGTGTACATAGAATATTGTCCATCCATCAAAATCACTTAGTTCTTAGTTAGAAAAAGATCCCTGGGCCCCATCCCAGACACAGTGTCTTAGTTATCTAATGCTGCTAAAGTAGAGATACCACAAATGGGTGGCTTTAACAGACAAACATTTACTTTCTCATAGTTTATAAGGCTAGTAGCTAAAATTCAGGGTGCTGGCTCTAGGGGATGGCTTTCTCTCTCTATTAGCTCTGAAGGAAGGTCCTTATCTCCTTAAGCTTCTGCTCTTGGGTGATCTTCAAGCAGCTTGGCAATTTCTCTTTCCCAATTTCTGCTTGCTTGCTTGTCCTGATCTCTTTTATATGTCAAAAGAGATTGACTCAAGATACGTTCCACATTACCAAATGGGATTTAACACCGCGGATTAACAACACATATTTTGGGAGGATATAATTACACCCATAACAGTCCACCCTTTGCTCACCCCCCAAATGCATGTTCCTGCCACATGCAAAACACATTCACCCCATCACAGCATTCCAAAAGTCTTAAGTTCAAAATCTTATCTTCTGTATCATCTAAATCACATATGGGGAAGACTTCAGGCAGTTTTCATCCTAAGGGAAATTCCTCTTTATCTGTGAACCTGTGAAATCTAGAAATACAAGTTACCTGTTCCAAAGCACAATGATAAAGTTGGTACATGGTAGACATTTCCACTATAAATGGGAGAAATTGAAGGGAAAGAAGAGATAACAGCAGGCAAATCCAAACCCCAGTAAAGCAAACTTCATTCTCACGGCTTACAAATATTTCTTTCTTCTTTGAGGCCATTTGAGTGGCCCGGACTTCCAAATGCTGGATGTTGGCCATGCACTTGGGATTCTGAATGTAGGCCCCTTAACTCAAGGCTTCAGCTCTGCCTTATAGGCTCCAAGGGATGGCAACGCTGCTCCTTCAGCTTTCGGCGGCCCCATTCTCCTAGTCCATTTGAGTGGTGACTCTACGCCCTTGACCCAGCTCATCTTTTTCATTGCCCCATAGGCATAGCAGCTCCACCCTTTCAGCTTTTGGCAGTATCTCTCTCCCTCTAAGCTACCTTAATAGCAGTTTAAACTCCAAAACTGAGTCAATGAAGGTCCAACTCTGAAACCTAGGAGGCTGGGGGCTCTCCCTTTAAGATACAGAAGATCATGGTCCCGGCCTTTGAAATCGAGAAGGTTCTGCTTTCCATGTTCTTTCCAACAGTTCTGCTAATCTCCAAGCTGCTCCAGAGATGGTCCTTTTCTTTTTCTGAAGGACAACAGATGTTGATTCTTTGGTCTGTTTCCTGCCTGTAGAAGTCTAAGACGCAGAAAGTTTTCTTTCATTTCTTCCTATCTCTGACCCTTTCGATCTAAGCTGATGGGTTTTCTGATGTGATTAGATCCATCAGTCACAGGCTGAGGAATACCTTTAATGAGATAGATTGAAACAATGGCAACAACAATGGGCTCAGATATGACAATTGTGAGGGTGGTGGAGGACCAGGCAGTGTTTTGTTCTGTTGTACATAGGGTTGCTATGAGTCAGAACTGACTTAATGACAGCTAACGACAATATGGTGCTGTTGTTATGTGCTGTTGAGTCAGTTCCGACTCATAGTGTTCCTATATAGTGTTTCCAAGGAGCGACTGGAGTACAGTTCAAACTGACCTTGCAGTACACTGCTTATCCTACAGTGCTACATCAGGCCACTCCACCTTGTATATATGAATAATATATATAGTAGCATAGGGATTATGAGCTGGGCTGCTAACATTAAGGTCAGCAGTTCAAAACTACCAGCTGTTCCGTGGTACCACCACCATCATATATATATATATATA
>NW_006408544.1:14254096-14274913 GCF_000296735.1 Chrysochloris asiatica
AGAGAGAGAGAGAGACAGAGAGACAGAGAGAGAGAGAGTGTCCTGGTGTAACACTGTGGGATAATGCACTAGACAGCAAGGTCACTTTGAACCTCAAGTTTGGTGGTTCAAGCTCACCAGCTCCTCCTCAGAAATCCTATACAGGGGTCACTATGAGTTGGAACCTACTCAAAGTCTCTTAATAACAACTACACACACATTTAGAGAGAGTGACACAGAGAGAGAAAGAGAGAGAGAGAGAGATTTATCTCAAGGAAATGGCTCATGTGTTGTGGATCCCAAATCCACGGGTCAGGTATCAGGCCGGGAGTAATTTCTGACTCACCTGGTTACAGGGGCTGATGAACCCACAGTCATCAGGTCAGAAGACAAACTATTGACTCATGGGGCCACAGAAGCAAGCAAATCTGAAAATCAGCAGGTCAACTGGCAGGTTACTGGCTCACAAGTCTGCAGAAACTAGAAAATCCCAGAATTAGTAAGTCAAGTCCCAAGAACTGGAGGTTAGATGATGACAAGCCATATGCAAGACTGAAAGCAAGGTAGAGCCCTGCCAGAGCAAGGAAAACTCCTCATTAGAGTAAGGGTATGGTGTGAGTAAGACTGTAACTCAAGATATTGTTGTTGTTAAGTTGTTGTTAAGTGCCGCCGAGTCTGTTCTGACCCATAGCGACCCTGTACAGCGTTTCCAAGGGTATAAATCCTTACGGGAGTAGAAAGCCTCATCTTTCTCCCGCGGAGTGGCTGGTAGTTTCGAACCGCTGACCTTAAGGTTCGCATCCCGATTCATAACCACTACACTACCAGAACTCAAGATATACCTGACACTAATCCTAACTCACAAACAGATCTGTGTTGGAAGAAGTACAGCCAGAGTGCTCCTTGGAGGCCAAGATGGCCAAACTTCGTCTCTCATACTTCGGACAGATTGTCAGGATGGGCTAGTCACTAGAGAAAGATATCATGTTTGGTAAAGCGGAGGGTCAGAGAAAAAGCGGAAGACCCCCAACGAGACAGATTGGCAAAGTGGCAACATCAATGGGCTCAAGCATGGCAACAAATGTGAGGTTGGCCCAGGACCAGGCAGTGTTTCGTTCTGTTGTACATAGGGTTGCTATGAGTCGGTACTGACTCAATGGCACTTAACAACAACAACAACAATCCTACCTCATTAACATATATAAGTTAGGATTTGCAACATATAAAATTAAGGATGATTACATAGTGTCACAAAATGGAGCCTAATTATATCAGATCACAGAATGATAGACACCCACACAATACTGAGAATTATGGCCTAGCCAAGTTGACACATAACAAGTTGACTCAAAATACACCCTACACTAAACTTACTTCATTAATAATAAGAAAGAAAACCCATTCCCAAATAGTATTATACAGGTATAGAATATAGGATTTATAACACCTATTTGGGGAAAACACAATTTAGCCTCACCCCATCTCTGAGGTGAGGTCTGGTAATCTGCTTTTGGTTAAGAGTGCTGGTTTTAGTTTAGTCTGTTGTTGATGTTAAGTCTCCAGTTGCGACTCATAGCAACCCTATATAGGGTTTCCAAGGAGTAGATGGTAGGTTTGAAACATTAACCTTATGGTTATCCCATGCTTATCCTAAGTCCCTTGTTTCCCAGAAGGGATATCTGAGGCTTAAAATGACAGGTGAATTTCCCAAAGGTCATGCAAGTAGTGAGCAGCAGAGTCAAGACTGGAATCCAAGTCAGCCTGACTCAAAAAAGCATTTCAAAGCTCCTTTAAAAGCACTTTACACATATCTAAATAGGACTATCCTTCTCACAGCCTCATAGCTAGAAGCAATCTGCTTCTTTTCCCTCTTTTCCACTGGCTACTCTCTAGCCTTCCCTCCCACATAGGCCACTTGACACAGATCAGCCAAGGCCAACCCAGATAAGCCTTTTGGAGTGGCTTCTTGTGCCACATTTAGAACACTAATACCTCCTAGCAGCCACCAGTCCTTGGTGATGGGTATGACATGAACAGATTGTTGTTGTTAAGTGACTGAGTTGATTCTACTCACAGCAACTCTGTATAGGTTTCCAAGGAGTGGCTGGTGAGCTTGAACCACTGACCTTGTTGTTTGAATGGACCTTGTAGTCCAATGCACTAACCCACAGTGCCACACCAGACATAGAGAAAGGAGGTTTCCATCTAATTTCATTTTGTGTCCCAGAACACAGACTTCACTGAGGGTCAAATTTTTTAAAACAATTGTACCTTGTAATCATCCTTGGCCTGCCCTGCACCCCAACTTCAGACCCCTGAAACTCATTTCTACATTATTGGGCTTAGGTTAAGAGATATATGGAATTATACATCCTAATACAGGTGGACCTACTGTAAGTAAAGTGAAGAGCCAAAATATAGAAATCAAGATTCATATAGTATCTGACAGTAAAGAGAGACCATCAAAAAGTTCATGGAAAAATGCTATTATCCTTTCATTCCATTTATCCACAAACTTTTTAAAGCCCCTTCATATATAGCATTCAGGCAATCTGGCTCTAGAGTCCACGCTGCTAACCACAATGTTAAGCCTACTGTGTGTCAAGCCTTGTGTTGGGAGCTGAATACAAAGATGAATCACAAACAGATCTCAAAGATTCTCACGGTACAGTAGGAAAAGATAATCACTAACAAAGACAATAAGAACACAACACAGTGTAATCAGGTCTGGAGAATGAGAAATCCAGGACTCTGGAAGTCCATAAAAGCCACAATCCTAGACCCAGCTGGAGCCAGGGAGGCATCCTAAAAGGGGAGGGATGCCTGAACTACCCTTGAAAGATTATTATTTGCCAATTACCATTTCTCAGGAAGCAGACACTAGGGTTTTCGATGCCTGGGCTAGTTCTGGTCTTGATAATCCCTTCTCCTCCTAATTGGCCCTGTATCCTTCACACTCAGATCATGGTCTTGAGAGAAGACTCAACCAGGTCCTACTCCCTTGATCCTATAAAGTCAAGCCCCACTGGGGGCTCAAGCAGAAATCTCCTAAACTTCTATGACCACAATGTGGAGATTATTTGTGGTGAACCTTCTAACATAATTCAATTATATCTCAGAACCCCAAGATAAGGTGATTTTCTTCTCCTCTTTATAATCTTTATGGGGAAGAGAATACACAGGAGAATGACTTATATCCAGCTACTGAAGGATCTCAGAAAAGGCAGAACATAAAGAAAAACATAGACAACAGCCTCTAGGTTCTTGCCTGCACTAAGGGGAGGACAGTCCTCAACTGAGGTCAGGAACAAAGCATGTCTTGGATGAAACAGCCTGAGCAGATGAAAACACATCTAAGAAGTGGAGCAGCCATGCCAGTCTCCCATTTATAATCCTTTGAACAACAACAACAAAAGTTTCCAATGGCTCTGTTTATTAATTTGCAGAGGTACTCCCTGCAGGTGAGACTTCTGAAAACTCATAGCTGGAAGTAAGATTTTACAAAGCACTCCCAGAGCTAACTACTGGACCTGAGAGAAGACCAGCACTGCCCCCCAAAGCAAGGGGCAAGTCCAAAAGTACATGACTTTGGCCAGCCTTCGAGACTGATTTGTATGCAGACAGAGTTCAGGAAACTAGGAAATGGGAGTTGGCTCTAGAGGAAGGATGGAAGTGAATCTAAAGCTATTGTGAGATTCAGTCTCTGGGCTCACCACTTGTCTGAGTCTCAGTTTCTATATGGCTCTTTGGGATAAGTATTAGACTGCTAACCACAAGATCAATGGTTCAAACCCACCAGCCACTCCTAGGAAACCCTATACTGGATCACTATGAATCAGAACCAACTCAACAGCACTTAACAAGATGAGGCTGAGAAAACCTATCTAGAGTCATTGAGGGAATTGAATGCAATAATGGCTATGAACATTCTTTGTAAATGGATCCAAGGTACAAATATGAGTTTGTAATAACAATATCTAGTTTTCTTTCTGCTCAGTGATCCTCATAAAAGAATACAGCTATATATTTTTTTTTCTTTTTCTTTTTTGCTTGTTCATATCTGTCTTATATCTAGAAATACTGTGACACAAATACTACACAAGTGGCTTTTAAAAGCAAAAATTTCTTTCCTCACAGTTCTGGAGACTCAGAGTACAAATCAGGTGTGTGAACTGTGCTGATTCCTTCCTTGTAAGTAATCCTGGGGGCTACTTGGTTCCATGGCTTGTAGACAATCCTCACACATCTGTCTTCTCTCTGGGTGTGTGTATCTCTGTTTCTAATCTGATATTTTTATAACTTACAAGTGATTAGATTTAGAACCCACCCTACTCAGGTATGATCTGATTACCATAACAAAGAAACATCTACTTCCAAGCCAAATTACATACAGGCATTCCTGATTTTATTGTGCTTTGATTTATTGCATTTCCCAAATATTTCAATTTTTACAAATTGAAGATGTGTGGCAACCCTGTGTCAGGCAGGTCTATCTGAACCATTTTTCCAAAAGCATGTTATCACTTCAGGTCTCCGCGTCACATTTTGATAATTCCCAAAATATTTCAAATGTTTTCATAATGTTATTTCCACAGTTAATAGAATACACTATAGTATAAATCTAACTATTATGTATACTAGGATACCAAAATATTGCTTTATTGCCATATTTGCTTAGCGCAGTGATCTGGAAATAAACCCACAATATCTTAGAAGTATGCCTGTACACCGTTGTAAAGAGTACAGCACATTTAAAAAAATATTTATGTAGACTCTTTATTATGTCTTTGTTGTTGTTAAGTGTCTTCGAGTCAGTTCTGACTCACAGTGACCCTGTATAAGAGTTCTGAGGAGTGGCTGGTAAGTTTGAACCGCTGACTTTACAGTTCAAACCAACTTTGCGGTCTAGGTGCATTACCTGCAACACACTAAGACTCCTTATTAAGTCTTAAACAGGAGCAAAAACAAAATAAAGGAAACACAGATCACCCAGGTGAGGGAAATCATCAATGCCATGATGATTTCCAAAGTTCTACCTCCATGAGGTGATCAGTGACCTTTTACATGGCACAGAGAACAAAGGCGTTTCCTCCACAACTACAACTGATGGCAACAATGTGGCACATAGGCATGCTGGACCTATGGAAGCAGAGAGGGGACAATTGAAGATAGGAAAGCTCACACACTGTCTCTGAAGATCTTGGGTATGATATTACAACCAGGCAACCATTAAGGACATGCCCAGGAAAGTTCCTGCAAGGGCAGACTGGGGAAAGGGCCCAAAATCCACTCGCAAATATGCTGTTGTTTTTAACTGGTAGCTCAGCTGATAGAGATGCATAAGGTATTCAAGAAAAAAATGGCATCTGAACACTTAAACCTAAACATAAGATGGAATTAAGCTCACTCTGGCTGTGCTGTTTTTGCTCAGGCAAAAACTCTTCAGATTTCATGCTCTACAAAGATTGAGAGTAATCACATCAATGACAAAATCTGGACTTTTCTGGGCTTCTAGATGATGGTTGTAGCAAGTTTTTAAATTCATGGTGGTCTTTCAGCAGAAGCCATCTGGTTCTTCACCAGTGCTTCAAACAGGAGTGACAACTCTACTTATTGTAAGGTTGAGCAGAACTGAATGCCTATCAACAATGATCAGAGCCACCTAAACATGCTGATAGTGAAGGCCTATTATAAGCAGTATGCAATTTTAAAATATCATTATTCTTTATGAAGATGACCAAACTCATGTGATGATTTTACTCCATGAGCAGCATACTTGTTTCTTGAGAAATTATATAAGTAAATGTTATAGAATATCCCATAATTCTAAAAGTAATCATGTTATTAATCTAACTGAACAGTATAGATTCAGAAATACTCATGAAGAAATGTGTGTGTATATATATATATATGAAAATGTCATAGTTACGAACATGGAAAAGTTCATTTATACACACAAATAAAACTTAAGTTAAAAAACAAAACTATTAAAAAGAACAAAACCTAAATTATCCCAGTGCATTATAGTATAAGATATACATCTCCTCTTTTGCATCTGCACATAGACTCTGTCATTAGCTCTGTGATATTTGAATGTACTTATTCATTTCCATGTCCTTCCTTCTACTGGCTTGGGAACATTCTAAGAGCAAGGATTATGTCTTAACTCCCTTTGTAAGTCCAGGGCTATCCCTCACCTCTCTTTGTTAAGTATAAGGGCAAGGATTATGTCTTATCTTCCTTTGTAATACCAGAAAAATGCAGATTTGTCCAATATAATGAAGTCAGGTATCCCAGGCTTTTGTGTGTAGACAGGATAACTGCTTTTATTATTTTGGACAAGTCCCCCATTTCTCTGGACTTCAGTTTCCCCATCTATAAGTAGGTTGTTGTTGTTGTTGTTAAGTGCCGTCGAGTCGGTTCCAACCCATAGCGACCCTGTACAGGCTTTCCAAGGGTGTAAATCTTTATGGGAGTAGAAAGTCTCATCTTTCTCCCACGGAACAGCTGGTAGTTTCGAACCGCTGACCTTAAGGTTGGCGGCCCAATTCATAACCACTATGCTATAGGTAGGATATAATAATTTCTGATTACTCCTAGCATTAAAATTATTTTATTTCATAAAAATGGTGTTCCTTTTATCAAAATTGTACTCACCCTCTAGACCCAGGTCAGCTCCCACCTGCTCTCTAAGAACTTCTCTAATCCCCCACAAGTCTTTGGGACCATTAACTCTCCTGCACTGCCAGACCAGTCCCTATCTGTGTCACTTACCAGCTCTTAGTCATTGCCTTTTTCCTGATACCCTTTTCCATAACCATATATATATCTTGTTGAAAGCAGAAGCCATATACTAAATGTCTCTATTTTAGCTTCTCTGTGTGTTAAATGTGACCTTGAGTAAATGGTTAGGTATCAGGAGAATTGGATCCTACTCCTAGCTTATGCACCGTCTCTCTGAGTGACCTTGGGTAAGTCAAGAGCCTCAAGCTTCAACTTCCCAGTTTCTTTTGCTGTAAAATGGGGCTTATATAATCTGCCTCTAATATTATTGTGAGAATCAAATTAGATAACAGAAAGAAAAAAAACTGGCTAAATGTAATAACTTTACAGATGTGAAGAACTTTGTTAGTATAATTGGTATTCTAGTATGGTTGTGTTATGCCATCCTGGTGTAGAGATAGAGGATAAGCACTGAACTGCAAGGTTCAAACCTACCAGATGATCCTCAGAAACCTTATGCAGGGCCACTAGGAGTCAGAACAAACTCGATGGCACTTAACAACATAGTTACTATTGAATTTATTTGAATATGCAGGAATGGAAAGAGCACACATTTGTTCATTTGTTAAAAGTTTGCCAAACATTAAATAATTCCCAGGTGAAAATAAAGATGAACAAGACATGCACGGCCTCTACCCACAAAGGTTTCAATGACTACAGGAATATTCTAGCAAAAAGAAATTAGAGTCAGTCTTATACTTGTGTCTCAGTTTTGTCACTTAAAAGCTGTGCAATCTTGACTCAAGTCATTTCAACTCTCTGAAGTCCAATTTCCTTACATTTTTAATGAGGGGGTTGGGTCAGGCGATCCCCGGCAGATCTTAAGAGTCTAGGATTTCATGAACAGAAGAAAATTCACAGCATCTTTTCAATCTCTAGTGGACTGGGTTGGGGTGGTGGGTGAAAAACATGGTCAACTTCTGAGTGGCTGCTGACAAGCAGAGGAAACAGAAAAGTGTATCATACCTGTAATGGAAGATGCTGTCCTCAAACAGCGCATTTCCTAAGCACCACTGCGCCCTGGCCTGCCTGTGTCCTTTATTGAGCCGTGAGGCAGTAGCTGTTTCAGTACCATGGATAGCTCTATGGTGCTGCCCTCATGGCCTGGAGCCCAAACAGACCTTTCACCACCAACCAGATGTTCCTGCTTTCTCAGCCAGCTTAAGGCTAAAACAAACCTTTTCAACCAGGGTTTATCAGAGTTTCTAAATTACATACTGGGAAGAAATTTAATTGGTTTAATTAAGAAAGTTTATTTCATGGTAATTCAGTTTTGTTATGCTGCAAGACTTAATGTGTCCTCTGGTGGGAGCGTCTGTTATAAATATTCATTGCCTCACTCAAATATCCTCTCCTGGCCCAAATCTCCCTCCCCTACCTCTTAGAGTTTGAAAATGCGTCTGAAGAATAGTGAGGAAATAAGGTCTTTCTGAGCAAGGACACCATGCCAGGACAAGGTCAGAATTCAGTATAGAAGACACAGAAAGACGGCTGGGAGAGCTAGTGTGCTGCTGCTGTTGTTAGGGGCCATCAAGTCAGTTCCGACTTAGTGACCCTATATTCAACAGGATGAAGAACAGACTGGTCCTGCACCATCCTCACAATTATTGCTATGTTTGAGCCCATTGTTGGAGCCACTGTGTCAATTCATCCCATTGGGGGGTTTTCCTCTTTTTCATTGATCCTCCAATTTACCAGACATGATGTCCTCCAGGGACTGGTCATTCCTGGCAACATATCCAAAGTATGAAAGAGATGAAGTCTTGCCATTGTCACTTCTAAGGAACCATCTAATCGTACTTCTTCCAAAACAGATTTATTTGTTTTTCTCACTGTCCACAGTACTTTCAATATTCTTCACCAACACCATAATTCAAATGCGTCCATTCTTCTCCTGTCTTCCTTATTCATTGTCCAGCTTTTGCATTTATGTGAAGTGATTAAAAATACCATAGCTTTGGTTAGGTGCACCTCAGTTCTCAAAGTGACATCTTTACTCTTTAACATTTTAAGAGGCCTTGTGCAGAAAATTTGTCTAATGCAATACGTCTTTGATATTTACACTGCTGCTTCTATGAGCGTTGATTGTGGATTCAAGTAAAATGAAGTCTTTGAAAACACTAATCCTTTCTCTGTTTATCCTGATACCATTTATTGGTTCAGTTGTGAGGATTTTTCTATACATTGAAGTGAAATCCATACTGAAAATTATAGTCTTTGATCTTCATCAGTAAGCAATTCCTGCATATTACAGATAGGGAAATTGAGGCCTAGAGGAGAAAAAGTACATAACACGATTAGTCAGTGGCAGAGTTGGGACTAGAAGCTAAGTCTCCTGACTTCCAATCTACTGCTCTTGCCTCCCAAATTCTAAATTTAAACTATTTTTCAAGATAACTCTAGAGATCATTTGGTTGGTTTTCATACATGCATAGGAGGAAATTATAATTTGTCCTAGATCATATACAGGTCCATCTATCTCCCTCCACCACAAGATTCTTGAAACCCTGAGAATCATGCAACTTCTGCTGAATTATCTCCAGTGAAAGGCAACTCAGTATTATACCTAGTGCTACTTATATTGCTGTTTTTAGGCGCCATCAAGTCAGTTCCAACTCATAGCAACCTAATGTACAACAGAGCAAAACAATGTCCGGTCCTGTGCTATTCTCACAATTGTTCCAATGTTTGAACCCATTGTTGCAGTCACTGTATCAATCCATTTTGTTGAGGGTCTTCCCCTTTTTTGCTGACTCTGTACTTTGCCAAGCATGACGATCTTTTTTTACAGGGATTTGTCCCTCACAATAATATGTCCAAAGCACATAAGACAAAATCTTGCCATCCTCCCTTCTAAAAAGCATTTTGACTGTATTTTTCCAAGTTATAAGGGAATAAAATTGAGAGTTGACATTTCTCTTCCTTGAATGAAATTA
This sequence comes from Chrysochloris asiatica, assembly GCF_000296735.1. Classification (NCBI taxonomy): domain Eukaryota; kingdom Metazoa; phylum Chordata; class Mammalia; order Afrosoricida; family Chrysochloridae; genus Chrysochloris; species Chrysochloris asiatica. Next base: position 14,263,795 of record NW_006408544.1, read on the forward strand.
CAGTCCAATTGGGTAAAGAAAAATAAAATGACCATGAACACCCCTTATACTCTTCTCAAATAAACTACTCCCTGTTCCCCCAGTCAGTTCCATTCTTCCATGGTTTTGTGACTTTGTACATGGACACTCTTCTCCAGTACACCCGGCTAGTCAACCCAACTCATCCTTTTTGGGGGACCAAGAAAATCTTCCCAATGCCTCCCTTGACAGACAACCATGAATTTGTCCCTCTTTCCTCCACACTCCACTGCACTCTCTCACCCTAACCTAAAGCATTTGTCACACAGAAGAGTTACTTCACTGTTTTTCTCTCCACCAGGATAAACTCTTTGGAATCACCAGTCCCCAGAGCATTGTCCCGCAAAGAGTAGAAGCTCAGAAAATAGTAGCCAAATGACTAATTTAACTGATTTAATGTGAAATTTCAGTTCATTAGGGTATAAATCTGGAATGTTATTATTTTTCCAATAGTTACTAATAACTGTGCTCTGTTGAACCCTCCCTTTCACTACTGGGTAGTTGCTGTTGTTTTTAAGTGCTGTAGAGTCGGTTCCAACCCATGGTGACCCTGTATAGGGTTTCCAAGGAGCAACTGATGAGTTTGAAGTCTATCTTAAACTCTCAATCTGAGGTCATAACTTTCAGTCACTTTCACTTATTAGAACAGTCTCATTAGGGTTCTTTAGGACTCAATCCTATTTATGTACTTTTTATTCTTACTGGACTGGTAACAGCAAGGTCGGCAAACCTACCAAACAGTTTTGGAAACAGGGTAGTTATGAGTCAGAACTGACTCAACAGCACACAAAATCCTATTCCTGTTATTCAATGCTTCCCAACAACAACAACAAAGTTCACTCATATGGCCATAGTTGGAGAGGGCAGGGTCTATTGTACTCCTGTGGCATTGGGGTGAGAAGAGGGAGTAGGAGGTAGTGTGACAGCTCATAGTGAGGAAGTCCTCTTCTGTTGGGACTTAGATATTAAACTAGTCTGTTGTCTATAGTCTCTATGGTGGGGGACAGAGAAATTCCCATTGGCACTGCTAGTGAGTGCTCTCTCCATGCAGCTCCCTGTGCACTGGTGTTCTACTTTGAGATTTACCTCATCATCAACTGACATCCCCATTGTGATCTCTGACATTCCCCTGACAACTCTCACTGCATAAGAACCCCCACTGCATAGGCAAGTAGTCCTAATCTCATCTAATTTCTGTCAGCCCCAAACTCAGAGGTCTGTAAGAACATTCACAACTTTTCTGGGGTATGGCGAGGCTGTCCTTTCTTCTTTTGTCTGGCAAAACCACTACTCGTCTCTCCCCAGTGCTCTTCCTTTGCTTCATCAGAACAGGCCAGGCAGTTAAATGGACAAACAAGACGTCAGTCTACCCTTTCTTGGGGAGTACTGGTATGACAGAGTCCTGATGTGGCACTGTGGGCTAACTGCAAGGTTGGTAGTTCAAGCTCACCAGCTGCTCCTTGGAAACCCTATACAAGGTCACTGTGGGTCAGAATCAACTCCACGGCACTTAACAACAAAAACAACAACTGGTGTGACACAGCAGGATAAGCACTGGACTGCTAACCACAAGGTTGGAGGTTCAAACCCACCAGCTGCTCCTTGAAAACACTATACATGGGTGATATGAGTCAGAACCCACTTGACAGTACTAACAACAACCTTTTCTTGGAGTTCCTTAGCTTTGTTTTACAGAGGGAAAACCTTTCTTCCCAGGGGGATGTACTCTGGATGTTATCAGGGGGGACCAGTCCCTGGAGAAGGATGTCATGCTTGGTAGATGGTCAACAAAGAAGAGGAAGACCTTGATGTGATAGATTGACTCAGTGACTGAAATAATGGGCCCACAATAACAAGGTTTTGAGGATGGCACAGGACTGGACAATATTTCATTCTGTTGTGCATGGGATTGACAGGAGTCAGAAGTGACTTGATGGCACCTAACAACAATAGGGAAATGGAATGAGAGATAACAGCTTTTCCTCTTCCCAATCCTTCTAGGGGGAAGAGAGCAGAGTGTGACTAGTTTTAATAACCAGGAGCTTTTTGATCAATCTTTAGAACAGTGATTGTTCTGACTTGGTCTGTCTCTTTAAAAGGCAGGAACTTTGTGTCTTCTTTTAAGCTGTAAACTTTAGTTGTCAGTTCCTGGAAAAAGGGAGCACTCTGCATCTCATTCTATCCGGCACACTATTTTCCTGGAATTGATACTAGTACAAGGGAGGTTCAGAAAAGAGTATTTCCCTGAGGGTAGCCACAGTAAACTTCCTCAAGAGAATTATCTAAAGGTCTGCCTTAAAGGCAGGACAGAATTCGAATTTCTGGAGATACAGAGGTAGTCTGTTGTTGTTCAGTGCCGTTGAGTTGGTTCCAACTCATACCGACTTGGTATAGGAGCTTCTGAAGAGTGCCTGGTAAATTTTAACTGCCAACCACCAAACCAACCTTGAGGTTGAGCACTTATCCTGAAGCACCACACCAAGACCCCGAGGTAGTCTAGAGAGGGAAAAGAAGACAAGAAATGATCATGGCATCATATTGGAAATAGCACAGTGCTTGGCACATTTTATAAATGAGTGAAACTGATCTGCCTGTAATTAAATGTTCTCTCTAAATAAAATTAAAATATAGTAGGTACTTTGCAGACAGACAGACTGAATTCTAATCCCCTTGCTCCCATTTACTTAGGGATTTTCTGTAAGTCATATGTCCTCTCTGAGTCTCTCATTCCTTAATCTGAAAAAAAAAGGGGACGGGTGGGAAAGGATGATAAAATTATTTAGAGGGTTGTTGTGATGGTTAACAATGTGCATGGCACACTGTAATGGAAGAAAGTGCCACATGTCTAACCAGTTCATTTTCCTCCTGGACATTCAGCTCAAGGCCATTTCCCAGCTCCCATGAGGGACCACAAGATGCATTCTAGCCAATGAAATGTGAACAGTAGTGAAATGTGCCACTTCCAGTGTTGGTCCCTGAACCTACCATGCAATTTTCTACACTTCTTCTCCCTGCTGTCAGTGAGGCTGAAAGGGAAGAACCCCAAGAAGGAAATGCTAGAAAAAGAACTGTTCACAAACTTCTGGTCAATCTCTGACTGTGATGGGCAAGAAATAAGTCTTTGTTGTTTAATCCACTGAGATTTGAAATTGTTACAGAATTAACATGAATTACCTCAACTAATACATATAAGGAATGTGGTTCCTAGACTGTACTTACTAGACTGTGAACCACAAAGTCTGCAGTTCAAGCCCACCAGCTGCTTCATGGGAAGCAGATGGGGCTTTCTTCTCTTAAAAAGATTTACAGCCTTGGAAAGCCTATACAGGCTCTCTATGAGTCAGAACTGACTTGACAGCACTTAACAACATGTGAATTGAAGTGCTGTTAATCATACACAGGTAAAGACATAACATGACCAAGACCATTATACTTGACGCAAGTCCCTCTTACCCTTCCTGACCCTGAACACTTATAACCAGCCCCAGATCTCCTAGGTCTATGCAGGCCTGAAGATGATAGTGCCAGATAGGAATCCAGCGATCTTGGGGTCAGTGAGAGGACACAGGAGTTAGTAATTCCTACAAGGTTTGTACATGAGCAGGCAGATCAGATAGAAAAAACTAAAGTCAGGTAAAGCGACATCATCATTGATCCAGAAGACCATATGCCACCATCTACAGAACGAGGAGTTATGTGTTCTAACTCTGACTCTGAAAACATCTTGTAAGCAGTCTTGGGCAAGTCACTGTACCTCTTTGGAATTCAGTTCTATGTTTGGGGCAACATCAGTACTGAAGGATTAGCCCTGCCCCAGAAGTCTGGGATCCCCAAGATTGCAGAGTGGGTGAGGAATTTTCTGACTCACAGAGATCCCATAATTCCTTTTAGAAACTGACAAGTGAGCCAGATTCCCACCCCACGTGGCTGCTCATGCTCCTAAACCCCAGTCAAAAGGCATCTGTCACCAAAACAAGTGGCCCGCCATTCCAGCAGGGAGGAAGAGCTGGGAACAAATGGTGTTTTGTCTAAACAATTGTTTCCAACAGCAATTCCCTTTCCAGGATGGCCTTTTAAAAATTATTATTATACTTGTTCACTAATTAGGTTGATATACATAAATATTTCCAATGTACAGATAACATTCGCCAACATCTGAGGGAATCAACCGCCCTCAAATCGCCAACCCTGTTGAATCACCACCCACCAGGGCTGGAGGAATCTAAGAACTAGAGGCAGCAACTTGAGTTTCTAAGAGGAGAAGAACTTGCTAAAGATCACACACAAATGAGAGATAGGACCAAGATGAGAATGCAGGTTATCTTAACCTTGAATACAGTGTCACGTTGGTAACTGTTATTAATATGAATATTAGTCATCATTGTTAAACACAAATTTTGGAGAATATTATTGAATATTACTCTTTGTATTATTTTGGAACCAGACAGGTTCCGGATCAAATTCTGACTCTCTACTTACTAGCTAAGGAGCTCTGGTAGCGTAGTGGTTACGAATCGGGCTGCGAACCTTAAGGTCAGTGGTTCGAAACTACCAGCCGCTCCGCGGGAGAAAGATGAGGCTTTCTACTCCCGTAAGGATTTACACCCTCGGAAACCCTGTACAGGGTCGCTATGGGTCGGCTACGACTCGAAGGCACTTAACAACAACAACAACAACTTACTAGCTATATGCCACTCTTTACGTATCAATTGTCTTGTCTATAAAATGGGTAAATAATTTCCATCACCTTGGGAGGACTAAATGAAAATATTTACAAAGTGCCTGGCCCTTAGTAAGCAACTAATCATTGTTAATTAATGTTTAAAAATAAATAAGACCCAGAAAACAATGCTATGATTAAGAGCACAGATCTAAAGCTGGGTCATCGTAGTTTGAACCCATCTCTACCACTTATTAGCTGTGTGGCCTTGGACAAGTTACTTAGCCTCCTGAACCTTTCATTTCTTCATCTTCCCAATGGGGATGGGAATGGTGATGATGCCAACAGTAAGTATTTTTAAAATCTTAGTAATTATCATTTTTATTTAACCTCCTTTATGTTCAGTTTTTAAAGAAGTTTACACCAACCTCTCATGGTGATCTGAGAAGTCAGGAGGGGAACTATTGTTTTCCACTTCACAGAGGAGCTAAGTGAGACTCAGAGGAGCCTAGAGATTTTCCCTGGTCACAAATGAGGTGGCAGACACAGAACTTGAATATAAGTGTCTAGTAATAGGAGTCCTGGGCTTTTTCCTATCCCTGGCTATGACACCAGCAGCTCTAGGTCATAGGACAGAGTGAGGAGAGAGGGATTTCTGCCCCTCTCCCTCAGTCTTATTCCCAGTTCTGGTCAAAGCACCCCAAAGGCTAAAAGTGGACCAAGGGGGCTCATGAACCAAGAATATGAGGGAGAACAGATGATGCTGCATGGTTGGTTTCCAAAGTGGGCAGGAGAAGAAGAGGGCAATAACTTTAACTGGATTGATTTCACCTGTTGGGCCATTAACTTAATGCCTCCCACTTGGTTAGGAGAAAAGCCAAGCCTGGTTGCAGCTACTTACAGCCTGCTGCCTCTGCTACAGAAAAGAGCATTAAAGAAAAGAAAGAGGTGTAGGTAGAGGCCTCCAGACTAGGTGGACACTAGAGCATGACACTCAAGGTGCCTGTTGTTGTTGTTAGTGTCGTCGAGTCAGTTCCGAAACATTGCAAGCTTGTATAGAATTTCCAAGGAGGGGCTGGTGAGCTTCAACTGCCAACCCTGTGGTTCAAACTGACCTTGCAGGCCAGCGCATGAACCCATAGCAGCACACCAGGACTCCTTCAAGGTGCCTAGGACACTAAATTTAAGGAGACATTCACTCTCAGGATTGTGCAATGCCTCCTTGAATTTTGCATCTAAGTGCCTCCTGTGCCATACCTTGACCCAGAAGTGTGAAAAACCTTTAAATTGGGGATCAAGGGCCTGAGTTCAAGTCCAGACAATTAATTTCAGTCTTACTGTTTCCCAGAAGTGAGGGTGTGCATCCTTACACTGAAAGGCAACATAATGACTAGGTGAGAGGTGAGCTCAGTTCACACAGCAGATGGAAGCCTTTAGTGATCAGCTGTTCCTGTTCATTCCCTCCCAGCATAAAGGCATACTGAGCTCGCCATTCTCCTCCTTACTCTCCCTCTACAACCCAGCTGCAGGTTCACACTGGTCCAGCCCCTACCCCATGCACAGGCTACTCCGCTCCCTTCACTTCACTGCCTCTTTTCTCATCTCTGACTCTCCCAAGCATTTACTTCCCCTTAGTCACTCTGTAGGATAAGCACTAGACTGTGAACCGCTATGTCAGTGGTTCAAGCCCACCATTTGCTCTGTGGGAAAAAGATAAGGATTTTTCTCATGCAAAGATTTACAGCCCTGGAAACCCTATACAGGTCGCTATGAGTTGGAATCAACTCAACAGCACCTAACAACAACTCTAACCACCAAGGTCCTCCTTGTACTATACCCCCTTGCATAGGACATGTAAGGTCCCTTCTTGTCCCCAGACCCTTTTTCTGTGTGCTGGTCTCAGATCTCCACATAGGGTCCATGCCATGTTTCCTTTGTGACCATGAAGGATGACTTCCTTTCTCCAAGATTATTTCTACAGCTTAAAAATAGGAGTTGGTTCTCTAATGAAAACTCAGGAATGACTTCACAGAGTTGATGGTGATCAAGCATTCATACATGCTGACAGGAAGGTGAATTCCAGTAAAGGGAGGGCAGGCAGCAAAGACTGGAGGCTTGAAACAGCCCACACTGAATGGCCAGGTAAGGAGTCACATGTGCTGAAGCTGGAATGGGCAGGGTCAGGTCATGGGGGCCTGTTAGGCCAAGCAAAGGACCTTTTTCTTTCTGCTGATGGGCACAAAGGAGTCATAGAAGAATTCTGTGCAGCAGAGTGGCATGTCTGTGTTTTAGAAGAGGCATTCTGGCTGCTAAATGGAGCCCGTATTGAATGGCCAGGGAGGATGCCGATACTGGGATCCTGGGCATTAAGGTTTGTTGGGACTAGTGCAGTAGGAGGGTGGATAGTATGAGTGATAATAGAAGGAAGAATGGACAAGATGTGGTGCTTATCTGGACTCGGGGAGGAAGGAGTTAGTGGAGCTGCATCCTGTTTTCTGCATTCGTTCTCTGGGACTGAACCAAGGTAGAGAAGAGCCATGGATGTGGAGGTGCTTTATTTGTTGTTGTTGTTGTTAAGTGCCATTGAGTTGGTTCTGACTCATAGCCACCCTGTATAGGGTTTCCAAGATGCAGATGGTGGGTTTGAACCGCTGGCCTTGTGGTTTGCAGTTCAGTGCTGACCATACAGTACCACCCATTGTGGGTGGAGCTATTGTCACCTTCAGCATTAGCACAATGCTAGGTACATGTTCAGTAAATATTGTAGCTGTTCAGTAAATATTGGCTCAATAAATGTGAAAGGGAAAAAAGTCCACACCTTTAGCCTAAAATGGAAAGCTTGGCCCCGCTTAAAGAACTGGCAGTCCCTTTAATCATACTTTTCTCCCTCCCAATCAGGCACATACTACGAGGACCAGAACCAGAACTTGGCTCTTCCCATTTAGGGACCACATGCTATGGGAGGAATGCTTTCACACTCAGTACCTCATCTCTTCCCTGAAATGGTTGTCCTGAGGAAAAAATGATCAGGAAATGGGGACTCAGGTTTAGCAACTGGCCAAGGCCATCAAACCTGGGGTACCTCACTTGAGCTAAGGACCCTTATTTCCTTGAAGAGTGTGAACTCTTCACCTTTTAGAGAAAACAAGAACAAATTCCTGGAAGTCATCTGCTGTAACATTTAGCTGAAAAATGTTTCTTTAAGATATCCTGTCATCATCTCTTTTTTTCTTCATATTTCAGAGTCTTGGGCCACAGCTTTGAACTTAATCTGCTGGAAAATATAGCCTGCCATGTATCCTGTGACTCTGATCCAAAGCACAACTCTTAACCACTTCTCATTAAGAATATTCATTCATCACATCACATACAAGCCCCAGTAACTCCTCCATGACAAAGAAAATTAGGATAAAATTAGAAATTCAGAGTGCTAGAATTTTCCCTATTGTCAGACAAGAAAATTGAGGCCCAAAGGAGAAAAGTGACCAGCCCCGGGTCACACAGGCACTTAGTGGTATAGCTGACTTGAACATCAGTTTCCTAACTCTCAGTGCAGTGCTCTTTCTACCAGCCTTACGTAGTCTAAATGAAATCAGAAACTACACGGAGTCCTCCTGTGGGTCACTTCACTGTCTCCTGAGTACATTTTGTGTGGTTTGATTCCTGAGGGTCTGAGATGCCCACTGGACTCTTCACACACTTACTCTGAAAGTAGAGAAAAAACTACGTAGCAGGAATTTTCACTGTGATGTGAAAAGCCTGTGGAACTAGAAAAGAAAATGAGAGAAAGAGAGTTGGGACATTGTGGTGCAGTGAACCAATGTCTCTTCTAACCACGGTCCTTCTAAACTCCCACTAAACATTTTTGCCTAGATGGGTCTGGGTAAGAAAAGGTGGGAGGAGATGTTGACAGGAATATAATTTCGTTCTGAGTGATTAACAGGGTTAACTGCAATTGTAAAACCCTGGAACTCTTAACGTGTATATGATGAAATATCTCCGAAGAAGGAGGGGGACCTCATTATCATCAAGAAGAAAGAGACTTGAGTGAAACACATCCTTGGACACGAAATCCTTGTGCATGGAACCTCCTCAACCCAGAGACAGAAAACTGCAACACCAGGGGAGTAGCATCAGCAGAACCAAGCACAGGACACAATGGTGGACTTTCCATTCCATGGAGCAAGTAAAACTGAGCAACTCTGGTCAGGAGGCTTGCTTACAGAGTGGGATGCCTCCAGGTACTTAATATAGGAAGTCAGGTTTGCTAGTCTACAGAGCTAGAACCAAGGGCCTTCAGGCTGAGGCTTATGGTGGAGTGGTGTGTCCTGTGGACATTTATCAGCAGCCCTAAAAGAGCTTTGTAACATTGGCCAGGCAGAGGCCTGCCAATGGACACAGCTGAAGAGAGGCTGTCCAGACTGGAAAAACCGTGCTCTGAATATTTCTGACCTTATATTATAACCTATTAACTTCCGTAATAAGCCTCATTAACTGTGAGTATTTTTTCTAAATTCCATGTGGCCATTGCAATGAATGATCAAATCCAGCTGATTAGAGAGGTCTGAGGTAGGATGGTTTTGTGCTGATTTTTTACAGACATTAAAAAAAATAAAAAAGACATGCCAAAGGTCAAGGAAACTAATGAGCTCACATTTTTTATGAACCACACTTATGAACATCTATCTTGCTTCTGAAGGGGCCCAGGAAGATCTGGAAGGAGGCTAGGGTCACAACCCATGTAACAAAGAATGAGGTCTCACCTGGGACTGTGGAGATGGAAAGGAGGGGATAGCTCATCAATGAGCATTCACTGGAGAATATCTGTGTCCTAAACCCTTTAGGATAGACCATCAATTACGCATATGCAAATTCAAACTGAAGCTGAAGAAAATGAAAACAAGTCCACGAGAGCCAAAATATGACCTTGAATATATCCCACCTGAATTTAGACATCATTTGAAGAACAGATTTGATACATTAAGCATTAAAGACCAAAGACCAGAAGAGTTGTGGGATGAAATCAAGAACATCATATAGGAAGAAAGCAAAAAGTCATTAAGAAGACAAGAAAGAAGGAAAAGTTCAAAATTGATATCAGAAGAGACACTAAAACTTGCTCTCCAGCATCGAGATGCTAAAGTAAATGAAAGAAATGAGGAAGTCCAAGAGCCAAACAGAAATTTCAAAGATCTGCTCGAGAAGATAAAGCCAGATATTACAACAAAATGTGCAAAGATATGGAATCAGAAAACCAAAAAAGGAAGAACACGCTCAGCATTTCTCAAGCTGGGGGAACTGAAGAAAAAATTCAAGCCTCGACTTGCATTATTAAAAGATTCTCTGGGGAAATTATTGAATGATGCATAAAGCATCAAGAGAAGATGGAAGGAATCCACAGAGTCACTGTACCAAAGGAAATGGTTAATGTTCAACCATTTCAAGAGGTAGCATATGATCAAGAGCCAATGATACTCAGGGAGGAAATCCAAGGTGCATTGAAGGAATTGGCAAAGAACAGGGCACCAGGAATTGATGGAATAAAAATTGAAATCTTTCAAGAAAGTGAGGCAGCACAGGAGACACTCAATCATCTATGCCAAGAAATTTGGAAGACAGCTATCTGGCCAAATGATTGGAAGAGATCTGTATATGTACCCATACCAAAGAGAGGTGACCCAGTGGAATGCAGAAATCATCGGAATATCTCTTTGATATCCCATGTGAATAAAGTCTTACTAAAGGTAATACAGAAATGGCTGCAAACATACATTGACACAGAACTTCCAGAAGTACAAGCCGGATTCAGAAGAGGCCGTGGAATGAGGGATATCATTGCTGACGTCTGATGGATCTTGGCTGAAAGCACAGAATATCAGAAAAATGTTTATCTGTGTTTTATTGACTACGCAAAGGATTTTGATTGTGTGGCTCATGACAAGCTATGGACAACATTGCTAAGTATGTGTATTCTGGAACACTTAATTGTTCTCATGAGGAATCTGTACCTGGACCCAGTTGTTCAAACAGAACGTGGGAACATTGAATGGTTTAAAATTAAGAAAGGTGTGTGACAAGGTTGTATTCTTTCACCATACTTATTCAATCTTTATGCTGAGCAAATAATCCAAGAAGCTGGATTATATAAAGAAAAATGTGGCATCAAGATTGGAGGAAGATTCATTAACAACCTGCAATATGCAGATGATACAACCTTGCTTGCTGAAAGTGAAGAGGACTTAAAACATTTACTGAGGAAGATCAAAGAGCACAGCCTTTGATATGGATTACATCTCAATGTAAAGAAAACAAAAATCCTCACCACTGGACCAATAAACAACGTTCTTATCAACGGAGAAAAGATTGAAGTTGTCAAGGACTTCATTCTTCTTGGATCAACTATCAACACTCATGGAAGCAGCAGTCAAGAAATCAAACAAA
>NW_006408544.1:14276148-14289771 GCF_000296735.1 Chrysochloris asiatica
AGGCTTTCTACTCCCGTAAAGATTTACACCCTTGGAAACCCTGTACAGGGTCGCTATGGGTCGGAACCGACTCGATGGCACTTAACAACAACATGGCTCACTAAGTCTAAGAGAAAGTCTAAGAGACTATGATTCTGTGATTTTGCCCAAAGTTCTAGCTAAGCAGAACTTAAGGAGTGAAGAGGAGGCATACATTATGGGTCTGGGGGCAATGAAAAAAAGGTATTTGGTCTTTTCAAATCACTTGCCAATCTGTTATCTCATTTGACCCACATCTAGCTCAGAGGCTGGTATAGCATAAACCAAAAAACCAAACCAACTGCCATTGAATTAATTCTATCTCATGGCAATCCAGTATAGGGTTTCCAGGGCTGTGAATTCTTATAGGAGCAGAAAGCTTCATCTTTCTCCTACTAAGTGACTGGTAAGTGTTCAATTAATACTTGAGTGAATAATGTCTTTGTCAGGGTAACAAGTGTTGACCAAGTCAAAATTTTCTTAGATAAGAAGGACGATTCTGGGGCATCTCTCATGACTGGGGCTTGGCCCCAGGAACCACAGCATCTAGGGTCCCAAATGTCCTCAGATCATCCTATCACCCATCTCTGTCTCTATCTTTATACTGGTATCATTCCATTTACAGCAGGCATAACTTTCTCCCATGTGGCAGAGAACATGACCACCTACACATCCTGAGCCTCACATTCAACAACTCCCACTATCAGAAAGGATATAGGATTCTCTTCCCTTCACTTCAGTTTGAAAAGTCCCAATGAAGCCCTGTGATTGGCTCAGTTGAGTTACAGGTCTGTCATTGTATCAATCAGCTTTGGACAGTTGGTGGGATTACATAGTGCATACACTATTCCTAGAAAAGAAGGTATTGTTACCAGTCAAGCAGTTATTCCTATTGATTACTATCACACACACACACAAAAAAATGAAACCATCAATTTTTCATTTTTCACATTATCTTGTTGAACCTTAGAAATAACTATGATCAGGATATGAAAGGGTGTTCTTATCTGTTTGACAGATGAAAATAATGAGACTTAACAATGTCAAGTGGGACCCAAAGACACACAACTAGATTTAAGAGCTGGGATGAGAATTCATGTCTTCTGACTCTTAGTCACATATTTGATGAGCAAATAGATGACTAAGCAGCAACTGTAATAGCTACCATTTACTAAGTGCCAGAACTTTACATAAATTATTACATTTAATTCCTAAAACCATTCAATGTTGTTGTTAGATACCATCAATTCATTCCTGACTCACAGTGACATTATGCACAACAGAACAAAACACTGCCCTGTCTTGCACCATCCTCACCATTTATGTTTGAAGCCACTGTTGCCACCACTTACTTAGTCAAGCCATCTTGTCGGAGTCTTCCTCTTTTTCTGTGACCCTCCATTTTTCCAAGCATGATGTCCTTCTCCAGGGATGGGTCCATCTTGATAATATGCCCAAAGTACAAGAGACAAAGTCTTGACATCCTTGCTTCTAAGGAGCATTCTGGATGTACTAAGACAGATGTGGTTTTCTTCTGGCAGTCCATGTACTTTCAATATTCTTCACTAACACCATCATTCAAATGCATCGATTCTTCTAAGGTCGTCCTAATTCATTTTCCAACTTTCACATGCATATAAGAACACTGAAAATTTCATGGCTTGGGTCAGGTGCACCTTAGTACTCAAACTGACATCTTTGCTCTTGAACAGTTTAAAGAGATCTTTTGCAGCAGATTTGTCTAATGCAGTATGTCATTTGATTTCTTGACTGCGCCTTTTATAAGTGTTGATTAAGCAAAATGAAGTCTTTGACAACTTCAATCTGTTTTCCATTTATCATTATGTTATTTATTGCTCCAGTTGTGAAGATTTTCACGTTCTTTATGCTGAGGTGTGATCCATACTGAAGGCTGTAATCTTTGATCTTCATCAGTAAATATTTCAAGTCCTCTTCATTTTCAGCAAGCAAGGCTGTGTCATCTGCATATCTCAGGTTGTTAATGACTCTGCCTCCAAAGTTGATGCCACATTCTTATTCATATAATTCAGTTTCTTGGATTATTTGTTCAGCATATAGATTGAATAAGTATGGTGAAAGGATACAACCCTGATGCATACCTTTTTAGAAACTGATTATTCCTCATAAGCACAGTTAAGCGTTCTGGAATACGCATTCCTCACAATGTTATCCATAGTTTGTTATGATCCACACAGTCAAATGTTTTGCATAGTCAATAAAGCACAAATAAACATCTTTCCGCTCTTTTCTGCTTTCAGCCAAGATCTATCTGACATCAGCAATGATATTCCTAGTTCTACATTCTTTTCTGAATCCAGCTCATATTTTTGGCAGTTCCCTCTCAACAAACTGCTACAACCATTTTTGGAATTATCTTTATCAAAATTTTACTTACATGTGATATTAATGATATTTACTTGATTTCTGCATTCTTTTGAGCCACTTTTCTTTGGAATGGGACCAAATGTGGATCTCTTCCAATCGGTTGCCAGGTAGCTGTTTTCCAAATTTCTTGACATAAATGAATGACTGACTCTAATGCTGCATCAGTTTGTTCAAACATTTTTATTTGTATTTTGTCAATTCCTGATGCCTTGTTTTTCTCCAATGCCTTCAGTGCACCTTGGACTTCTCCCTTTAAAACCATCAGGTTTTGATCATATGGTACCTCTTGAAATGATTGCACATTCAACAATTCTTTTTGACACAGTGACTGTGTATTCCTTCCATCTTCTTTTGATATTTCCACCATCATTCAATATTTTGTCCATAGAATCCTTCAGTATTGCAACCCAAGACTTGAATTTTTTCATCAGTTCTTTCAGTTTGAGAAATGCTAAATGTGTTCTTCTCTTTTGGTTTTCTAATTTCAGGTTTTTACATATTTCATTATAATATTTCACTTTGTCTTCTGGAGTTGCCCTTTGAAATTTTCTGTTCAACTCTTTCATTTCATCATTTCTTCCAATTACTCAAGAACAAGTTTCAGAGTCTCTTCTGACATTCACTTTTGTCTTTTTTCCTGTCATTTTAATGATTGTTTTCTTTCTGTATATATGATGTTCTTGCTGACACCCCACAACACTTCTGGCCATTTGTGATCTTTGTATCAAACCTGTTCTCTAAATTCAAGTCATGTGCATCACTTCCAGGCTTGGCCCATAAAAACCTGCTGAATGACTGTAAAAATGACACCAACCATCCCTTCCATAGCACTCTCTGCTTCTCATCTGTGTGCAATGGTCATACAGAACTCAGTCGCTATATTCACAGTTACGGGTTAAGTTAACAGATTACAGGTCAGTGTTGGAAATGTTCAGGGCACAGTTCTTCCAGTCAGGACAGACCCTTCTTTGCCATGCCCACAGGCAGGCCTCTGGCTCTCAGACTCTTGGTCTGGCATCTGCTCTGCTCCAGAAATATTACAAAGCTCTTTTAGGGCTGCTAATAAATGCCCAAAGAGCACTCCACACCACTATAAGCCTCAACCCAAAGACACTCAGCTCTAGTTCCATGAGTCAGCAAACCGGTCTCTCCTAATTAAGTACCTTGAGTCACCCAGCTACACAAGTGAGCCTCTTGCCCAAAGGCACTCAGCTTTACTTGCTCCATGTGCTGGGAAGCTCACCACTCTGTCTTGAGTTCTGGTTCTTGGTTCTGTTGTTGCTGCTGCTACTCTACTACTGCTTCAGTGTCACAGCTTTCTGTCCCTGAATCGATGAGCTTCCATGCACATGGATCCCAGGACCAAAAGACTGTGTTTCACTCCTTGTTCTTCCTTCTTAATAGTAGTGAGATTCTCCCCTTCCCCTTTTCCTTCTGAGATGGCTCATTTTATATCCATGTAGAAGTCCAAGTTTTTACAATTGCAATTATTCCAGTTACTACTCACATCTGAATCATATAATCCTGTCAGCTCTTCTCCTACCTCCTTTTACCCAGGTACATGAGGAAAAAAAGTTTTGTTTTTTTTTAATGGGCATTACAAAGACTACAGGTAGAAGAGCCATATGAAGTAATTGAGGACACTGCACTGACCCTTCACACTCTTTCCTCATCTCTTTCGCCATGCCAAAGTCCAGGGTATGTTGACAGTCCCATAGAAGATTGTAGAGACTCTGTCAGCCAGAGTTGCTGAATAATGATATGGACCAGAGAACCCATCCTCCCCCATTTCTGTAATTTAGACTCTATCTAGGGTCACTGTGAGTCAGAACTGACTCCACAGCACACCACCAATGAGCAAGAAATTAGCAGCTGTTAATTTTGAGCCATTGGCCTTTTATGGTTTTATTTGTTATAGCAGTTGGTATTAAGTAGAAACCAAGGCTTGGTCATTCTAATCCCTTTGTGGGCCTCAAAGGAGTCTTGGTGTGTCTCTCTGTTCCCTCTGCCTCTGCCTCCTGTCCAATCTAACTCACTCTTCAAGGTTAGCTCCAGGTTCTCCTCCTCTATAAAGGTTTCTCTAACTCCCCACATTCTGCACCCCGACATAAGTGAGCCCCTACTCTTTTTCTACCTGCAATAGCCAACAGTTGCTGAATGTTGTTAGGCTCTGAGCTAAGACTTCACAATCCCTATGTCTTTTAGTCTGTGTACCATATAAAATGGGTCTACTGTTGCCATCATTTTAGAGATGAATCCCTTTAGAGATAAAGGGATTAAATGACTTGTCCAAGGCCACACAGCTAGTAAGTGGCAAAGCTAAGATTCCAACTCAGGAAGACTGCCTCCAGAGGTCCACACTTAATCTGTGCCACAACACAGCCTCTACCTATCCCCATTACTGTTCTCATAACCAATAAGAATTTCTCCTACGGTTGTTGTTGTTGTTGTTGTTAGATACTGTTGAGTCGTTTCTGAATCAGAGCAAACCTATGTACAACAGAACAAAACAATGTCCAGTCCTGCGCCATCCTCACAATTGTTCTGTTTGAGTTCAGTATTGCCATGGTAGGATTTTAAAATGCAAATTAATATAATGTGATCTGTTCATTAGAGTGCATAATTTATACTGAGCAGATCACAGGTAGTTGTAACACAGTGGAGACTAAGAATCTGCTTTAGGGGATGTAGAGAAATAGATGAAGAGGAGGGGTAGACGAGGTGTTCCTGTCATCTTTAGTACGCTTAATCAGAGGGGTTTGGGGATTTATAACTCCAGCAATGGTCAGTCAAGGTGATTGAAAGGTGAGAGAAGGCTGTGCTCATGACGGTGCTTGAGTGACATCAAAAGAAAGGCTGTTTCTCCTAAGCAAAAGTATGAATAAGTCTAATGCTGGATTTGCTCTGTGATGTTGAGGTTTTACAGTCATACACTTAAAGCTGTAAAAGCACCTTTATCATCAACATTCCTGAAGGAAAAATAACTTTGTTATGGAGAGTATGAAAGTCTCTAGCTCCTAACCTCTTCTTCCATATTGAAGCAATTGTCTTTGTAATTTCATTTTGGCTAACATGAGATTTCTTAGGAATGCAACCTTCACATTCTAGTAGAACACAGCACATGACTGGTGTCTGTTGCAATATCTGTCTCCCCTGCTTTGAGGCCCTGAAGGTGAGACTAGGCCTGCTCCACTGCTGGGGCCTCAGACACCAGCACAGAGCCTGGCACAGGGCAAGTGTCCAATGGTTATTTGCTAACTGCAGTCTCTTCCACTACCCACTATCTCTCCTGAGAATCCATCTTTATTTCTCTTCTCTGTCATGTGTTGACAAATGTAACATCACTAGGAGGCATGACTCCCCACCCTCCTCTATTTCTTTCAATAAAGCAGCATTCTCCAGAGCCTACATCCATGTGAAATCACAACCACACACCCTCCAGTGTCATTACAAAACTCTTAGCAGTCCAAAGAGACCCGAGCTCAAACCTCAGCTCTACTACTCCTTAGCTCAATGATCTTGGACAAGACATGCAGCCTCTTTGAGCCTCAGCTTCTTAATCGGTAAAATGGAAATAATAATATCTAATGCACAGGGGTGTTGTAAAGATTAAATGAGAGAATGTAAAGAAGCTGGAAGAGTATCTGACATATAGGTATTAAACAGGTGAGAGTTGTTGTGGTTTAGCACTGTTTCTTCCTCATAGAAGCCCTGAGAATAAACAGAGATGGTCCTGATATTATCTTAGAGAAACCAAGCCTCAAAGAACCTAGGTGATGAGTCCTGAATGACACAGGCCCTTCTAGCTCCTTTTCTGTTTCAGCACACAGTTGGCTCCAGAAGCTCATTCATAGCACATAACAACAGTTCCTTGAGGGGATGACAAGTGACTGTCTTGGTGGTCAAGAGCTTGGATGAACTAGCTGAGTCTATGGACTCAGTTTCTTTCAATAAGCCAAGACCACATCTCAAGTAGTAATGTGATGGTGATCTCTGTTATGCACCAAGATGTGAAAGCCCTAGGCTCTGCTTTCTATACATCAGAGGAGAAGGAAAGTCACTTATCTCTGAGCTTCCATTTTCTCACTTATCCCTGGAGATAATGATACCTGCTTGGTAGAGTTAAGGAGCCCTGGAGGTACAGTGAGCTAAGTATTGGGTTGCTAACAACAAGGTTGATGGTTCAAATCTACCAGCCACTCCAAGGGAGAAAAATGAGGCTGTCTGCTCCCATAAAGATTTATAGTCTCGGAGATCCTATGGAGCGGCTCTACTCTGCCCTATAGGGTTGCTATGAGTTGGAATTGACTGGACAGCAGTGGCTTATAGAGTGGTCCAAGGATCCAGTGAATCATTGCACATAAAATACGTAGCATAGCAGCTGCTTTTCACAGGTGTGGCCAGTTAACAAACGATTATGATGATAGTGGTGGTGGTAGCATGATGTTGTTGATGATGATGATGTCATAAAACCTCTCTTCAGTCAGATTTGGCGCCCACCTTGAAAAGTGTTGAGCAGTTTTGTCCCAAGGGGTCAGAGAACACTATTGGCAGGGTAGATCCCTGTGCCACTGGATGTTACTGGGCCCAAACCATGCACTGCCTCCACTTCTCTCCTTTAAGTCCCTGACTGAAGAAAAGCCCACACAATAACTAAAAAGTAGATGACTCAGCCACAGTGATTTTTAATAGAGGCTTTGGTCCCAAACCCAGTTCTGAGAACTGAGCTGACCCATAGAGGGCTCCTTGACCTGCATGAGTTGGACTCCTATGGTCAGAAGCAGTAGACCCCCAAGAAATTATTCTAGCCCTTAACCAGACTCAGTAGCCAAGTTAAAGAGGTTCCCTTGGCCAAAGATGGAATATCTTGAAAATGACTGAAAAACAACACATTTATTTTAAACTATGAATTCATCATGATACAAAATCATATCATTGGTCACCTTTAGGTAATTTTAAAAAGTGAAAATAAATGAAAAGAATCAAGCCCTTGTCCTGTAACAGTTTATGAGACGTTACTCTTTTATAGGATTCCAGCTAACAAGTAAAGAAAAAAATTATCATGTCACTCTTATACAAATACTGAAGAAATATTGGGTCTAAGCAACGGTCATTATTGACTACTAACTACAAAAAGAGAGATGACAATCAGATATTTTGTGCTTCCTGATAAAGTTCACACCACCACTTTTGAAGCATTTGTACCAAAAAATCAAAAATGAATCTTATGAAGCATACAGATTTAACTACTGATTTACAGGAAATACAGGGGACAGAAAACCATACTAAACAAAGACCTGAGAATACAGTCATCAAAGTTCGCATGTGGTAAACAACTCCGTTTCAAGGCCTTCAAAAAGTTCATGGGAAAAGTCCACGATCTTAATTCAATTGTTTTTATGAACTTTTTGAAGTCCCTTCATACAGCTGGAGAAAAACAAAAGTGCAGGGACTTACAGATTAAAGGAGATTTAAAAGACACTCTTAGTCAGTAGCAACATATAATACTTTATTGGACCCTGAGTCAAACAAATTTTCTTTAAATTATGAATTAACCTAGGATATTTGAACACTGGCTAGCTATCTGGTGATTTAAGGATTTTTCTGTTGTTATTTTTTAGGTATACTAATGACAAGATCAAAGATCAAAGACCACAGCCTTTGGTATGGTTTGCATCTCAATGTGAAGAAAACAAAAATCTTTACCACTGGACCAATAAACAACATTCTTATCAATGGAGAAAAGATTGAAGTTGTCAAAGACTTCATTCTTCTTGGATCAACCATCAACACACATGGAAGCAGCAGTCAAGAGATCAACGACGTATTGCATTAGGCAAATCTGCTGCACAAGACCTTTTTAAAGTGTTGAAGAGTGACGATGTCAGCTTGAAGTCTAAGGTGCACCTGACCCAAGCCATGATATTTTCAATAACCTCATATGCATGTGAAAGTTGGACAGTGAGTAAGGAAGATTGTAGAAGAATTGATGCATTTGAGTTATGGTGTTGGGGGAGAATATTGAAAGTACCATGAGCTGCCAAAAGAACAAACAGATCTGTGTTGGAAGAAGTGCTGCCAGAATTCTCCTTGGAAGCCAGGATGGCCAAACTTCATCTCTCATACTTTGGACATATTGTCAGGAGAGACCAGTAACTGGAGAAGGATAACAGGTTGAAGTTCAAAGAAAAAGAAGAAGACCCCCCAGCGAGATGGATTGGCACAGTGGCAGCATCAATGGGCTCAAGCATGGCAACAATTGTGAGGCTGGCCCAGGAACGGGCATTATTTCGTTCTGTTGTGCATAGGGTCACTGAGTCGGTACTGACTCGATGGCACCAAACAACAACAATGACATTATAGTTATGAATTTTTAATGAACCCTTTATAAATATAATGATATGCTGCTTGGGTTTTCTTCAAATAATCTAGAAATAGTGTAGGTTGTGTAGAGTGGATGGGAATCGATAAAGCAAGACTGGCCATGGATTGATGTGTTAAAGCCGGGTGCAAGGCATGTGGGGTTCTTTAAATCATTCTCACTACTTTGTATAAGTTTGAATTTTCCATATTAGAATTTTTTTAAAGAGCAAAGGCAAAATAAGGATATTTTTAAATAACAAAGGTAATGAAGAAATAGGAGGGAATTGCAGTTGTTCAGATGGGAGAGCTAGAGATAGTTGTGAGGGTGACCTGGCTGTGACATCTGTCACCCTTCCTCCCTCACTGCTCATGTGCGTCCCACCACAAGCTGCATGCTCAGTTTAAGAGAACGACCTTCCCCAATAGAGGAGGACCATCCTTTATTCAAGGGTATACAAGAAGCTACACACCCCAGCTAGAACCTCCAAACAAATTCTCAAGAGAGAACAAGGTAAGAGTTTAGGAAGAACAATGATTAGCTAGGCTTTGGACATGTTGATTTTGAAGTACCATGCATCCACCTTTAAACATATAAGTAGAAACAATACAGCTTGGGAAAATCATTTCTGAGTCATTTATGAAAAAATGTCAAATCTGAACAAACAAGTTCCAACACAGCTAAGGAAAGTCTCATCCTTTCCACTTCCTATCCAACCAAGAAAGTAGTTATTTCTCTCACCCTGTGCTTCCTGTCTATAAGCCAGTTTTGTAGTGTGACAAACAACTTCCCTATTTCCATGGTGACTCAAATGTGATACAGCTTTTGGGACCAAGAAACCCTGGTGGTGCTGTATGATAAACACTGGATTGTTAACCTCAAGGTACATGATTCAAACCCACAGAAGAATGATGAGACTTTCTGCTGCTGTACACATAGACATGGTCACTGTGAGTCAGAATCAACTCAATGGCTGTGGGTTTGGGTTTGGCATTTGGTACCTTGGAAACCATCAGAGAAGGGTGGAAACCCAAGTAGGAAGCAAGAAGCTGCTCATAGTAAATGACTTCACTTCACCTGACAGAGGGAAACTGAGGCTCAGAAAGCTGAAGTAGCCCATCAGGCACAGAGCTCAGGCACAGTAGAACTAGCCACTTGAGAAAGCAGAGAATGGAGAGTCAAAGGAACCTGGAACTGAGCCCAGCCCTGAATTCCCTGGTTGTGTGACCTTGGTATGCTCATCATCTCTCAGAGGCTTTGATTCTTCATCTGTAAGGTGGGAATACTAGTCATACATGCAATACACAGCAATAGGTAAGCAGACATGGTTTGTAAGTTGCTGAGTACACTACAAAAGTTAGTTATTACTGGGTGGTTGTTGTTTATTATTTAGAAAATTCAAGCTTGGTACCTCCTGCTTAAGTCCCTTCCCCCACATCATCACTAACAACAGACATTACCTAAGCACCTAATCTCCTTTCTTCTTGGTCTTATGTGACATTCCATCAGCAGCCTCCCTGCCTGGCACTCACGGAGCCTCCAGCAGAGCTCAGGGATCTCAGGAGCTGGTCCAGGAAGGCTTTGGATAGGTAACATTTTACATGAGGAACCCACTGAAATCCTTTTCACTCCAAGCCCCTGAGAGCCCCTTACTCACATATCTGACCACAGCACTGATTGTGTAAAACCTTCTGAGGACTCCTCAATGACTGTAAATTCGTCTGGACCTCGACATTAGTACCACCCACCTGCTCAGCCCTCCAACCACACTAGGGAACGTGCCATTCCTGCTTCTACTGCAGAGGTCTTCAGTTGAGTCCTGAGTTCTTCAACATGCTGTCTCTAACCCAGCTTTCCTTTCCTTAAGCATGAAGGATAATATAGCCTAGAAACT
This sequence comes from Chrysochloris asiatica, assembly GCF_000296735.1. NCBI lineage: Eukaryota > Metazoa > Chordata > Mammalia > Afrosoricida > Chrysochloridae > Chrysochloris > Chrysochloris asiatica. Next base: position 14,286,828 of record NW_006408544.1, read on the forward strand.
AAGGCTCTCCACTCTCTTAAGTGGCAAAAAGAGCAGGGACCTTGTCCTCTGCCTTCTAATTGTTTCCTAGAAACAGACTTTGAGATGGAGAGTTGTGTGTAGAAGACTTGTCTAGAAGTACTCCCAGGAGTTATACCTATAACTGGGCAGAGGGACAAGCTGGCCCACAATGAACTGCAAGTGATGTCTCAGCTGATCCCCAAAAAGGCATGGAGTTTTGAAACTGAGACAAGCCCTCAGTCTGAATTGAGGCAAGAGGGCTGGGCTTTTATATCCTTACCTCAGCCAGTCACTGGCCATGGCCGTCTCCTGAGAGGAGGCATAGGTTTGGGTAAGGTTGTTCCTACAGCCAAGTGCAATTTCCAGGAAGCCAAGCACCTTCCCGGAGTTCCCCTGTGGCTCTCTAGGATAAGCACTTGACTGTTAACCACAAGGTCAGCAGTTCAAAATCATCAGTCGCTCCTTGGAAACCCTATACAGAGTTGTTCTGAGTCAGAACCAACTCCATGGCACTTAACAACAACAACAACAACAACAACAAAGCACCTCACCTGGGAGACGTGAATCAGCCCTGGATAGGTAGTCTGGACAAAGCACCAGCAGCCAACATAGCCTCTGACAGACCTGAGTTTGAAATTTGCTTCTGTCACTTACAGCTGTGTGACCTTTGTAGGGATAAAAATAGTCTCTGCCTCTTACGGGATGTTGGGAATCTTAAATAAGAAAGAACTGTCTGGATAAAAATGGCATCTTGAACTTTAATGCTTGTCTCCTCTCTTCTGTATCCCCTCCCCGTAAAACAACAGTAAGGAAAAGAGCATTATATAAACCCCCAAGGACAAGAAGAAAGGAAGAGAGGTCATTAGTGGACAAGAGAGCTCAACAAATTTCTCTAAGATTGAAAAGGGATGAAGGAATGAGTAGTACTTATTTTGCAGTGTGGTGGAAGCCACAATGCCACCTAAGCTCTTAGGATCAACCACCACTGAATGAAAACTCTCAAAAAAACACACTCACTTGTCCTGGAAAGTTTATGAGCTGAATAGGTCATATATGTCCAGCAGGCTGTTCCTTAGCATATCCATAAACATCTCCAGTTAATCTGCTTTCCCAGGAATAACTGTTTATTCCCAAACCTGTCTATGCCAGTCGTACTTGCTTATGTAATTATGTGATTCAATTTAATATTAATAAACCAATAAAATATGACTGTGAGATGGGAGTTGGTTTTATGAAAACCAAGTTGAATGCCTTCAAAGACTCAATGAAGGCAGATTGCTTTCAAAAAATTATTCAAACGAGTCGCAGCCAAGCAATTGTAGCAGATTGGGAGGAAATCATAGAAATCTAGGAGGAATCTGCATTCAGGTCGTTTCATAAGTGTCTTTTAAGTTTTAGCTGAATGATAAAGACTCTGAACCTGGAAAGAGTAGACAATGCTGTATGTATGGGTTTGTGCAATAAAGGTCTTAATAGAATGCTAGTTAACCTACCTATATTCAAAGAAAAAGAAATAAACTTTTTTTTTAAGTTTATGATATATTTCTCCTTTTCTCATGAGTGCTCACTTAAAACTATTTTCTTTTATTATTATTCACCAAACTGGCATTGATCTATACTGAGCCAAATAAAACCTACAGGTGTACCAAAGAGAAAAAAGCCATCCACTTCACAGTCATGGTGGGGATGAGATCTGGATGCAGGAAAAAGCTGAAAACAGGACGATAAACTGAGTCTGCCTATGGGTCAGTTAGACCTCAGCCCTCTGCCCTACTCTGTAAAGAATGTAGCTGCAGGAAAGAGAATCTCAGACCTAGCCTATTTGCCACGTTAAGTGCTTCAAAGAATAGAGTTAGCCCAAAAGTATTGCTACTAGGGTTCCAGTTCATATATGGGCAGATTTATTCCAAACAAAATGTGTTTAGACATATCTCTGTGATCACTGGACAACTGTAGACAAGTTGTCTCAGATGCTGTAAAAAAAAAATAATAATAATCAAAACTGTGGCTTCTGAGTCAGTTAAATTTAAGGCATAGAGGTCAGCTCAGAAGATTAACACAACTGTTCTTTGGGAATTCCAAAGGGCTGTGGAGCTGCAGGATAATGTGCTGGTCTGCAAGGTCAGTTTGAATCACAAGATGGTGGATTCAAACCCTACAGCTGCTCCTCAGAAACCCTATATAGGACACTATGGGTCGGAACCGACTCAACAGCACTTAACAACATCAGCAATCTTGAAATTTTTCTTGATGAACACAGAATGATCACAGGGGCCTATTATGAAGATGCTTTAAGAAAATTGAAAACTGCTATGGTGAGAAAAAGTCCAGGAGAGTTGTTGTTGTTGGGTGCCATTGAGTCGGTACTGACCCATAGTGACCTTATTCACAGCACAACGAAACACTGCGCGGTCCTGGGCCAACCTCACTACTGTTGCCGCGACTGAGCCCATTGATGCTGCCACTTCGCCAAACCATATCGCTGGGGTTCTTCCTCTTTTTCTCTGACCCTCCACCTTACCAAACATGATATCCTTCCCCAGCAACTGGTCCCTCCTGACAATATGTCTGAAGTATGAGAGACGAAGTTTGTCCATATTAGCCTCCAAGGAGCACTATGGCTGCATTTCTTCCAACACAAAACTGTTGATTCTATGGGCAGCCCATTGCACTTTCAATCTTATCCTCCAACACCATAACTCAAAAGCATCAATTCTTCTATGGTCAATTCTTCTACTTTACTTACTGTCCAACTTTCACATGCATATGAGGTTATTGAAAATACCTCCTTAGTCCTCAAACTGACATCTTTGCTTTTCAACACTTTTAAAAGGTCTTGTGCAGCAGATTTGCCTAATGCAATACATTGTTTGATTTCTTGACTGCTGCTTCCATGAGTGTTGATAGTTGATCCAAGAAGAATGAAGTCCTTGACAACTTCAAT
>NW_006408544.1:14289871-14290794 GCF_000296735.1 Chrysochloris asiatica
AAGACCCCCAACGAGATGGATTGGCCAAGTGGCAGCATCGATGGACTCAAGTGTGGCAACAGTAGTGAGGTTGGCCCAGGATCGGGCAGTGTTACTTTCTGCTGTGCTTAGGGTCACTATGAGTCGGTACCGACTTGTTGACACCTAACAACAACATGCCCTTTAGGGGACATAAGAGAAATGTCCAAGGCTCTGCCCTCCAAGATCCTTCACTTTCCATCAAACTATGAGCCCTAAACCCAGAAAAATGGTATAATTGTTCTTCATAAAACCTTGTTAGGCAGAACTCATCAGATAAAGAATCAAGGCTCAAAGAAGGGAAACAATTTGCCCCGACACACAAATAATGAAGCAAAGCCCTTCTAGTTCTTTCCTCTCTGAGTCATATCGCTTGCTCGGCTTGTCCAGTTGTTCTTTCTTTTTGGAAGGAGAGTAGAGGAAGAAGCACGTGGACCTCCTCTACAGAGCTGCTGTGGACTGGCTACCTAAGATGAGATCTACTCTTGCAGCTTGTTAAAAATACTGATCCCCAGGTCCTATTCCCAAAGATTCTGGTTTAGATGATTTTAATAGGGTTCAAGAATCTGTATTTTTAAAAAAGAAATGATGTAAACATTCCAATTTACAGCAATGGCTGAAAGCAAGAGGACTCACCCACAAATATTTCTTGACTCCCACCTCCCTTGAAAAGCTCATTGAGTAGTGTGGAAAAGTCTATCTCTTGCTCTGTCTCTTTCTCTCACACACAGAGTACAAATTGAGGGGAGTTTGTGGATCACATGCAAGGGTTTTACCTAAAGTCTGTGAGAATCTAAGATTTCATTATTCTATGGAGCTCTGGTAGCGTAGTGGTTACAAATCGGGCTGCGAACCTTAAGGTCAGCGGTTCGAAACTACCAGCCGCTCCGCGGGAGAAAGATGAG
>NW_006408544.1:14296884-14302372 GCF_000296735.1 Chrysochloris asiatica
AATCTTTAAGGGAGCAGAAAGCCTCATCTTTCTCCCGTGGAACAGCTGGTAGTTTTGAACTGCTGACCTTGCGGTTTGCAGCCTGATTTGTAACCACTGTGCTACCAGAGCTCTCAGGAATGTTTTCCATCACAATGGTGCACCTGCTCATTCTTAGAGGGTTGTGAGGGCTGTCCTGAGAATTTCGCTGGGAAGCATTCCACATCCATCCAACAGCCCTGATTTTGCCCCTTCAGGGTTCTCTGTGTTCCCCAAACTCAAAGAACATTGAAAGAAACATGATTTGAGTACCTCCTTGGTATGTGCCGTTGAGAAATGGCTAATGGGTTTGAAGTGCCTACCTTGGAGTTCAAACGGACTTTGTGGTCCGGTGCTTATTCTATAGCATCACACCAGGACTCCTGGGAAAGGACTGTTGTTGTTGTTGTTGTTGTTGTTGTTGTTGTTAAGTTCTTTCAAGTCCCTCTTGCCTTCACAGGACATCCAGTGCCAATCAGCTTCTTGGACCTTTATCTTTAATTATAGGCAAAAGCCAAGGTCCACTAAACATTAGCAATAACTCCAACTTGAACAACTTGAAGAAGGGATATATAGACAGGAAGAGACCACAATAAACCAAACAAGGTAACTAGAGAAGATGGAAATAAAGAACTGGAGTGGGGGGAAATCACTAATTAAAGTAAAAACTAAGTAAAGAGGTTGTATCTATATTATGAGGAGGGGAAGGAGGCAAAAATAAATTAGAACTCTTGGAGATTAAAAGCATGATGGCTGAAATGACAAATGCAGAAGGATTGGCATATAAATTCAAAGAAATAACTTAGAGGTAGAACAAAAAAACAAAGAGAAGGGGAAATGAGAGAAAAGAGACCTGGGAGACCAGTCCTGGAAATCCCAAACCCAATTCCTAAGAGCTCCAGAGGAAACAGAGAGAAGCAGATTATTCAATAAATGAAAAAAGAAAATTTCCCTGAACAAAGAACACAAATCTCCAGATTGAAAAGAGCCACCCAGGCCCCAGAACAATGAATGACAAAAGCTGCCATCTTGTCACATCAGCATAAAATTCCAGAACTCCAAGGGTAAAGAGAAGATACAAAAAAACTTTTTTAAAAGTTCAAAATGGTGTGTGGGGCTGGGGGTGGGAGGACAGTTACATATAAAACTAATTGGAATCTGAAGGCATAAGGCTTCTCAGCATTAACTCTGACAGTGAAGCAGTCCAACCCAGAATTCTATGCTTAGCTGAATTAACCATCAAGTGTGAGGGTAGAATACAGATAAATTCACATATAGGAATAGTGCCCCTTTCGGCCCAATGTCTTAGGAAAACACTGGAGTTTCCAAAAAACAAAACAAAACAGAGTAAACCAATATAGACAGAGAGAGGTCCAAGAAACAGGGGCATAGGGAAAAGGCCTTGGAAGACAGGGTCCCTACAAACACCTGGGCAGGACAGACCCAGAAGGAAATACTCCCCCTACCCCATAAAAGGAGTAGAAATATAGATTATTCAAGATGACAAAGCTTTTGTGTATGGAATGAAAGGTGGGTTGCAATTCTGATAGAGCTTTTTGGAAAATGAAAAACTACATTTTCTTAATATTAATGCAGATTACTGAGTTGTCTGTCTAAAAATAGTGTTCCTGCTATACTGGGCAGGAGATGGGATTGGAAGAGAGCTAACTCTTTATTTATTCCAAACAGGAAGGCAACAGATAATGTCTAAAGTTGGTAAATTAAGAAATAGCAGTATAAGCATATTACTTCGAAATATGTAGGTGAAGACGCTGGTAAAAACGGCTAAAATGGTTGCTTCCAGAGCGCAGAACTAGGAAGATAGGTTGGGTAAGAAGGCTGTTTTTCAGTAAGTCTTTCAATTTGTGTCCGGAATGGGCTTCAGATTTCTTAAAGTGTTTTCACATTTCTCATATCTCACCAGCCCCCTATGGCAGAGGCAGGAAACTGAGACCCAGAAGGAGTAGTGACCTCTCAAGGTCACACAACAAGGCCTGGACCCCCAGCGCATGTTCAGAAGATGACTGTTCTCCCTCCCCCAATTCCCAACACACACACACACACACACACACACACACACACACACACACACACACACACAGGGCACCAACAACCCCGCAGGAATCCAGCGCGTCTTGGACCCCCGGCCCCGATGCCTAAGACAGTGTTTCGAGGTGTCATCGACCTCGGCCCCGACAACGGCGGTGTGGTTACTGCTGGTCCTCAGCCGACCACTGCCCTTGCACCGCCCGCCGAGCCCACACTGTCCTTGGGAGGACACGCGGGGAAACCACGCGCGGTGCGGCAGCGCCCCCTGCCGGACACCGGCACTCAGCACTCCGCCGTTCCCAGCCGTCCTCACTAATGAGGTTCGGGCCCCAGTAGCTTGGCTCTTCAGTGCAGGCTCCGGCCGGGACTAAACCGTCTCTGGCTCGCCTATGACTCGGGGACACTGTAAGGGGGAAAAAGCCCTCCCCGAAATCACAGGACGCGTCAGCCGCTGAGCTTCCCTTCTTGGAAGTTAGAGAGGGCGTGACCTCTCTAGAGAGGGGCTAGAAATGATGGTGACCTGCACAAGGTCACACAATAAGTCGCTGGCACAATCGGGACTGGAACCCACGCTTCTGGTGAGATCTCCCAGGAACTCGAACCTTGGGGTTTCTAGAACTCCTCAAACTGGTCTCTTGAGCTTTAGGAAAGAGCTACGGGCAAAGGGAGAAAATTGAGGCCCTGTCTCACTGGCACCGACCCTTGGGTGACCATGGGCAGGAACTTTGCCTCTCTCCCGGACTCGGTTCAGCCTGTGTGCAAATGACCTCCAAGGGTGCTTCCCTCGCCCAGCCTAGGGCTGTGTTCCGCGCTTCGTAGCCGCTCGCCGAAAGCGTCAACGGCGGCCGCGGCTGACCCCTGCTGGCGGAAGGAAGAGTCGTCGTGTTCAGGACTGTCTCGGCCTGGCTGAGATGTCTGACTGCTATGACCCCTAGGCCTGTCTGAAATGTCTCACACCCACTGCGGAATCCCAACCTGCAGGAGGAATGCTGCGCGCAGTGCTCACACCGAGAAACTGACTCAGAGAGGACCCAGACCGGCCTGGTGTTAGTGCCGTTCAGTCGGTTCCAACTCTCAGCGACTCTGTGTAGGGTTTTTGAGGAGGGGCTCGTAGGTTTGAACTGCCCACTTTGCAGTTATCAGTTCCGTGCTTATCCTTACCCGAGGGCCTAAGAGTATTTAATAACCTCCACTGCAGGATTTAGTTGAGGAGACCTCTGTGTTTCCACGAGGAATCCAAGGCTTCAGTTCTCAATGAGAGCAGTACATGAGGAGGTTATGGACGCTGGAGCCTGCTTGCCTGGGTTTGAGTCCGGGCTGTGTCTTTTCTAATGACCATGGACATGTTCCCTATCATAGACCCTTTACATACATGAACTCTGCATTACACACTAACCCTATAAAGTAGGTACGTTATGATTTCCATTTAACAATGAGGAAACTTATTCACAGAGCTTAAATAACTTGTTCAAGTTCACACAAGAAATAGTGGTGGAGCTGGGACAAAAATCCAGGTAATTTGGCTCCAGAATCCCTCTTCTCAACTGCTATACTATACGGGGATGATAACAGTACCCACATTATAGGGTTGCCATGAGGATTTTTTAAGCTGATGAAGGGCCCTTGGATTTAGCAGGGAGCAAATGGCCCAGCCCCTGCTGTTTTGAAGCTGCTAGCCATAAAGGGCAGACAGATGTTGAACATGCCTAAGGAACACTAAGTGCTCTGAGAAGGTATCCCAGATGCCCACAGCCCACAACTTGGGAGATGACTGGGAAAGGTGCTAAAGAGGGATAGAAGGTTAGTAACAGAGAGAACTCAGAGAAGGAAAGAGACACTTGAGGCTACTGCTGAGTAAGGTGATCAGACCAGGCAGCTTCTAGGCTGAGTCTTAAGAGATAAAATACTACCATAAGTCAAATAGTATTGCTACTAAGTTTCCAGTTCAGATAGGTTTGTTACAAACAAAACATGTTTAAACATCCCTCTGTGGTCTCTGAATAGCTGCAGACATGTTCTTTCAGTAGCATATTTATCTAAGTCTGATTAGGGGCCTTTCAAAACAAAGGTTCCATCATGACAGTGGCTTCTGAGGGAATCAGATGGGCCAGTTTCATTCAAAGTAGATCAGTGAGCTCAGAACTTTATGGCAACTGTTTTGGGGGATTCTAAATTGAATACAAATTGAAATCTTCCAATAAACTGATGCAGCACTGGAGGCACTCATTCATCTATGCCAAGAAATTTGGAAGACAGCTACATGGGCAACTAATTAGAAGAGATCCATATTTGTGCCCATTTAAAAGAGAGGTGACACAATGGAATGACAAAATTATTGGACAATATTATTAATACTGCATGCAAGTAGAATTTTGCTAAAGATAGTTCAAAAACAGCTGCAACAATACATTGACAGGGAAATGACAGGGGCTCAAGCCAGATTCATATGAGAATATAGAAGAAGGGATATCACTGCTGACATCAAATGGATCTTGGCTGAAAGCAGAAAATACCAGAAAGATGTTTACTGTGCTTTATTGATTATGCAATGGCTTTCAACTATGTAGATCATGCCAAACTGTGGACCACACCGCAGAGTATGAGTATTCTAAAAGACTTATTTGTGCTCATGAGGAATCTGTACACAGGCCACATAGGCAGCCATTCCAACAGAACAAGGGAACACTGAATGGTTTAAAATCAGGAAAGGTATGTGCCAGGGTTATATTTTTCCACCATATTTATTCAACCTGTATGCTGAGTAAATAATCTGAGAATCTAGATTATATGAAGAAAAACATGGCATCAGGATTGGAGGAAGACTCATTAACAACCTGCGATACGCAGATGATACAACCTTGCTTGCTGAAAATGAAGAGGACTCAAACAAAATACTGATGAAGATCAAAGACTACAGCCTTCACTATGCATTGCACCTCAATGTAAAGAAAATTAAAATCCTCACCACTAGATCAATAAACAGCATCGTGATAAATGGAGAAAAGATGAAAGCTGTCAAAGACTTCATTTTGTTTGGGTCCACCATCAACTTTCATAGAAGCAGCAGTCAAGAAACCAAACTGCTTTGTATTGGGCAAATCCGCTGCACAAGATCTATTTAAAGTGTTCAAGAGCAAAGATGTCAGTTTGAGGACTGAAGTGTGCCTGACCCAAGTCATAGTATTTTTTTTAACATTTTATTATGAAATGAATGAAGTTTTATAGAGCATATCATCAGTTTTACATTCAACAAATCATGTCCTTTGCTTCATTACGTGGTTGCAATCCCCTCTGTGTACCAACAGTTAACAGCATTTGTCTTTATTATTCACTTAAACTTTTGCATTCCTCCCTGTGTCTCCCTCTACCTTCATCTTTCCTTTGCTAACCTTCCTCTTGTTGTATATTGCCTGCCCTATCA
>NW_006408544.1:14303097-14325042 GCF_000296735.1 Chrysochloris asiatica
TTTTTTTTTTTTACAACTTTGGTCTCAGATATTATTTGCCCTTTTGTGATTGACTAATTTTACACAGCATAATGTCTTCTAGGTTCAACCCTGTTATGAGGTGTTTCATAAATTCATCATTATTCTTCAACATTTTGTAGTATTCCATTGTGTGTATGTACCAAAGTTTGTTGAGCCATTCTTTTACTGATGGGTGTTTAGGCTGTCTCCATCTTTTTTGTTATGTCTTTTGTAGACAGCATATTGAAGAATCTTGTTTTCTTATCCATTCTGCTCTTTATGTGTCTTGACTGGTACATTTAATCTGTTTACATTCAATGTAATAATCAACAGATAAGAACCTATGGTTGTCATTTTTCCGTATGTTTTTCTGTGGTGCTGCTGGATTCTTTGTTCCACATGATTTTCTATGCTGAGTTCATTTTGTTTGTGGGTTTCCTCTTCATGTCTGTTGTGTTAATGTTTACGAAATATTTTTGATTCTCCTCATTTTTTATTTTGATGTGTAGATGTATTCTTTTTCTTTGAGGTGACCCTGTAATTTATTAATTTTCCCCCTGCTTTAAACAATCTGTTTTATCTTGAAATCTACTTAACATCCTTGCCATTTGGAAGTTCTGTATCTACACCACTCCTTTTTGCTTTGTTTTTTACTTCATTATACATTGATATCTCTAGTTCTCTATTTTCCATCTTGTAGGCTTGTTTTACTTTTAAGTATTTCTATCTCTGGATTGATTTCTGGGTGGTGTTGTCATGTATGGTAATCTCAGGTTACTGTCTGCTATTGTAGGTTTTCAGTCCAATAAGCACTCTTTAGCATTTTTTTTATAAAGTTGGTCTGGCCATTACAAATTCCTTTAATTTCTGTTTATCTGGAAATGTCCTAATTTTATTGTTGTTTTTGAGAGACAACTTTGCTGAGTATATGATTCTTGGTTGGCAATCTTTTTCTCTCAGAGTTTTGTATATGTCATTCCATTGCCTTCTTGCCTGCCTGATTTCTGCTGAGAAATCAGAGATTAGTCTTATTGGTTCTCCTCTGTAGGTAACTTTTCATTTTTCCCAAGCTGTTCTCATGATTCTTTCTTTGTCTTTGGTTTTGGAAAGTTTGATTATGATATGTCTTGGTGATTTTCTTTTGGAATCTATCCTGTTTTGGATTCGTTCAGCTTCTTGCATGCTTCATCTTTCATGATGTTAGGGAAGTTTTCTTCCAACAACTCTTGAACAATTTTCTCTGTGCTTGTCTCTTCCTGTTCTAGAATTTCACGAACTGTAAGTTGTTCCTCTTTATGATGTCCCACAGACCTCTTAGGTTTTCTTCAGATTTTTTCTTTTATTTTTTTCTGATTGTTCTTCTAGCATACCAGTATTGACAGATTTCTCTTCAAGCTCACTAATTCAGGTTTCCATTGCTTCACATCTACTCCTTTGCCCTTTCAGTGTATTGTCCATTTCTGAAGTCTTAGCATTAATCTTCTGGATTTCTAATTGTAAGGTTTGTATTGTTTCAAAATTTGCATTTATTTTGTCTGTTTGCTCTTGTAGTGTTTTTCTGAATTCTTCTAAAGTATTTATTGTGTTCTCCTTGCTTTCCTCAATGTTTTTACCAATCATTTGAAGGTAATTAATAATTATTCTTTTGAGTTCTTTTTTCAGTTAGTTCCATTAGCTTTTCTCCCTCAGAAATATTTTTTTCAGAAACATCCCAGTCATGTGTTGGAGTCATACTCTCTTGTTTTTTCATGTGAGCTAAAATTGTCTGTTGTCATTGGGGTATTGTAGGGTTGTCGTATTTGCAAAAACCAATAGTGCAGTTGTTGGACCTGGAGGGGGAAAATCCTCTGCAATTAATTCAAGGAGCTCACAGGCAGTTGTGGAAGGGATGTGACAGAACAGATGCAGTTCCTATTGACCTCAGTGTTACCTATGTTCAGGGCACTCAACCTGGAAGTAGTTCATGTGGACCCTTGATGGAGCCGATTTCAGTGTCTGTTAGGACCACAGGGAAGGTGGGGGCAGGGTGACTGGTTAAATGCTGGTCTGGTGGTTCTGCAGGTTTTGTACGTCTGGAACCAAGCCCACCTAAGTCTAGGCACCAAAGCAGTGCAGCCACCCCCCACTTCACACTGGCATGATTCCCAACCACATGGCTCCGAACTCCCAGAGAGTTAGGTCTGCTCTAGTGGTGGGAGCTGGCCACACTTCTGGTCACCAGGGGAGCATGGAGAAAAAGAAGCTATCGCACCTTTTTCATTGTCTGCATGACTCTTCTCTGCCAGACCTCCCTCTGCTGCCACAGCTGCTCACAAGATGGTTGAGCTGCATCTGGCCAGCTGTTCACCAGTCAATCTCCCTTTCTTTCCATCCCTGCTCAGTCTCTCCTCAAAGCAAGCACTCCATCTATCTACCTCTCTAAACTTTCTTCGGAAGTTCAGGGTGCCATAATTTTCATCTGTGTCAGTTTTATTTTGTCTCTCATCTCTGTGTTGTAGAGGGTCCATATAATGTATCTTCCTAGTCCACCATTTGCTGGAAGGCCCACCATGGTATTTTCCATAGCCTCATATGCATGTGAAAGTTGGACAGTGAATAAGGAAGACTGCAGAAGAATTGATGCCTTTGAGTTATGGTGTTGGAGAAAAATATCAGAAGTGCCATGTACTGCCAGAAGAACAAACCAATCTGTGTTGGAAGAAATACAACCAAAATGCTCCTTGGAAGCCAGGATGGCCAGACTTTGTCTCTCATACTTTGGACATATTGTCAGGAGGGACTAGTTGCTGGAAAAAGATATCATACTGGGTAAAATCAGTGAAAAGAGAAAGATCCCCCAAGATGGATTAGCACATGGATTAGCAGCAATGGGCTCAAACTTAACAACAATTGTGAGCATAATGCAAGACCAGGCACAAAACAGTTCTGCTGTGCATAACTATGAGTCAATGGCACCTAACAACAACAACAACAGGCTTTTGGGAATTTATTAAAGGAAATAAGACAATCATGAGGGCTTACAGCAAGTAAGTTTTAAGAAAATTGAAAACTTCTTTAGTGAGCAAAAGGCCAGGAACGCTGTGCCAGGGGATATTTTTTCATCAGGACACATATCTGCTCATTCTTTGAGGGTAGTAAGGGCTGTCCTGTAAGAATTTCACTGGGAAACCTTACCCCATCTACTTCAGCAGCTGACTCTCCAACCCCACCTGAATATCTTTAAGTCCTCCCATATGAGGCTAGCAGCAATCTCCAACAGGATGGTTTGAGTTTATAAAACAAGCTATCTTGGTTTAAAGAACCTCTCAAAGCCCAAAGAGAATATTTATTCTGGGAGAGATGGGGGCCTAGCATAGTTCTCAGGGAGGTGAACTCTTAATGGGCTACCTCCAGAGGCAGAGAACTCATCCCCATCAGTAGTGGGCAAGAGGTTAGAAAGTCACCTGCTAAGGGCTAGTGAGGGGACTCCCCAGGTAGGCAGGGCATTGGAACAGGCTGCCTTCTCTGGATCCTCCCAGTGATAAATGAATTTGCTCTTTCAAAATGTTCTTGTTGGTGCCTCAAAGAGGGCCAGATGGAGACCAGTCCTTCTCCCTTAGTGCCAACCAGTTTAATGAGTTGCCTCCTACTCATTCACAATTGCAGCCTGAGCTTGCAGGAAAGAGGGGATTTCAATCCAGCTGAGGAGTGATTCTAGGATTCCAGGGTCTTCTTAGGGAAAGCAGGCAGGAGAACTTTTGAATGGAAGGAAAGGGAAAAAACATTTTTGAGCTCCTCTTCTGTCAGGTCCCTTTGTAGATGTTTTGGTTTGTTTTTGTTCTGTTTGTTTGTTTTAATTATCATAGTAGCTGTGTAAGGTAAAGAAAGAATTTGTTATTTCATTATTTATATGTGAGAGGAGCATTATGGCTCTGTGGGATAAGCACTGGACTGTGATCCACAAGGTCAGTAGTTCAAAACCATCAGTGTCTGCAGGAGAAAAATGAGAATTTCTGCTCCTGCAAAGATTTATAGCCTCAGAAACCCTATATAGAATCACTATGAATAGGAACTGACCCGACGGCACTTAACAACAGCAACAATTTATGTGATAGCATTGTGGTAATGAAGTGTGGTAAGCGTCAGGCTACTAACCACAAGGTCAGTGGTTGAAATCCACCAGCCACTCCAGGGGAAAAAGATGAGGTTGTCTGCTCCCATAAGATTTATAGACGTTCTACTCTATCCTGTAGGGTCTATGAGTTAGAAGTAACCTGATGGCATCGGATTTGGTTTGGGGTTTTAATTTATATGTGATGGATCCAAGGCTCCAAAAGTGGCAGAACTTGCCCAAAATTACAAAGCTGGAAAGCAGCAAAGACAAGATTGGAACCCAAGTCTGTGGAACACTGCTACTGGAAATCTTTTCCACAACATTTCAGTGCTTCCTCGGAGAGAGCTGGGGAAGGGAGGTGGATGAGACAGGAGGGGGAGTGAGGAGGGTTGGCAGGCGGCTGCCAGGGAGGCTAATGGCCAAAAAATGAAGGTTGAAAGGAGTCGATGCCTTTGCCACGGTCATCTCATTTTCTCCCAGGGCCACACAAAATCAGTAGGACTAGGGCCTCCTCCTTCCGCAGGGTATTTTTAAAACCACCCACCTCTAAAACTCCTCTGTTCCTGTGCTTTAAAGTTGCTCTGAAAAGTTGGAATAAATTTGCCTGTCTTTTCTCCCAGACAAATGCAGAGGAGGAAAACAAAAAGAACACGTATTTTATGAGTGCAAATTTGGGACAGTGACACCTCCAATCATCATTTTATGGCACGATGATATACAGTAATTAGATGTCAGCAGTAATCTATGGCCACAAGAACAGAGTCATCTCTGCAGAAAACAAAGCTCTTTCCTCCCAGAAGGAAACCTGAGGAGCCAGGAGAGGGAGGGGGTGGCAACCGCAGCCTGCAGAAGGCAACTCACAGCTGCCACCTGGGTACGGAATGAAAAGCTGGCACTGCTCTGAGTGGGACGGAGTGCCCATGGAGCAAGAGAAAGGGTCAGCAGCAGGCCTGGATTTGAGTCCAGCCTCCTGTCTCTCACACCTCTTTCCAGTTGGGTGACTCTGAGAAAAATCTGTTTCTGTCTGGAAGTCATTTCCTGGAAATGCCAGAGTCTGGAGTCTGGGAGTCCCTGCGTAGTGCAGTTACCACATACAGCTGCTAACTAAAAGGTTGAAGGTTTGATTGCACCCAGAGTTACCTCAGAAGAAAGTCCTGGTAATCTACTTCCAAAAAATTGGCCATTGAAAACCCTATAGAGCACACAGTTCTAGTCTGAAACCAATGGGTCATCAGGAGTCACAATCCACTCAACAGCCACTGGTTGGAGTCCTTCTGGAAATCTTACTGAGGAGTGGGATAGAGTTGGGCCCTGAGAGATGGAAGGATATGGATGGGCAGAGATATGATGTTCCAGACTGAGAAGGTGGTGCCGGCGAAGGCAGGGAAGGTGGGAATCTGTGCTGAAGACCTAAGTAAAAGGAGAATTGTTTATAAGACTGCCTCCATGTATTCAAGCTAAATTCTAAGCACTTGGCTTATAGAAGGCTATGGTTTACAGTGGGAACCCTAACACCATTTTGATTCTAGACATAAAGTATTTTAACCATTAACCAGCAATATATAGAGACAGTATGTGATTAAAAGTAAGTTAAGACTTCCCTAACCATCCCACGGAAAGAACCTGGGTTGGAACTGTAAGATAAGCACTGGACTGCTGACCTGAAGTTCGTCAGTTCAAACCCAGCTGCTCCATGGGAGAAAGATGTTCCCATAAAGATTTATACAGAGTTGCTATGAGTCCAAATAGACTCAGTGTCAGTGGGGTGGGAACCAGCCCAGGGAAGAGCAGTTTTACCCTTGGGACTTGCCTGGACTTGCTGTTACTGGAAATTGGGGTGCCAGGGTCACACTATCATGAGTCATACTCCAACCAAGGTAGTTAAAGGGTACCAGAAATCATTCAAGAAAGTGAGGCAGCACAGGAGGCACTCACTCATCTCTGCCAAGAAATTTGGAAGACAGCAATCTGGCCGACTGATTGGAAGAGATCCATATTTGTGCCCATTCTAAAGAGAGGTGACCCAATTGAATGCGGAAATCATCGGACAATCTCTTTGATATCCCATGCAAGCAAAGTTTTGCTAAAGGTAATACAGAAACGGCTACAATCATACATTGACACAGAACTTCTAGAGGTTCAAGTCAGATTCAGAAAAGACCGTAGAACGAGGGATATCCCAATCCCAATCCCTTTCCGTATTCCTGCCTGTGACCATGATGAATTGGTCAATCATGATTTTGTGACTATTTCCCATGTTCTATAATCAGCCAGTCCCGGTGTGATGCTGTGGGTTAATGTGCTAGACTGCAAAGTCAGTTTGAACCAGAAAGTTGGAGGTTCAACCTCAGCAGCCGCTCCTCGGAAATCCTATACAGGGTCGCTATGAGTCAGAACCAACTCAACAGCACACAACAACAAACAGCATAATCAGCCATGTGGCCATAAGTTTATCGGACACCATTATGGGCTCATGCTGATGGTCTCCCTCATCCAGATAATTTGTCTTTGTCTTGTCTTCATCTTGTCTTTGTTGTTGCTGTTGTTATGAGCTCTGAGTCTCTTCTGACTCATAGAGACCCTGTTTCTGAGGAGTGACTGGTGGGTTTGAACCACAAAACTTGTGGTTAGCAGTCAGGTGCTTTCCTACAGTGTCACACCAGGACTCCATCTTGTCTTTAAGACTTAATAAAGGAATCTCTATAAATACATTTGAATTGGGAGTCTTTCTCCCCGCCCCCCCCCCCCCCCCGCCAGAATAAGGGTCATCACTTTCTTCTTCTTTTATTCCAATGTGATAAAATGCTGAAATTTTTTTGCCCTTATTTTCTTCACAGGCACGTGCACACACACTTCACAAAAGAGTACTTGATGGTCTGATGACCTGAGCTCCATTTGTCTCCACAACTCCCTCAAGCAAAGAATTGCTCAGCCTCACTTTCCTTATCTATAAAAATCTGGGACTATTGTAAGGATCACATGAGACAAAGTTAGCCAGGTTCCTGGCCAGGTCCTCTAGGCCTTCATATAGCTGGCTTCTCTTTGTCACCCTTCAGATCTCAAATGTCACATTTTCAGGGAGACCTTCTTTGACCATTCAGCCTAGAAGATGTGTTCCAGTCCTTTCCATCTCAGCATCCTCTCATCCAGGGTGATATCATAATCTGAAGTCACCCTATTTATGTGTTCACTTGTTTGTTGCCTGTCTTTCCCATGAGAATGTAGGCCCCATTAGGGCCCTCCTCTGTTTTGTTTTCAACTAGAGCGCCTCATCATAGGAGCTCAATCAAATATTTGTTGAGCAAGGGAATGACCATGCACCACAGTAAAACCAAAATACAAAACCAGTTGTCATCAAGTCCATTCCAAGTCATGGTGACCCCAAGTGCTTTAGAATAGAACTGGGCTCCATAGGGTTTTCAATGGCTCTGATCTTTCAGTAGGTCATCAGATCTTTCTATCAAGGCACCTCTGGGTGGATTTGAACCACCAACCTTTTGGTTAGTAGCCACATACTGAACCATTTAGGCCACTAAGGGACTCCATGGAACACAATGTTGTTGTTGTTGTTAAGTGCTGTCAAGTCAGTTCCAACTCATAGCGACCCTGTATAGGGTTTCCAAGGAGTGGCTGGTGGGCTTGAACTGTCACCCTTAAGGTGAGCAGTCCAATGCTTATCCTAGAGCACCACACCAGGCCTTATTCCTCCCCTCCTCCCTCAGTCTGCTTTTCAGCTCTCTCCTTTAACTACAACTCCAGAAGAAGAGAAGTGAAATAGCTACCCTACCTCCCTGCAGAGCAGCTCAATCCACCTGGGTTGTCTTGCTGCTGCCTGAAAAGTCTCTAAGGTTCAACATCCCCAATCTGTCAGGTCTCAGTTTAAGCTGAGACATCTAGAGAGGCTTAATATCTTGCCCAAATTTACATGACAGTTTATGGTGACTAAGCCAGAACCAATTGATCGCAGGAAGTCCAGCTGCAAAGCTCAAACTCTTGAGCACCATGCCATAAGCTTCTTCTCACTAACATTTATTAGACACCATCTACATGCCTGGAACAGCTCTGGATACGTCACATGAATTCTTTTTAAATCATTGCAATAATTTTAAGAAGTACACATCATTTTCCATTTTTTGAGTTGGAGAAAACTGAGGCACAAGAAAGTTTATGAAATTTGCCCAAAGCTACCCAGCAAGTCAGTTGCAAAGTCTAAATTTGAACAAAAGTGGACACAATATTTTTTCAAGTTTTTATAATGGGCGTTTTCAAAATAGACACAAGTAGGGATAAAAATGGCCCTGCATATACCTGTCCTCCAGGGTCATCAGTTAGCAACCCTGGCCTTGATTTATCTATCTTCTGACCCACTCACCCCTTTCCAGTCCCTAGTTTTCTTATTTTCATTTCTTTGAAATAAATTCCTGATATCATATAATTTTATCCCTAATAACTCAACATGTATTTTTTTTTAAGTAAGGATTCCTTCTGTTTTAAATAAATGCTTTTAATCCACCTATAAAATTCAACAACTTACCAATATCGTTAATTATACTGTCTGCACCCATAATATTCTTAAGTAAATATTTTTATTGGCATATAAAATACACACAGAAAGTGCATTGATCATAAGCGTACAACTTGATGAATTTCCATAAAACTCCAAATCAAGATACAGAAGCCCCCTTACCACACAGTAAGTTTGTTGCTATTCAAACCCTCCCATTCTCTCTTCCTGTCTTCCCTCTTGCTATCTCCTCCTTTCTCCCTCTTGCTCTTCCTTTTCCTTCTTCCTACATTCCCCCTCTCTCCCCTGCTATTCGCGCCTTCTCTCAAGGACAAAATAGAGGAAGGAACAGAGTCAGCCTCATGGCTCTAGGAGCCCAACACTTAGTATAATGATTCCAGATAGCTGCAACTCTACCAATACTTGAGTGACTTCCCCAATCAGTTCAGTCTTTTATAATTTTATAGATTGATGTTTATGTACTCTTTACCTTAACCTTGTGAAGCAGGCACAAAAGGCAGTTTACAGGTGGAAAAATGGAGATTCAAAGAAGGCACATGATAGGCCCAGAGTCACATGTTGTGGTTGTTAAGTGCCATCTAGTCGATTCTGACCCATAATGACCCTGTTTATAGTTTCTGAGGAGCAGCTGGTGAGCTTGAACCACCTACCTTGTGGTCCAGTGCACACCAGGATTCCAATCAACCATTAAGAGGTATTAAATAGGCTTAACCTCACAACAGCCCTAAAGAAAGCCAGACCCAGAAAGGTTTGGTAATTTGTCCAGGTCATTTAGCTGGTGGGTGCCAGAGGCTGGGATCAGAACCCAAGTCTGTTGTTGTAGTTAAGTGCCGTCGAGTCGGTTCTGACCCATAGCGACCCTGTACAGGGTTTCCGAGGCTGTAAATCTTTACGGGAGCAGAAAACCTTATTTTTCTCCTGCAGAGCAGCTGGTAGTTTCAACCTGCTGGCCTTGCGGTTCGCAGCCCGATTTGTAACCACTACGCTACCAGAGCTCCTTCTGTTGTTGTTGTTGTTAAGTGCCTTCGAGTCGGTTCCGACCCATAGCGACCCCATCCCATCCTTCTCTAGAGTCAGACTAAGACTCACCTTACCCACATTTGCTAATGGCTACCCCAGCTGTTTCCAGCAAACATGTCCAGTTCACCTCAACACATTACTGAGACTCTGCAGCACTATTCAGAACTTCACTAGTGTATTCCCAGTACCCAGTACCTAGCAGCTGGCCTTTCCCCTGGCACTGTGGTTTGTAGACCAGAAGGAAAATTCTGCCCAGAGGCAGGGAGAAGAGGGCTTCCTAGAGTCCAGAAAGGAAACAACCTGGTACCTTCCCTCTTCCACTCACTCAATCTTCTCCTTCCCATTACTTTTTTCCCTCCCATTCCCTCTTCCTTCTCTTTCTCTCTCTCTCTCTGTGCCTCCTCTCATTTTCTCCTTTCCTCTCCCTCCTGCTCCCTCCTTCCTTCTGTGTCTTCTCCCTTTTCACTCTCCCCTTCCATTCCCTCTTCTCCTCTCTCCCCTCAAATTCTCTCCTCCTTTCCTCTCCCTCCATCCAAGCACTGCCCCCACCCCTAATCCCTATTGACAAACTTCCTGCTCCCCAGTGCCTTCAATAAGTAGAGGAAGGACTTAATTTAAAGTCAAATCTCAGAAGAAAATGACAAAGGAGGAAGGCGGAAATTAAAGTGGTTCCTGCTCCAGGGAGTTGGCACAGCCTCGCAGATCAATGCCAGCAGAGAGGCCACTCAGGACACTGTCATTCTCTCTGTTTCTTATCACCAGCGACCTGTGGCCAACTGTACTGAAAACCAGAGGGAAGAACAAAGGAAGAAAACAGGAAGAAAAACAGGTGTGGGAGTAGGTCTGAGATGTGTGAGTAATATCACTTAATTTTAGCCACCCCTAATTTTCCATCTTGTCATCGCATGCAATTTCTTCTTCCCTCCTCTCCCCATCCCCAGCTGAACAATGATTTCCAAATTAGTGGCTCATCCTGGTATTATCATAGACTAAATCTGTGGGCACCACTCTTCTCTTGTGAGAGATGCCAAATAAGGCAACTCACTGAAATCGGTCCCCATCTCTGGAGAAAAGAAAGATTGGGGGTGCTTGTCACAGGTAGTCATGTGACCATCCAGAAGTTATTTAGCCTCTGTGGGCATCAGTTCATCATCTATAATGGAAGGACAGATCGTAATTACCTCATGAGCTTGCTGGAGATCAACAGAGTGAATATGAATAGAGCATGTTCAGTGCCAAACGCATACTAAATGCTCAATCAATGTTATCTTAATAAGCACTGGACTTGGAACCACAAGGTCCATGGTTTGAGCCTGCCAGTCACTCTGTGGTAGAAAGATGAGGGTTTCTGCTTCCACGAAGATTTAAAAGCCTCAGAAACCCTACACAGGGTCGTTATGGGTCAGAACCAACTCGACAATGCTTAACAGCAACAATATTATGATTATGCTTAACAGCAGGCCTAGCTGTCTCTCCATGGCAGAGCTCTGTCCCTCTGAAGCTCAGGCTGTCCTGAAGGCTACAGAGCTGCTGTGTCAGCACTCCTAGATTTCACTTAGATGCCGACTGAAACATTATCTCCAGCAAGCTCAGAGGAACCAGTGCTCACAGAAGCCAAAGAGCTTGCTGAAGGTCACATAACTAAAGGTGACAAGCACCTCTCAACTTTCCTGCCATGAGGTCTTTGTATGTCTTGTCTGCCTGGAGCAGAGCATCTGAGCATCCTAAAGACCCAGCTCAAATGTCACCTCCTTGATGAAGCCCTCCCAACTCCCAGGCTGTGCCCATTGTGCAGACCTTTACTGGAGGAAACAGAAGGGCTGTCTAGGGCCAAAACGTTTTTCATAACTAATCAATCAATTCCATTCAGCAGGTGCTCAATAAATGTTTCCCATGAGAAGCTCAAATATGAAGCCACCAGGTAATAGGCGTGCATTAACCAACATCCCACCAAAGATAGTTACTGAGGACCTCTGGTGAGCCAAGGAATAGGACCAAGTACTTAAAGTGTTCGTCAACTACTAAGAATTAGGTAGGTAGGTGGTCCAAACTAACCAGCTGCTCCTCGGAAACTCTATGTAGGTTGCTATGAGTTGGAACCAACTCAATAGCACTTACAACAATAAGAGGGAGGAAGAAAGGTAAAGTCACTGCTTTGGGGACACTGAGTCTCTGCTAATGGTGGGGGGATAGTTTAGAAAATGATAGTGGTAGTGGGTGTTTGGAATCCTTGGTAGTGCAAACAGCTAAGTGCTCAACTACTAGCCCAAAGGTTGGTGGTTCAAACCCACCCAGAGGTGCTTCAGAAGACAGACCTGGCAATCTGCTTTCAAAATGTCACAGATTTGAAAATCCTCATGCACAAGTAGGGGTTTCATGAGTCAGAATCGACAACTACCACAATGGTACACAGCATGATGCACATAATCAATGTCACTGTGTTTCAGTGTAAACACTGAGGGAGTGGCAAATGTTTCCTTACACAGCCACAACTTTAAAGGAAAGAAATAACTTGTACCACATCATTCCAAACCTCAGAAAGTTTCAGTTGTTTGACAGAAAACAGCACTTTTAGTATCCTCGCCCCCAGAGTCTTCGTTCAACTCAGTCCAGCTTCTAAGCCAGTAGACACACACAGAGAAAAAGAAAATAGATTAAAGCCAGCTGTCACTAAAGGGATAAAAACCAACATTTATTGAGCACCCATTGGTAGCTGGGGCTTTACATTCCTTATATCATTTAATCCCCGTAAGGCAAGGACTATTATTTCCTATTCTCAGATAAGAAAACTGATGTTTCGAGAGATGGAATGACTTTCCCAACCTCATAGTCAAAAAGAGGCAGCAGATCTGAGATGCAAACACAGTTCTAACTTGAAAATGTGTGCCTTTCCTGCTCCACACCAGGACTGCCTACAAACCTGTGACCAAAAGGCCACCTTGTCATCTCTCCCTCCCTTGTGTGTTAGTACAGTCACCTCCTGAGTTTCTTTCCCTCTTCTCAGGACACACTCAGGTCCCAAGGTGATTTATAAATCCACCATTCATCAGAAACTGGATGTCCACATAATCTGACTTTGCAGCAATCACAAGGAGAAGGGAGGGGAAAAAATGTCTTCAATGTATTCAAAGCTCTGTGTCACTTAGGCTGCCTCTAATATACAGGTGTTGGAGAGAATTATGTAGACATGCTGGTCAGGGACGCAGTCAGACACCAGAGAGGGCTCGTGTAAACAAGAGAAATAAAACTGTCTGCTGCACATTATAGTGGCTCGGAAGGCAACTGGGTGCGGCCAGAGGGTTGGCAACATATAATGGAAGATATATGCTAAATCCCATCCCTATAAAACTCAGGTTAAAAGGGTGACATAAATATTTTAGCCTTTCATTTCATGCTCTGCCATTTAAGAATTACCATCCTTTTTTGTCTCTTTCCATTTTTAGAGATCATATCTAACCTGAAAAACCTCCCTCTGTAGCATTCATACCAGCTCAAATTTCGGAGGCCTTCCTCCGTGTCCTAAAAATAACAGCCCGTGAAGCCCACCTCCACCAGCTCACAGCTCCCTCTCCCTCACCATCCCACCTGAAATGGGAAAGAGTTTATGCAGCTGCAAAGGTGTTTGCTGTTTAGATGGCAACACGGTAGAATCCGTTAGTATCTAAACATCTTTCTATTGGAAGCCCCTGCTCTGAGGGACAACGGAACTGCACAGGGACTGCGAAATTGCATGGTGCCAGGGCCTGCCTTTTTATTTTGTTATTTACATAGACCAAATGCGCAGTGTACACGGTCCTCGCAAACAAGAGCTAATCCACAGGGAGCAGGCATCATATGTGATGCTGCTGGCTTCCTTGCCACGACAGCTGGAGGGGAAGGTCAGTCCCCTGCCCGGTAATAATGAGTCCACATGACCCCAGCTTCCTTCTCTTGGCCCCTGGGGAGGCTCGTGATTTCTGTTCGGTAGCATTTATGCCACTGCCAGCTGGGAGATTGTCCCTGAGTTCCCCGCCTCCGCAGCTGCTGCCCTCACCTATGTGGGCCCTGGCGCAGACCAAGGGGAAGAGTTGGAGCAACGTGGTCTCTCAGACTGCAGCTCCAACCCAGACTCTATCAGTTAATGGCTGTGTGTCCTTGGGGGAGATGGTTTACCCTCTGTGAACTTCAGTGTCTTCAGGTATAAAACATTTGGCCTCCAGATTGTTGCAGTACGTGTGAATGGGTTTCCACTGATCACTCATCCCATTCTCTTTAGGAGCTGCAACAAGTGATTGCTGAAGGACTGGGTTGGAAGACACCTCAGGACCTCTCAGAAGTGCTCCTTTCCAGTGAAGGCAAACAGCTGAGTTCCTCTCATACCTCTCCTGCAGACCCTTCCCAGATTTAAGCCTTAACAGTAGTCTGTGGTCCAACTTCTATTTATTGGTCTTTCTCCCAGAAGACCAATGCATTTCCATACAAAATGGAATCTATCCAACACAAACAACCATAACAAAGGCTACAGCTAACAGAAGTGAGTGATTGCTAGGTCCGGGCCAGGTCCTCTTCTGAGAGTCTGACCTGAATAATCTTGTTTCGTTCTTAACACATTCTTGTAAATAAGCATCTGCCTTTTACAGATGAGGAAACCAAGGTATGAAGGAAGGAACAAAAACTGTCCGAGGAATCAGGGAAGCTATCCTGGAAGAGGTGCCTAAGGAGTTCAGGTCTCTCAAATGAAGAAGAGGGGGAGGGTCTTCCAGGCAGAGCAGACAGGATTTCCAGGTGTCCTTCTCCCGACACCTGACCTCACAGTCTTTGAAGTTTAGTAGCTGAAGTTCATAAGGTTATTTTTTGAGTTTAGATCTTGATTGTGAGCTAGGCCCTGGCAGAAGCAAAATCTCTTATCTCTGTGCCCATTTACTTATCTAGTTTGTGCAGGCTGAAAATACAATCTTCTCCAGTGCAGTTTAAGCATAAATTATGGAATGTTCCCTTCCACAAGGAACAGACTGTATTCCTGATTATGGTGAAGCAACTTCTGCTCCCTCTGGAGGGGTGGCCTGTTCCTTAGGCTAGAGCTCTGAATAAAGCCGGAGGCTGCTTGAACAGAGAGGGTAAACAACCTGCCTGGCCAAGCAGGAACATACACAGGGAAGAGGGGCTCAGAGCTACTACAAGTGGCTGTAGATGAGGTTGTACAGAGGAAAGGATGAAGGGAAGAGCTGGGTCTTGCCCATTCCAACAGAGTAAAAAGTAAGGTAGCTGGCTTGAGAAGTTGGGCCTGCCCATGGTCAGAACAATGGCAACATCAACTCCATCCAGTGTTTACAGACTTGTTGCAGGGTGAACAGAGGCAGAGGCAGATGCCAGGGTACAGTGCCCATCTGAGTCTAGCTCCGGCTGGGGCAAACCTGGCTTTGTACTTGGGGGCATCATGACCCAACTGCAGGGCTACAGAAGAGAAGCAGAAAGAACTGGTGCCCATGGAGGATAATGGATAAGGAGGGTCTATCAGAAAAGGTCTCCTCCTGCCTCCTCAACCCCTTATAACGCTTAAAGAGGGCCTGGATATATTTGATTTTTTGTCAGCTGTCAACTCTGATAAATCCTGAAACTGCCATGACGTAACACAATAGAAGTTTATTTCCTGCTCACATTCCTAGCTCATTCAGGGACTCAGGTTCCTTCCATGTTATAGCTCTGTCCACTGAGAGGTCCTTGGCATGTTTTGCATTTAGCCAGGAGGTGGGTAAAGAATGAGCATGGAGAATCGCATGGGAAATTTCATGAGCCAGGACTGGGAGTGGGCTACAGCACTTCCAACCACCTTCCTTGGCCAGAGCTCAGCCCTATGGCCGCATCCAATCATAAAGTGATTGTTGTGTTGGTCAAACCCAAGTGTTTGTCTTTTCAGCTCAGCTCTCAGCATTTAGGATCCTAGAGCCTTAGAGTCATGTTGTTGTTCAGTGCCATCGAGTCAATTCTGGCCCATAGCCACCCTGTAGAGGGTTTCCAAGGGGTGACTGGTAAGCTTGAACCACCAACCTTGCAGTTCAAACTAACTGCAGTCTAGTGCATTAACCTACAGCACCACATCAGGACTCATAGACCCATAAAATTGTAGGACCATGAACCCATAGAACCCTCAAAGTATGAAATCATAGACCTTTCAAGTTCCATAATCACAAAATCCTAATATAATATAATCCTAAACTCTGAAGAGTTGGTTATGGAACTATTCATCTCCTCTATCAGATTACAAGGCATCCCGGTGTGGCACTGTGGGTTAATGTGCTGCACTGCAAAGTCAGTTTGAACCACAAGGTTGGCAGTTCAAGCATACCAACCGCTCCTTGGAAACCCTATACATGGTTGCTATAGGTTGGAACCGACTCTATGGCACTTAACAACAACAACAGATGATAAATTACTTGAAGTCAGAGAGTGTATCTTCTACAGTTTCATATTTCTGCAGCATTCACTACAATAAGCATATGAAAAACACTAAGAAGTGATCATAGAAAGGTACATGGTGCCTACAATGAGCCAGGCACTATGGTAAGCACTTAGATTATTTTAATTCATTCACTTTTCCCAAGAACCCTATCAGGTAGTACTATTTGTTGTTGTTAATGTGTGCTGTCTGCCTTTGAACTGTGGTGTTGGAGGAGAATACTGAAAGTGCCACAGACTGCCAAAAGAACCAATAGATCTGTTTTGGAAGAAGTGCAGCCAGAGTGCTCCTTGGAGGCCAAGATGGCTAAACTTCATCTCTCATACTTTGGACATATTGTCAGGAAGGACCAGTCGCTGGAGAAGGATGTCATGCTGGGTAAGATGGAGGGTCAGAGAAAAAGAGGAAGACCCCCAACGAGATGGATCAACCAGGTGGCATCATTAATGGCGTCAAGTGTGGCAGCGGTGGTGAGGTTGGCCCAGGATTGGATGCTGTTGCTTTCTGCTGTGCATGGGGTCACTATGAGTCGGTTCCGACTCGATGGCACCTGACAACAACAATGTGTGCTGTCGAGTCGGTTCCAACCCATAGCGACCCTGTATAGGGTTTCCAAGGAGCGGCTGGTGAGCTTGAACTGCTGACCTTGTGATTCAAGCTGAAATTGCAGTCCAGCACATTAACCCACAGTGCCACACCAGGATTCAAAGGCAATGCTATTATTATCCCCAATTTCCAGACGCAGAAACTGAAGCAGAGAGGTTAAGGAATTAACCTGAGGTCAGACAGCCAGTAGACATTCAGTAACTGTTTTTCAAATGTATAAACATTGTATTAATGTGAATTACTATCCAAATCTATTTTCGATTCTATTTCTCAATTGCAAAGTAGAAAGACAGGAAGTTGTCAGGGTATAATTGAAATATTAATAAAAAAAAATCCATAGACAGAGAACAGCTCACTTTGTCATTTGCTCCCCAAACTTCTGGAATGAATTCCTCATCACAATGGGAAATTGGCAGGGCCTCATTGATTTCTGGGAGGGGGTTTGAAGTTGGTTTGAAGTGGGAACGATGGAAGGGTTTATCTACTCGCTCACGAAGAAGGCCTCACCAGCTCCATCTAATTAACAATAAACCAGATGCCCCGACACAATCCGCTTCTACATCTGTAACACGCTGACAGTCTAAAAATGCCAGCCTCCTCCTTGTGTGTCAGCTAAATGTCACTGGCGACATTTGATGCAATTCAGAGATGAAAGTAAATCCAATATTATCGCTGACTAAATAACCACAGGTCCAATCAGGCGGCCCCAGGCCCCAGAGCAGGATGAGAAGAGGAGGCTGCTCAGCAGGAAGGTGGAGGAGACAGTTCCTTCTGACATGAGCCCATCTCTGGCTGCTACAAAAAAGGAAGCACCAACTTGCTGGCCCACTACTGCTTGGGGAGAACTAGGGCTTTCAACCCCTAAGCCTACCTGGTTAAGGCACAGAGAGCTATTTGCCTTCTCTGAACCTCAGTTTCTTCATCTGTTAAGGTTTGCCTCTAGAGAAGGACCTAGGCTGCTACAATACTCAACAATTCATTCTTTTTGTCAACTCCTATTTACTGAGCAGCTATGTGTGTCAGGCACTGGGTATGTATTGGTTATCTATGTACTGGGTATGCATTGCTCTTTTAATCAATCATCTTTTCCACTAGACTGTGAGCATCATAAAGGTAGGTACCAGATCTCTGTTGCTCACCCTTGCCTCCTGCTCACAGCCTGGTCCACACAGGCATGCAGTAAAATATCTGTGGAATGAATGCAAGCATAAATGAATAAGTAAGAACTTACTTGTCAGTCTTCCCAGTAGCTTGTGAGCTTTTTGAGAGGCTGTGTAGTTCTCAAGGGCAGGGATCCTTATCTGCTGGTACCCAACAGTTCCCAGCAGTAGGATGTCAGTCATGATGCAAATTATACCTGTTCTCACCATGTGGGACACAGGCCACTGATTGGCTGGTGAGATGCTTCTGAGAGGTGCTCAGCATTAAAAAACATTGAAACCTTGGAAACACCTCGACCAACAGATCAAATTAGCATCTCACTAATGTGAGCTAGATGGGCACTGGATACCTCCAGATGTTACCCTGAGAAGAACACATCACTTACATATGTTCCAGCCAGTGATCACCAGGAAACATCAGACAAACCCCAAATGTGAAACTTTCAGTTGGAAAAGAAGCAGGGCACAGGGGTTGAACTGTATCATCAAAAATGTCAACATCACTAAAGAGAAAGAAATGCTAAGGAACTGTTTAAAATCAAAGGAGTCTGAAGAAAATTGGCACCTAAATACAATGTTATCCTAAGCTGGCTCACCACCACTCATCTGTCAGTTGGTTGCTGTATGATAGTTTGTGTGATGCTGGAAGCATTTAAATATCAGCAGGAGCACCCATACTGGGCAGGTTTCAACTGAGATTCCAGACAAAAACAGACCAGGAAGAAGGAAAGACAGATTACTTCTGAATGGTTAACCACTGAAAACTTCATGAATATTGTCTGCTACAATCCTGGAAGATGAATTTCTCAAGACAGAAGTCACTCAAAATGTGACTGGGTAAGAGCTGCCTCCTCAAAGTAGAGTTGACCGTAATGACGTGGATAGAAGAAAGCTTTCATTTGCTCATGTGGTACAACTCAAAATGAAAAAACACAGCTGCAAACATTCATTAATAATCAGACCATGCATATAAGAGGTATAAGTCTAGGAAAACTGGAAGTCATAAAAAACTAAATGGAGCACATAAAGACCTCACCAGATGGAATACACAGGACTACATCTCTGGAAAGAAACAATGGAAAAGCACAATATGATCAGTGAAAACAAGGCCGTGGGGCAGCTGGGGAACTAAAAGAAGCCATGAAATAAAAGAGTTGAACAGAAAATTTCAAAAGGCAACTCAAAAAGCCAAAGTAATATAATGAAATGTGCAAAGGCCTGGAATTAGAAAATCAAAAGCAAAAACACTCAGAATTTCTCAAACAGAAATAACTGAAGAAAAAATTCAGACCTAGACTTGAAATATTGAAGGATTCTATAGACAAAATATTGAATGAAGCTAAAGCAAAAGAAGATGGAAATAATATACAGAGTCACTGTACAAAAAACTAATTGGTCAATGTTCAACAATTTGATCAAGAACTGATAGTACTGAAGGAAGAAGTCCAAGCTACACTGAAGGCATTAGCAAAAAACAAGGCTTCAGGAACATCAGAATACAAATAGAAATCTTTCAACATATAGATACAGTGCCAAAGGCACTCACTCATTTATGACAAGAAATTTGGGAAACAACTACCTGGTCAACCAATTAGAAGAGATCCATATTTGTGTCCATTCCAAAGAAAGGTGGCCTAATGAAATGCAGAACTCATCGAACAATGTATTAGTATCACAGACAAATAAAATTTTGGTGAAGATCTTTCAAAAACAGTTGCAGCATTAAGTACATAGATAGAGAGCTGCCAGAAATCCAAGCCAGATCCAGAAGAAGATGTGGAACAAGGGAGATCATTACAGACATCAGATGGATCTTCACTGAAAGCAGAGAATACCAGAAAGACGTTTACTTGTGATTTATTGACTATGCAAAGACACTCAACTGTGTGCATCATAACAAGCTACAGATAACATTGTGAAGAATGGGAATTCCAGAATACTTCATTGTGCTCATAAAGAACTGGTACACAGACCAAGAGGTAGTTCTTAGAACCAGGGGATACTGAATGGTTCAAAATCAAGAAAGGTGTGCATCAGGGTTGCATACTTTCACCATACTTATTCAATCTCTATGTTGAGCAAATAATCTAAGAAGCTGAATTATAAGATAAAGAATGGGGCATAAAGACTGAAGGAAGACTCATTAACAACCTGCAATATGTAGATGACATAACCTTGCTTACTGGAAGTGAAGAGGTCTTGCAGTACTTTCTGATGAAGATCAAAGACTACAACCTTCCATATGGACTGTGTTTTGTACCTTAGAAACCATCAGAGAAGGGTGGAAACCCTAGTAGGAAGCAAGAAGCTGCTCATAATAAATGACTTCACCTCATCAGTCAGAGGGAAACTGAGGCTCAGAAAGCTGAAGTAGCCCACCAGGCACAGAGCTCAGCCACAGTAGAACCAACCACTTGAGAAAGCAGAGAATGGAGAGTCAAAGGAACCTGAAACTGAGCCCAGCCCTGAATTCCCTGGTTGTGTGACCTTGGTATGCTCATCATCTCTCAGAGGGCTTTGATTCTTCATCTGTAAGGTGGGAATACTAGTCATACATGCAATACACAGCAATAGATAAGCAGACATGGTTTGTAAGTTGCTGAGTACACTACAAAAGTTAGTTATTCCTGGGTGATTATTGTTTATTATTTAGAAAATTCCTGCCTAAGTCCCTTCCCCCACATCATCACCAACAGCAGACATTACCTGAGCACCTACTCTCCTTTCTTCTTGGTTTTATGTGACATTCCATCAGTAGCCTCCCTGCCTGGCGCTCATGAAGCCTCCAGCAGAGCTCAGGGATCTCAGGAGCTGGGCCAGGAAGGCTTTGGATAGGTAACATTTTACATGAGGAACCCACTGAAATCCTTTTCACTCCAAGTCCCTAGTCAGGTTCATCTTGCCCAATCACAGATCTGAACATGTCAGTGTTCATGTAAAACAAAAATTCTCACAAACAACAACAAAAAAAACATAATGATAAATAGAGAAAAGATTGATGTAAAAAACTTCATTTCTTGATCCGCAACCAACACTTGTGGAAGCAGCAGTCAATTGATATTGACTGTATTGAATTAGATGATCTGCTGCAAAAGACCTCTTTTGAAGTGTTAAGGAGCAAAGATGTCAATTTGAGCACTAAGGTGTGAATGGCCCAAGCTATGGTATTTTTAATTGTCTCATACGCATGTGAAAGTTGGACAGTGAATAAGGAAGATGGTAGACTAATCAATGAATTTGAATTATGGTGTTGACAAAAGTATTGAAAGTAACATGGACTGCCAGAAGAACAAATTTGTCTCGGAAGAAGTACAGCCAGAATGTTGCTCAGAAGCAAGAATGATGAGACTCCATCTCTCATATTTTGGATATGTCATCAGAAGAAACCAGTTCCTGGAGAAGGACATCGTGCTTGGAAAAGTAAAGGGTCAGCAAAAAAGAGGAAGCTCTTCAACAAGATGGATTGACACAATAGGAGCAACAATGGGCTCAGACTAACAATTGTAAAAATGGTGCAAGAGCAGGCAGTGTTTCATTTGTTGAGCATAGGGTCACTGATGAGTCAGAAATGCTCAATGGCACTTTACAACAACAGTCTGGCTCATTCATGAAAGGGGAATATAAAGGGTTATTACTGGGTGAGTTGACAAAGTTGGAATGCTGTCAGTAACTGAGAAAAGTATTCGTTTTCTAGTGCTGCTGAACAAATTACCACAAACTTAATAGTTTAACACAGCACAGATTTATTTAGGATGTGGACATCTTTTGTAGTTGTTGTTAAGTGCTGTTGGGTCGATTCCGACCCATAGAGGCCCTGTAAAGGGTTTCCAAGGAGCAGCTGGTGAGCTTGAACCACCAACTTTGTAGTTCAAACGACTTTGCAGTCTGGCACATTAACCCACAGCACCACACCAGGACTCAGTGGATATCTCTGGGAGACCATTATTCTGCCTACCACAGTCAGAAATTGGTAAGAGACTACTGTGTCAGTGTTAAATTAATTGAAATTGATAGTATACTGTGGTCATGTAGGTATATGTTGTTCTGTATATAGTATACTGTGGTCATGTAGGTATATGTTGTTCTGTATATAGTATACTGTGGT
>NW_006408544.1:14327777-14334428 GCF_000296735.1 Chrysochloris asiatica
TAAATCTTTACGGGAGCAGAAAGCCTTATCTTTCTCCTGCAGAACAGCTGGTAGTTTTGAACTGCTGACCTTGCAGTTCACAGCCCGATAGTGTTATATATACTGATAGAGATATTTTTTTAATTGTTAAGTTGGTTTGAACTGCAAGGTTGGAGGTTCAAACTCATCAGCCGTTCCTTGGAAACCCTAAACAGGGTCTCTATGAGTTGGAACTGACTCAACAGCACTTATAACAACAACAACAACAACAACAACAAAGTGCTGTCAAGTCGGTTCCAACTCATAGCCCCCCTGCATAGGGTTTCTGAGGAGCTGCTGGAGAGTTTGACCTGCGGATCTTGTAGTTCTCAGTCGGTGCTGATCCTACAACTCCACACCAGAAGTCCAATAGAGAGATAGAGAAGCGCCATCAAATTGCTGCCAACTCATAGCGACCCTGCATAGGATTTCTGAGGAGTGGCTGGTGAGTTTGAACCGCCAACCTTGTGGTTCAAACTGACCTTGCAGTCCAGCGCATTAACCCACAGCACCACACCAGGACTCCAACAACAAAAATAGAACACCCTTAAACATAGACAGAATGTTATTTCCTATTTATTCAGTTCTTCTAATCCCATCAAGGAGATGTTAGTCACTTTTCTCACATGAATCTCCCTATCATAATAATTGAGTGATGGTCTTGGGTTTAGAGTCTGGCCAGAGACATAAGGTCACACATCAGGACTAGGACAATGTGTTCTGAGGAGGAATAAAATGTCAGTTAGCTCTCCACACCCTCAGGACATGGCTGTGCCTAGAACCACAGCAGCAGCAGTGCAGAGGGAGGGAAATCTTTAGGGGGAAATCCTTTCTCTTCCTAGATAGTGGAGCTCAAGCCTGGAACTGGTTTCAACAGATGTCTGTAGGGTGAAGTTGTTGTTGTTAAGTGCCATCCAGTCGGTTCCGACCCATAGCGACCCTGTATAGGGTTTCCAAGCAGCTGGTGAGCTTGAACCACCGACTTTGCAGTTCAAATGGCTTTGCAATCTGACTCCTTAGCCCACAGCGCCACAAGAAAACTCCGTAGGATGACGAGGCCAGGGATAGTTTCTTTGTTAGTCAGGTGTCTGCTGCCCTCTAGTGGCAAACGCGGAGATGACAGAGGAAGACACCTCACTCAGAAAACCAAAAACAAATCTACAGTAATTCTGAGACTCTGCATTGTCTGAGGTCTTTGAGCTGATTCCCAGACTCGTAGATGGAGACAACAGGGTCCAAGACTCCAGTTAGGCACAGTCAGTCAGCTTCTTCAGGAGAGACGCTCCGTTTCTCAGGTCATAGAGTGAGACCAAAATTTAACCCAGACTGAGTGAGCCCTGCAAACACCAAGCATGAACTGCACCGTCAGAGCCTGACCTGATCCACAGGCTGATTTCTGATCTGGGTCAGAGACTAAAACCAGGTCCACTCTGTGATCTCGCCAGATCTCTGCTGTTCCCGTAGCCTACTCCCCAGGAGAACTTCAGCAGCTTTGGGACCCCTGAGGACCTTTGGCTCTTGACTTGCTCTTTTTTCCCCCGGACTGCCTGAGTGACCCCAGGTGGATTATCTGAACCACTCTCATCTACTCAACAAGTCTCCCCACCTCCACTTGCTTGAGGCTCCCAGACAGGGATCATGAATTGAGCAGATCTCCCTGCTGAGCAGATTCCTGACCCACCTACACTGCCTCACAGCCCCTGGCTTACTCTCTGCTGGTACTTTCTCCTACAGCAAGCCCTTCCCTCTTCTTTTAACCTTTTTATTTATTTTGAATATTTAGTGGTTTTTAACAGCTTCAGGGAGATGCAATAGACTGGATGATAATGTGTACACTGGTACGTTTGTATATATCCATGGAACCATCACTATAATCAAGAAAATGAGCAACTCCATCACTCGAAAAGATTCCTTGTGTTCCTTTGTTATTCCTTCTCCCACCCTTTGTCACTATCCCTCAGCCACCTCTGATCTGTTTCTGTCAGTATAGATTTGGTTGCATTTCCTAGAATTTTACAAAAATATGTGTCCTGTTTTGCTGAGGAAGGAAGGTAGTTTCTTCCACACAGTATGATTATTTTAGGATTCTTCCAGGTTATTGTGTGTATCAACTTTTCTTTCTTTTAGCTGCTTGGTAGTAGTCCATTGGATGAATATACCACAATCTGTTTATCCATTCACCTACTGATGGGCATTTGGGTTGCTTACAGTGTTTTACTATTGCAAATAAAACTGCTATGAACATGCATGTCCAAGCCTTTGAAGGACATATGATTTCTTTTCTCTTGGGCAAATGTTTAAGCTTTTTAAGATTCTTCTCACCACTCTCCTCCAGCTCATTCAACTACCCAATGATGCTCACTTTTCACTTCAACAGAAAGATTGAGGCACACTCCCACATACACCGTAAACCACTCCCCTATCATCTTGCTCCTATGTCCAAGTGCAACCTGACCAAAGTGCTGGGCCCTCAGGGACCTCTTCATTGGAATCTTGAACATCTTCCCTTATTCTTTTGTTGTTACGTGCCATCGAGTTGGTGCCGACTCATAGCAACCCTCTATAGGGTTTTCAAAGAGCAGCTGGTGGATTTGAACTATTGACTTGTGATTTGCAGTCCAGTGCTGATCCTACAGCACCATACCAAGAGTCCCCTTAATCTGCAAATACCTTCAAATCTCTCTCATCCTAAAAAGAGAGAGAGAAAAAGAGATTCCCACAATCCTTTTCCTTATCAGCTACTAACATCTCTACCTCACCCCCTGTAATAGGTTCCTAAAGCTGTTACGGCAAAATACCTGTCACAAACTGAGCAGCTTATAAGAACAGAAATAAATTTTGGAGGGTAGGAGTCCAAATTTGGGATGCTCAAAAGCTGGGTCAGGTTCTCTTTGAAGGCTGTAAGTGAAGATCATTCCTTGCCTGCCGTGTGGCTTCTAGGAGCCCCAGGCATTCCTTAGCTTAAGGCTACAGCATAACTTCATGGTTACATGCCATCTCCCCTCTATCAGTCTCTGTCTCATCTCCTCTTTTAGAAGGGCATATTGGATTGTATGAAGTATGTATATATGAATGTACAAAGATGAAATTCATGAAGTACAAATCTAGGAAAATTGAAAATTTTCAAAAATGAAAATAAATGCATAAAGATATACATCTCAGGCATTAATGAGCTGCAAAGGAAAGGTGTTAGACATTTTGAATCAGACAATCATATGGTTTACTATGTTGGGAATGTCAAATTGAAGAGGAATGAATGGTGTCACATTCATTGTCAAAAATAATATTTCAAGATCTATCTTGAAGTACAATATTATCTGTCATGTGGTGATGTAGGATAAGCAATGGACTACTAACCACAAAGTCAGCTGTTCAAAATCACCAGCCACTCCTCGGAAATCCTGTACAAGGTTGTTATGCGTCAAAACTGACTCAATGGCACTTAACAACAACAAGGAAGACCATTTAATGCAACTATTATCCAAATTTAAGCATCAACTTCTAAAGCCAATGATGAAGAAACTGAAAAATTCTACCATTTTCTTCAGTCTGAAATTGATCAAACAGGCAATCAATGTGCACTGATAATTACTAGTGATTGGAATATGACATTGGAAACGAAGAGGAAGAATCCATAGTTGGAAAATATGGCCTTGGTGAAAGAAACAATGCTTGAGATCAATGATAGAATTTTGCAAGACTAATGATTCATGCATTGAAAAAAAAAAACAAAAAAACATTTTTTAACAACACAAACAGTGACTATGCACTTGAATAGTCAAATGGAATACACAGGAATCAAACTGATTATATCTGTGGGAAAAAATTATGAGAAACAAGTCTCCAGGAGTTAGTGGAATACCATTAGTTTCAACAAACTGACGCAGCACTGTTTTGCCAAGAAATTTACAAGACGGTTACCTGGCCAAGCAACTGGGAGCAATCCGTATTTGTGCCCATTTCAAAGAAAGATGACCCAACAGAATGTGGAAATTATCAAACAATATCATTAATATCACATGCAAGTATAATTTTGCTCCAATTTAAATTGGAGGGGATACCATTTAATCTGTAACACTCTCACAGCAAATTTCTTAACAGGATTGTCTGCTCTTACAGATATACTTCTTAACCTCCACTCACTCATCATCCCCTGCATCTATCCTTCATATGCATTCTCCACAAGCATTTTTCTCCCAAGGGCCCCAGGAATCCCCAGGTTGTAATATAATTTTTTTCATTGTTCTTTGACTACCTAATTTTACTTGCAATCACCTCTCCTAGTTTTCCTCCTACTTCTCAGGCTACCTCCTCAGCCTCCTTTGCAGGCTCTTCTCCTGACCATGTGGAGGTAACATGTTGGTGATTCCTAGACTTTTGTCCTAGATTCCTGATCTCTCTTTCTTCCTTATTTCTTTGGGTGATCTCAGGATTTGCAAATTGGGACTCTTTGTTGCATGGTACAGAAATCCTCTGAAACTGAAAAGGATTGTAAGGATATACCAAAAACAAGCAAAGCCCACTGCCATTGAGTTGATTCTGACTGACACAGTCACCCTATAGGACAGAGTAGAACTGCTTCTAAGAGTTTCCCAAATGGGAGCAAGCAGACTGCCTCATCTTTCTCTCATGGAGTTGCTGGTGGGTTTGAACCGCTCACCTTGTAGTTTAGTTTCTATGCTGAGCAAATAATAAGAGAGGCTGAACTATATAAAGAAGAATGTTGACATCAAGATTGGAGGAAGACTCATTAACCACTTCTGGTATGCAGATGACACAACCTTGCTCGAAGTAAGGCAGACTTGAGATATTGATGGAAGACCAAAGACTAAAACCTTCAGTATGGATTGCACCTCTATATAAAGAAACAAAAATCCTCACAATTGAATCAATAAATAACATCATGATAAACAGAGAAAAGATGAAAGCTGTCAAAGACTTCATTTTGCTTGGAACCACAAGTAGCACTCATGGAAGCAGCAGTCAAGAAATCAAATGACATATTGCATTTAGGCAAATTTATTGCAAAAGACCTCTTTAAAATGTTAAAGAGCTAAGATGTCAGTTTGAGGACTAAGGTGCACCTGACCCAAGCCATGGTATTTTCAATAACCTCATATGCATGTGAAAGCTGGACAATGACTAAGAAAGACCATAGAAGAATCGATGCATTTGAATAATGGTATTGGAGAAGAATATTGAAAGTACCATGGACTGCCAGAAGAACAAACAAATCTGTCATGGAGAAGTACACAGTCAGTATACACCTTAGTAGAAAGGATGGTGAGACTTTCTCATACTTTGGACATGTTGTTAGAAGGGACCAATTCCTGGAGATTGACAAAGTGGAGGGTCAGTGAGAAAGAGGAAGACCCCCCAATGAGACAGACTGACACAGTGGTAGCAACAATAGGCTCAAACTTAACAATTGTGAGGAAACATGCAAGACTGGACAGTGTTTCATTCTGTTGTGCATAGAGTTGCTATCAGTTGGAACTGGCTCAATGGCACCTAACAACAAAAAGAACCTTATGGTTAGCAGCCCAATGTTTGCCGCCACAGGACCACCGGGGCTGCTGTAGGGGATTTCAAAAACTCAACAGCAGATGATCTTGGTATCAGACTAGAGTCAGGGCCTGGAGTGCTGTGGGGAGCCCAGGAACCCCTTTCTCTTGGTCTCTCTGCTTTTCTCTGAACATCTGCCTCATTTTTGTCTCTTTATTTCTTAATCCCTAATCCATGGGCTAGAACATCCTGATACAAATAGTTCCCAAATTTACATTGCCTTAATCCTACCTCCCCACATTGTAGGTACAAATATCATATGATGGTGTTCTACCTGCATCTCTACCTAGTACAGTGCTCGAGGACATCACTGCTGGTACCTTGAAATCACACATGGTAAGATTTACACTATAGAAACTGGTAAGCACTACAAATTCAGATTCAGGCTTTATTATTTACTTACTTATCTATCGATCATCTAGCTAGCTATTTTTATTGTCTAGAATAAGAATCAGCAAACTGCAATCCATAGGCTGTTTTTGTATGGTGATACAAGAATGATTTTTACATTTTTAAAATGCTATAAAAAATTAACCAAGGACAATATGCAAACAGAGACCTATGAAGCCCCAAAGCCTAAAATATTTACTATTTGGCTCTTTATGGTAAGAGTTTGCTGACCCTAGTCTAGTCATAGGGAAGTAGTGGGGAAAATGTTAATAATTCAGATTATTAGCACATCAGGTCAGCAATGGCTATATCATAAATCACACAAAATATTGAGGGAATTTTTTTCAACATTTGAAATTTTATTACCCACTGCAGCAAAAAAGCTATTCCCATCATTGACAAACAGGTAAAACTCAAAAATATGTTGTGCTGAAGCTGAAAGAGGTTTCAATTTATGAATATAATTTATATGAAGTTTGCGAAAAATTTTATAAAAGATTGTATATCAGACCTAATGACAATAAATTTACTGGAAAAAGAACAAATTGGGATGTAGCCCCATTTGTCAAATTATCGTTGAATTGTAACCATTGATTTTAACAAATGTAAGAGACAAAACAAAACAACACAACAACAAAAAATCGTGAAAGGACAAGTTCTCTGACAATCAATTGATTA
>NW_006408544.1:14335625-14337350 GCF_000296735.1 Chrysochloris asiatica
CCAGCCACTCTGTGGGAGAAAAGACCTGGAAATCTGCTATAAAAATGACAAGCCTAGGAAATCCTGTGGGACAATTCTATTCTCTGCTACAGGCCCACTATGAGTTGGAGTCTACTCAATGGCAAACAAAAACAACATCCGCCTGGTTTATGCGTATCTAATCCTCTGCTCCCTCTTACAATGGACCTCTGTTTTCTCTATTCTCTTTTTCTAGAACTCCTGCCTTTCAGATTTGTACTAATCATTTGCTTTAATTTTTGGTCTTATATTTTCCATCTCTGTCTTTTTGCATCATCTTCAGGACAGCTCCTCAGCTTTATCTCATAACCCCTCAATTGAATTTTGCAGTTATGCTTTCAAATATTTAACATCTAAGTGGAGGGTTTTTTCTCTGATAATTCTTTCTTACAGCATATTTGCTTTTCTCTTGATTCTCTTAAAATATTGATGATAATGTCTTGAATATTTTTGTAAATTTTTTATCTCCTTACAAAGTCTCTATTCCTGCCAAGTAGCTCTTTTCTTTTTGTCTGTTGTGTTTTGGTTGGTTTGGTTGGTTTTGTTTTGATTTTTTTCTCAAGTTCTCCTTGGCTCTCTAGTGATCTTTCCCTGTTCTTATGGTATAGGGCATTATTAAGAATCAAGGTTACTTAAAGAAATGGAATCTGATCAAGGTTCCTGGTTCCTGGGCTAGGCAGAGAAAGTAGTAGATGACAGAAAGTAAGAAATGGCTCAAAGGATGATAAGATATACCAACAGGACAGAGGTGCCAGTTTGAAAGGGCTCCCACTGGACTAATATCAAAACATATACCAAGAGTAATGGACTACTGAAATGTGGTGAGACCTAGGGACTCCTGAGCCCATGGACAAGGACATAGCCACAGGGGGCTAGAACTGAGAGTGAAGTGTCCAGCTGATATGAAGTGAGGGGAGACACAAAAGAATGCCCAAACTTGTAGATTGGATATAGCCTCAATGGATTGATGATCAGAACTCAACTAGAAGAAGATAAAAAAATAATTTTTGATAAAGGAAACAAGTATAAACTGCTACAATTTGATGAAATTGACCTACATTTATGGATGTAGTAGTTCAAAATACCAATTGAGAGGGAAGGAGTCTTCACATCAAGGATCAAGTCTATCCCTTCTGTATACAGGGTTGATAGGGATGGGAAACTTAGACATTGGCTACAAAAATGAGGGGGCTATAAAGGTGTGGTGCTGTGGGTTAATGCGCCAGACTGCAAAGCTGTTTGAACTGCAAGGTTGGCAGTTTAAGCTCACCAGCGTCTCCTTAGAAACCCTATAAAGGGTTGCTATGGGTTGGAACCAACTCGACAGCACTGAATAACAACAACAACAATAAAGGCACAAAGTGACTGGCTTACAAGTTTCCAAGAGGGAGTTTAGTTTTAGAGTGTGCACGGGGTAAGGTAGAATCCCCACTGAATAGTTTTCATCTTGTCTAGATGTGTCTAGTGAAAGGAGATGGGGATGATTCTTACTCAAAAGTGAATAATTGTTATCATGACTAATTGTAACTGTCACAACTGTAAAGGTGGAAGTTTTGTAACAAAAAGTGAGAAGTAGTTAAACTTACAGTCCAAGAACAGAGGACCCTAGGACTATCAAGGGAGAAGAGCATGAGTGGAATGTGGAACCCTATCCAGAGAAGAAGTGACACCAGAGATGGAAGCAGAGATGAGGACATGGAGAGAGGG
>NW_006408544.1:14337485-14360934 GCF_000296735.1 Chrysochloris asiatica
GATGCACAGAGGAGATTGTAGAATCATTGCAATGAAACAATGAGTATAAAACCAATGTTCCCCATGTAAACTATCACTCAATTCACAATAAAATCCTTTTTGAAAAAAGTAATAGACTATAATTCACTGATTAAAATAAAATCCATAAATCTACAATGATAAGCTTAATAAATAACTGAGCAGGGCTTTCAGCTCCGAGGAGGTGTAAGTGCGACTTTTTTTGGTCATCCTGCATCTGGGTTCATCTGACACCAGCCTCCTCATCCATGCTGCTCAAGTTCTGCCCCAACGAGGTCAAAGTTGTATACCTGAGGTGTACCTGTGGGAAGCTCAGGGCTATGTCTGCTCTGATCCCCAAAATTGACCCTCTGGGTTTATCTCCAAAAAGGTTGGTGATGACATTGCCAAGGCAACTGGTGACTGGAAGGGGTTAAGGATCGTGGTGAAACTGACCATTCAGAACATACAGGTCTAGATTGAGGTGGTGCCTTCTGCCTCTGCCCTGATCACCAAAGCTCTCACGAAACCACCCAGAGATCGAAAGAAGCAGAAAAATATTAAGCACAGTGAAAATGTCACTTTAGATGAGATTATCAGCATTGCTGATCAGATGCCACACCAGTCTTAAACCAGAAAACTCTCTGGGACTATTAAAAAGATCTTGGGGACTGCCCAGTCTGTGAGCTGCAACACTAATGGCCGCCACGCTCATGACATCATAGATGACATCAGTAGTGGTGCTGTGGAATGCCCAGCTAGTTAAGACCTACAAAAAAAGATGCTCAATAAAATGTGATTTGATTTTTTTAAAAAAAGGAAAGCTCGTCTTTACAGCAGAAAACCAACTAATAAATAAAAGAAATGGAATAACTGGAAATCACTTCTTGGTAAATAATCATGATAATAAGTGATTCCGGCAAGAATCTCAATGCATGCTAAAACTAATGAGTGACTTATTAAAAAGTTGCCGTTGAGTTGGTTCCGATTTATGATGATCCCATGTATTTCAGATGGTTTTCAATCGCTGATTTTTCAATAGTAGATCTCCAGGGCTATCTTAGTGAAGGTTCTCTAGAGAAGCAAAACCAGTGAAGCTTTTATATATGTGTGTGTGTGAGAGAGAGAGAGTATGTGTGTCAGGGGAGAGAGAGAGAGAAGTCTATATTAAGGAACTAACTCACATAGTTGTAGAGGTGGGCAAGTCCCAAGTCCATGG
Organism: Chrysochloris asiatica; assembly: GCF_000296735.1. Taxonomy (NCBI): domain Eukaryota; kingdom Metazoa; phylum Chordata; class Mammalia; order Afrosoricida; family Chrysochloridae; genus Chrysochloris; species Chrysochloris asiatica. The sequence continues at coordinate 14,338,702 of NW_006408544.1, forward strand.
ATCAGATGTCAGGCTGCAGGGTTGGTGAATCAAGATGGCAAGCAGGCAGGTAAGGAGGCAGACTGATGATGACGCCTATGATCAGCAGGCAATAGAGCAAGCCACTGGCTCAAGTCCAAAGAACCAAAGGTCAGAGGACGAGCAAGATGCAAGATCCAGACCCAGCAGAGTGCAAGCAAACAAACTTTTCTTGAGTGTTCGACATATCGAAAGCAGGCCACACCCTTGAGGAAACTTCCTTTTGACTGACTGCTCATAGCAGACCTCATCATACCACACTAGATCTCATCATGGGGGGGCTACTACATAGCAACTGCCAAACCACCGAGAAGCCTGGTCAGTCAAGTTGGCACAAAACCTTACCTATCACAAAGTTTCTTCAACGGCTCCACTGGGTTGACTTGAACTGCCAGACTTTCAGTTAGTGACTGAATGTGTTAGCAGTTTATGGCACCCAGAGACTCCATATTAATTACAAAGAGAAAAACAATAACTTTACACTGGAGAAAACTGGCAGATATTCTTTAAACAAGTGATCAAAGTTAACATCACCAAAAATTGAATAAATAGACACCATGTGCATTCTAATTTGATGTACTGAGAATGTACCATTTCTACGTCCTGCCAATAGAATCAGGAGGATACAGCCCATAAACCCAATTTGAAGGACATTCTACAAAATACTGCTCTGTATTCTTGTAAAAAAAAAAAAACATGTCAGTATCATGAATGTTAAGAAAGACTGAGGAACTGACTCAGATAAAAGGAGACTAAAGAGAAATAACAACTAAATATGATGCACGATCTAGGGTTTCCAACTGCTCTAAAGGGAGTCCTGGTGTGGCGCTGTGGGTTAATGCGCCAGACTGCAAAGCCGTTTGAACTGCAAGGTCGGTGGTTCAAGCTTACCAGCTGCTCCTCAGAAACCCTATACAGGGTCGCTATGGGTCAGAACCAACTCACCGGCACCTAACAACAACAACAACAAAGGGTGTTAAGGAGTCTTGGTGTGTCATTGCGGGTTAATGCACTGGACTGCAAGGTTGGTTTAAATCGTAAGGTCAGCAGTTCAAGCTCACCAGCTGCTCCTTGGAAACCCTATACAGGGTTGCTATGAGTCGGAACTAACTCGATGGCACTTAACAATGCCAAAAAAGAGTATTATTGGGGCAATTGAAAAATTTGAATGTGGTCTGTAGATAACAATGCTGAACCCAATTTAATTTCAATATTAAAAAGAATATCTTTTTGGGGAGGCCACACACACTGAAGTATTCAGGGAGCATAATATTCAGGAAAAACTAACAGGTACATTAGGGAAATCCTGTGAAAGGTAGATAGGAATGTTTTGTTCTGTTCTTGTGATTTTTGTTGTTGTTAAGTCTAAAATTAGCTCAAAAGAAGAAGACTAAAATGGGACATTAAAAAGCTGGTTGGGAGCTGTGTGCACATGGGTCTTGCTTGTTGACAGCGGGCATCCCTGGAAAGGTTGGGCACAACTAGGCCAGTTTTCTGGGTGTCCTTCCCCAGTGTCATCTTCCAGTTTCCTTTCTGAAGGTGTCAGCCTCCAGGTATCACCTGGAGGTGTTAGAACTGGGCAGTAAGTGGTCCTGATGGTGCAGGTGTTAAACACTTGGCTGCTAGCCAAAAAGTCAGCGGTTCCAACCAACCAATCACTCAGCCAGAGAAAGATGTGGCAATCTACTTAAGTAAAGAGTTGTTATTGTTGTTAGGTACCATTGAGTAGCTTCCAACTAATAACAACTCTATGCACAACAGAATGAAACACTGCCTAGTCCTGCCCGCCATCCTCACAGTTGTTCTGTTTCAGTTCATGGTCGCTGTCCTATGAGACAGTTCTGTTGCTAAGTCAGAATCTAGAAAATGCAAAGTGTTTGGATTTCAGTTTGAGGTGCTCAGGGGAAGGTACAGTGGCTATGCCCTCTGCTGCTAACCAAAATGCGATTTGAACCCATCCAGCTGCTTTGAAAGAGAAAGACCTACTGCCATAAAGAATGTGGCTGTTGTTGTTTTTGTTGTTGTTGTTGTTGTTAGAGGCCTTTGAAGCAGTTCCAACTCACAGCAACTTTATGCACAACAAAACAAAACACTGCCTCGTCCTGAACCATCCTTACAATTGCTGTTATGTTTGAGTCCATTGTTGCTGCCACTGTGTCAATCCTCTTTTTTTTTTTTTTATACCTGGATATTATTTTCCAATCAGAATTTGAATCAATATGAGAGTAAACGGTCTATCATTAAAAAAATAGCAAAATTTGCTTTTCCTTATTTTTTTTTAATTAAATTAATGTTTTATTGTGTATTGTGTGATAGTTTACACGGGGAACATTAGTTTTACATTCATTCTATCATACGTTGTTTCATTGCCATAGTTACCATCCCATCTATGCATCATCACCCACCCAAAGGGTGTAGCCTGCAAGCCCATCCCCCACCCCCACGGTCCTCAGCACACAGCTCATTTCCCTCTCTGGATCTCAAGTCCTCAGCCACTCCATCTCTACATGTCATCCTTGTCAAGCCTTCTTGTTGAGCATGATGTCCTTCTCCAGGGACCAATCCCTCCTGGTAATATGTCTAAAGTATGAGAGACAAGGACTCACCAGGCTCGCTTCTAAGGAGCAGTTGGCTGTACTTCTTCCAGCACAGATTTGCTTGTGCTTCTAGTAGTCCATGGTACTTTCAATATTCTTCTGCAACACCATAATTCAAACGTGTAGATTCTACCATCTTCCTTATTCATTGTCCAACTTTCACATCATATAAGGTGATTGAAATACCACAGCTTGAGTCTGCCACACCTCAGTCTTCAAGCCAACATCTTTGCTCTTGAACACTTTAAAAGAGGTCTTTTGCAACAGATTTGCCTAATGATTTCTTGAGTGCTGCTCCCATTAGTGTTGATTGTGTATCCAAGCAAAGTGAAGTCTCTGACAGCATCAATCTTTTCTCCATTTATCATGATGCTGTTTATGAGTCCAATTGTGAAGACTTTTGTTTTGTTTACATTGAGGTACAATCCATACTGAAGGCTGTATGTAGTCCATAGAGATTACAGAGTAGAAATTCCTATGGGATGCTTCTGTTCTGCCACATAGGATCACTATGAGTCCAAACAGACTCCACGGCAGCTAACAACAACAACAGAAGCCCAGTAGGGCAGGGGACGGGGTGTTGTGTTGGGTGCTCTACATTCAGGATGCAAACTTCACTTAATTTCCTATTTTCAAATCCCCTCTCCAGGCCAGAGACCCTCCCTTTTACCTTCTATAAAGAATACACCTTCTGTTCAGATTGAGGAAGAAGGTATGGCTACAGGGAAGGCAGAAGGGATGTCTTGTTTTCAGGTCCACCCACTTCAAGAAATTCCTGGCGCCACCAATTTCTGAGCCTTTTAGCAAATCCAGTTGCATGTATAGACCCATTGGGGTGTGGGGTACAGTTTTCCCAGGCCTGTTCAGCCAATTGCCTCTCTGCTCTCTAGCCTCCAAACTACTATAGCTATGAACTCCTCTCCTGTTCTTGCAAGTTTACAGTTTTAATAAAGTACCTTTGCTGTGCAATATGATGAAGGCAGGAGAAGATACAGAAAGCAGTGCAAGAGTTAAAGGGAGTAGACTGTAACATATGCAAACCTGCAATCCCAGTGATCTACAGGAAGATATGTGGATAAATTGACTGGATAAATGGGTATGGGATCTGACAGAGGATCTTTGTACATGGGTATTTGCGTTTGCTGCAAACATATCCAAGAATGTGATGGAGCACACAGGAGGAAGGGGGATAAATCATGAAAGCTTCTTAAACATTACCAAACATCTTGAGGGAATGAGTTGCCGAGTCTAGGGGCTCAAGACCATAGTCTCAGGGACACAATGGTCAGTTGGCATAACATAGTCCACAATGAAGATGTAGTCCTACTTTTGTGAGTAGTGACTGGAATCTTAAAAGCTCATGAGCAACTAACTATTGTTGGTCTCTCCATGTGTGGACGCAAGAAGAGTGATGAAAACTGAAGATGCTTGAAAACAGTCCAGTGGACTCATGGAATACATGATTCTGAGACCACAAAACTCTATGATGCCTGGCCACCACTACTCATCGTTCTGAAAGCGATTACATTTGAAGGCGCTAGAGTGAGTGAGAGAACATATGGAACAAAAATTAATAAAAAAAATTTTTTAATCAGGCTTACTGGTCAGGAAGTGACTGGAGGAATCTGAGACTATGGCATTCAGTCACCCTTCAGGTCTGGAGCTGAACTCCTCATGATTGAAATTTCAGGCAAGCAGTAGGTAGGCATATATGGGGGACAATAACACTAGTGAAGTATGCTCACCAATTCAAGATGGAAGGGCAGCATTTACCTAAGGACAAAATTCCAGAGGGGTGGGAAAGAAGGAGGAATGAAAGCAAGAGCCATAGAGAAGAAACAGAATAAATGAGGTTACATTGAGGGAATTACCATCATTTAAATGAAACAAAGTCGATAAATTGTAGCGCAAAATTGATGGCTTGCTCTGTAAACCTTCACTCGATTCACTATTTAAAAAAAAAAAAGTTTGTTTTAAAGTTTCTTTCCTATCATTATCAGGAAAGAGCATGTGTGTGTATCTACCACATCATTTTTAATTGGCAGTCCTTTGCTGTGTTTTCTAATGTTTCTACAACCAAGCCTACTTGCACAATTTAAAAATATATTTAAACATATGAAGAAGTTAAATATTGTGAAACCGTATAAAAACATTTTAGGAATGACGTGTTCACCAGGTTTCTGTCCAGCTCTGAAAAGAGGCTGGATGATGTAAGAAAAGTATCTGGAGAGGTTCTGGGATCAAGTATGAGCTCTGGTGCTCATTGGCAATGTTCTATGAAGGTTCCATGAACAAATTCCTCTGTGACCATATTTTAACCTTCAGTGGTTTGAACCTCTGACCTTATGGTTAGCAAACCATTGCCTTACCCATAGCACCACCAGGGCTTCTTACAATAACAGCAACTATCAAAAAGGGAAAGCGTCTGCAGAGTGAATGGCAGGAGACTTGCAAAAACTACTGGAGTTCTGGCGTTCAAATGTCACCGGATTCCAGAAGTGGAACTGACGCTGGAGCTCCCAGGTCAAAGTTCTCCTCCAGAACTGAGGCTCAGAAACGAGCTGGGCAGCTCCCAGAGTCGGGACTTAACGTCTAACCGAGATTAGAGGCAGGCCTCTGTCCCTTAACAGAGATCAAAATAGTGAGAATAAGATTAAAGAAATCCAGGAGGCATCAGGTCAGGTTAACCCACACTTGCAGCCGGATGGATGACGGGAGCGAAACACCTAAATCCACCGACGCTTACTTTGCCTGTGCACCCCTAGGTGGAGCCGGCAAGGAGCGGCCTTTCCACCGTGAGCCACACGAGGGCAGCAGAGTACAGATGGAAACGACTGAGAGGCGTCTTGGGAATGGGCGGGAGTAGGTAGAGACAAGGAGGAAGCGACCTAGAGACAAGATCTGAGATACAGAAACACAAAAGAAAGATGGCAGGAAAAATGCAGACAGATATTCTGTAAGGGCTAGCCTAGGAGTCCCAGAGTGATAAAGGGAGGAAGCACTAGTAACAATAGCAGTGATCCTTCAACAATAACACTTTATGTGTTCACTTTATGAAACAGAATTATGATCTCATTTTATAAATGAAGAAACTGAGGATGAAAGGTTAAGTGGTCTGTTGATAAATCACAGAACTGGTGCTAGATCATGTTCTGGTTGGGTGGGTTTATTTCTCTCTGCCTCACTTTCTTAACTTTCTACCTTTAGTTGCGAGCTAAGAGATAACATAAATAAAGTACCAAAACAGTTTTTTGTTGTTGTTATTAAGCACCATGGAAATGGCTCCAACTCTTAGTGAGGCTGCATAGCGTTTCTGAGATTGTAAATGTTTAAGTGAGCAGAAATCTTCATCTTTCTCCCGCCGAGAGGCTGGCGGGCTCAAAATGCCGTTCTTGGGATTCGACGTCTAGTTCTTATTTTACAGAGTCTTAGCGCATAGTAAGCATTCAATAAATATCCTAGTCTGGCGCTGTAGGATAAGCACTGGACTGTTAACCTCTAGGTCGGTGGTTCAAACTCACTAGTTGCTCCTTGGAAATCCTATGCAGGTTCACTATGAGTCGGAATGGACTCAACAGCAGGTAACAACATTACACAACACATGGAGGGGGCGGTCCTTGGTTTCTAGGTTTGTGGATTGTTGGTTGAAAAATGATCCCCCATATTACAGATGGAGAAACTAAAGCTCAGAAAGATTGCATGACTTGGACACATGGTTCTAGAGCAGAGAATATCAGGATCAGGATTTAAAATTAGGTCATTTGCCCCTTTCTTCCATCATGCCCGTTGCCTCCACAAGGGAGGCATCTATTTCTGTATATAAGTTTTTATTTACCAAAATAATCCAGGAGAGGTCAGGTCAGGTCAGGTCAAGGGCTTGGTGCAAACCCACACTCCCGGCCAGATGGATGAGGGGAGCGAAGGGAGACATCACACCTGAATCCACTGGTGCTTGCCTGCCTGTGCGCCCCAGCTGCCTGCGTTGCTAAAATTCAGCTCCACGTTTGCCTGGTTAGCACTGCCCAGCACCAAGCTCTGAGCTGGGGACCTGGAGATGGATCAGCCCCACTCTTTTGTGCTAAAGCAGCTGCTGACAGGTGTGAAGGGAAAGCGTGGGGCAGTGGTTCACTCGTCCCTGTCAGGGTCCTGGTCCTGCTTGTGCCCTGGACCCTAATTTCTGACCTGTTGAGGACAGATATCTTGTCAGTAAGCACAGCAAATGATGGCACTAGGAGAGGCAGTGCACAAGCACAAGAGGAGGGCTGAATCTGGTGTGCAAAAGCCTGGTTTCCAACTACAACTGGTGCCTCTGAGCCAGAAATTTAATCACCCCGCCCCCCTTCACTCTCTCTCCTGCAAAACTGGGATACTAGTGATCCTGTCTCCCTCAATGAGACAAGTGGGTGAGGATCAGATAAGGTGACGAGTGCAAAGTGCCACCCTGTCACCCAGAATGCTCATGTCAGGGGTTTAGTTTTGTTATCTGTAAAAGAGGGTTGTTGCAAAGAGTAAAAGAGATGATTGGTGGTCCAGAACCTGTGACGCAGCAGACACTTAATGCCACTGTTTTGCTGCCTTGAATTGGTCCTGGAACCACAGCATCCCACACACAGCAGAAAGAAACGCTGTCTGGTCCTGAGTTATCCCCGTGGTTGATTGTGGATCAGATTGCTGTGCTCCACAGGGTTTTTATCGCATGATCTTCTGAAGTAGATCCCTAGGTCTTCCTTCCAAGTCCACCTTAATCCTGAACTCCGCTGAAACCTGTGCAAGCATCACCAAAACACACAAAATGCCACTGACAAACAGGTGGTGACTGAGCATGAGGTGTACTGGGTAGGAATCAAATGTGGAACTCTTACAGGGAAGGCAAGAATTTCACTACCACTGAAGCACCACATTCAATAATGAGCCTTAACTCAGATCAATTGCCATGCTTTGGCAAGGGATCTAGACACGGTTTTCAGACAATAATAACTCAGAGACAAAAACCCTTAGAACTCCCCACCTCACACAAAAGAAGAATGAATGTGTGGAGTAGAGAGCCCTTCCAAGGAGAGTAACCAGAGGGACCTCCTTCAAGGAGCCTGGGTCAGCCCTTGCTGTGCCCTCCATCATGTCAAACTGTTCCTCTCTCCTGACATGCCACCCAAACCCCATTCTCAGTAGGTGACCCTTCACAGAGACAACAGTGACCCCAAAATGAAAGACCCAGCCAATCCTCTACTTAATCAACTGCTGTATCCTCATCCATGTTTATCCCTGCCCTCTTGCCCCTCTGAAGGACAGGTCCCTCCTCCTGCCCACACCTGTGCACCTCTTCATCTCTTTCCTGCATTTCTACTTCTCTCATACCAAGGTCACACTGACTGCTTCCTTCCCTCTCTCCCTTGTCCCCAGTTTCCAGAGCCACCCTACACCTCTGATGCAAAGGGTTTCTCTCCCATCATCTTTATGACCATCTCTGAAGCAGTTTGTGAATTTTCAAATAAGCAATGTTAGGATCCTGACTGGACCACATGGCATGTGTATCATTCACTAGAGCTTTCAGACACTGCTCATACCTCCCATGTCTCCTTGTGCTGACCATCCCCATGCATTCAGCCTACTTTCCAACTGCCAACACCTGCCTTGCTTTGTCTAAGGGCTTCTTCTAGCTAACAGAGCCCATCTTCTCACTCATGTGGCGGGTTAGGATTAACCTGACCTAGGAGCAACCCTCAGAGTCACTGCATGGTGCAGTTAGTACATTTGACTATTAACAGAAAAGTTAGCATTCAAGTCTACCCTCAGGCACTTTGGTAGAAAAGCCTGTAGATCTGATCTACTTTCAAGAAGTTAGCCATTGAAAACCCTATGAAACACAGTTCTAGTCTGACATGCATGGGTTTGCCATGAGTCAAAATCCAGTTGGAGGCAACTGGTTCAGCAACAGCCCATAAGCACTGACTAATAGGAATTGGTGTCTAAATACCCCAGCCTCCTCACCCTTTAGGACCCATTCTCAAAGTCATGTGTCCTACAATGGCTCTCAGGGTTCTCCAGCAGGATTAAACTCCAGCTACACCAGCTGCTCCTTGGAAACCCTATACAGGGTTGCTATGAGTCAGAACTGACTCTATAGCACTAATAACAACAACGGCCCGCAGATGGTAATGTACTTCAGTAACACACCCTAATTGGCTCATTCCTTTCCCAGTCTCATTTCTCTCTCAACAGTCCTTCCTGGGATCACCTTCCAAGTCAGCTCTTTTAAAGAAGCCTGGATGCTGCAAACAGCTAGGTGTTCAACTACTGGCCAAAAGTCATAGCCCACCCAGAGCCACCTCAGAAGACAGGCCTGTCAATGTACTTGTGAAAGGTCACAGATTTGAAAGCCCAACTCTGCACACGTGGGGTTGCCATGAGACAGAATGGATTCAACGGCAACCAGTAACAACAATCTTTGCAAAGTGCCTTGTCAGATATGCGTCCTTGTCTCAGGGTCCACTTCTGGAGGAACTCAAACTTGAGAACAGGATCATAGCCTCCTCACCCACGGCACACACAACATAATGAATAATCACATTATCAATAATACTATTCATTCACTCATCCAGCTATATGCATCTAGTTCTACCTCTGGGAGTCCCAGTATGGCACTGTAGGATAAGCACCTGATCATAAGGTCAATTTGAATCTCAAGGTCGACAGTTCAAACTCACCAGCAGCTCCTCGGAGACATTATGCAGGATCGCTATGTGTCATTGATGGCACTTAACAAAAACCACCACCACCTCTAGGCATAAGCACTAGACAGCTAACCACAGGTTGGCAGTTAAAATCCACCAGCTGCTCCTTAGAAACTATGCAGGGGTCATTATGAGTTGGAACCGACTCCATTGCACTTGATAACAACAGTGCCACCTCTGGGCTGGATGCTGGAAATACAATGATGAAACAGTCCAGGATGGTTCCTGCTCCCGCCACTCATCCCTGAGGCTTCCAATCCATGGAAGATTGGCCCTGGAGAAGCTTCTTGTTGTTGTTAAGCACATTCGAGTCAGTTCTAATGCATAGCGACCCTGTATAGGGTTTCCAAGGAGCAGCTGATGGGTTTGAACCACCGACCTTGTTGTTAGCAGTCCAGCGATTATCCTACAGCGCCACACCAGGACTCTTTTCAACCCTACTCTCTAAAACTCAGGTCAGCTTCCTCCATTCAGCCCTCCGACACACTATCCCAGGAAATACTTCCCTTTGAACCCCAGGTCCGTTATGGGCTACTCTCTCAGAGCTCCTTGTGCCCCTATACACAGCACGTGAAACTTAGACATGTACAAAGTAAAAAAGGAAGTACAAGCTATCAGTAAGAACTAACATGAGTGGGATTGACCCTTCATTCACCTGGCAAACGCCTGCTGAGTACCTATTCAGCTTCTCCAGTAAACCAGCAAACAGAACACCAGAGACCAGTGCTGGATGGGAGTGGAGACTGGTGGTATTCTCTGAATGCCAGTTCCTGCAGTGCACCACGTGAGGAGACAGAAAAGAGTTTTTATTCACTTATGCATAAGCAGGAAACCAACCGTTTCAGATCTCCCTAAAATGTCAGCTCCCAGTGTCTTAATTGTTGGGTTTTTAACAGACAAAGCTAGGGAAGTACTTAATAAAATACCAACTTCTCCAAAGTCTCCATTGTTGCACTTGTAACAGCCAAAGTTTAGATAAAATTTAGTAAAATATCAAGTGCCCCAAAGTCTGAAAAGGGGTGAGAGTTTTTTACATAGGAAGTCTGGGGTTACATATGAGTCACTAGTTCCTTTTTTTTTTGTCAGAGAATTTCTGTAAAAGTAAACTGTGTAAACAAATATTATTTTCAGGGATCATCATGACGCATCTCTGGTGTCAGCAAACCTCTTGACTATTTGTTGCTTCTCAAAAAGTTAGTTACTTCTCTTACCTCACTGGGAAGAAACTTGGGACATGCTTTGAAGAATATTATGCATTTTCCTTTAGAAGGCTGGGTTTCAGCAGCACCAAAGAGAGGCTAACTCTGCTTAGCAGGACCTGGTGGACTTCCTGCAGGAGGTGACACCTAAGCTGAATCTTAAAGGACAGTCAAGAAGGGGACACAGAACAGTGGCAGGGGGTGGTGGTAGGGAGCACCCTAGGCAAAGGAAACTGCGGGTCAAAAGGCCGAGAGGTGTGAAGATGGATCTGTCTGGAGAAATGCAGGCGTTTTGTTCCAGCTAGAATAAAAAGGGAATCAGACGGGAAGAGACAGAGCCAGGGCCGGATAGCAAAAGAGCTCTGTGCCAGTGTGAGGCATTCCAACCTCCCCAGAACTCAGTTTTCTCATCAGTGGACTGAACAGCGTGAGACTCTTGTGAAATGAAATGAACTAATGCAAGGCAAGATCTTTATACAGCACCTGGCATTTCATTGGCCCTCAGGGAACAGTAGCTACTTTATCCCGAGGAGCGTAGGAAGTCGGTGCAGGATTTGAAACAGCACAAAGATTCAGTCAGCTTAGAGCCTCAGGAGAATACTGTAGCAAGCAGTGGAGAAGCCAAGCCCTGGAGGTAGGAATGTGACTAGGAGGCTGCTGTGATCAGAAAATAGGTGCATATACCTGGAGACAGTAGTTCTGGATTTTTTTTTTTAAATGAAGATGTAATGAAGAAAATGGCTGGAAAGAGGCTGGGAAGAAACATGAGAACGGATTCAAAGGATCCTGACTGAGGGAGGTTCCCAGGGGAGCATCATGATCTGATGGGGGTTGGAAATATTAGTTGGCTTCAGGGTGGCAGGAGTCCCTGGGTAGCACAAACAGTTAATGCTTTCCGTTGCAAACTGAAAGGTTGGAAATTTGAGTCCACCCAGAGTCACCTTGGAAGAAAGATCTAGCGATCTGCTTCCAAAGAGTCAGCCATTGAAAGCCCCATGGAGCACAGTTCTACTCTAACACATATGGAGTCACTGTGAGTAGGAACAGGGTGCAGGCAAAAAGGGGACAGGTGGCGGAGAGGTTGGGGATGTCCAATGAGTAGGGCAGGCAGGGAGAGGGAGTAGAGTAGATGCAGGAGTCAGTAAGTGCTGGGAGGTCACTGAAGAGGCTGTGGTCAGGGAAGATCCCTAGAGAAGGTGATCTTCCTGACACTTGTTTGTTAGCCTGACTGTGTGGTGAAGTGGGCTAAGGTGATGGACTGTGAGGTCTGTTTGAACTGAAAAGTCTGTGGCTCAGACTCGCCAGTCACTTTTCAGAAACCCTATGCAGGGTTGCTATGGGTCAGAACCAACTCGACGGCACTTACCAACAACAATATTAAGTCTGGACTTGGTGTGGTGCTGTAGGAGAGCATTGGACTGCGAACCACAAGGTTGGCAGTTCAAACCTGCCAGCTGCTCCTCAGAAACCCTATACAGGGTCGTTATCAGTCAGAGCCATCTCTGTTGTAGTTGTTCTGTGCCATCGAGTCAGTACCGACTCATAGAGACCCTATGTACAACAGAATGAAACACTACCCAGTCCTGGGCCAACCTCACAATCGTCACCACACTTGAACCTATTGAAGATGCCACTTTGCCAAGCCATCTCGCTAAGGGTCTTCCTCTTTTTCTCTGACTCTTCACCAGTGACTGGTCCTTCCTGACAATATGTCCAAAGTATGAGAAATGAAGTCTGACCTTCCTGGCCTCTAAGAAGCACTCTGGCTGTACTTCTTCCAACACAGATCTGTTGGTTCTTTTGGCAGCCCATGGCACTTTCAATATTCTCCTCCAACACCATAACTCAAATGCATCTATTCTTCTACAATCTTCCTTATTCACTGTCCAGCTTTCACATGCATATGAGGTTATTGAAAATACCATGGCTTGGGTCAGGCGCACCTTAGTCCTCAAGCTGACATCTTTGCTCTCCAATACTTTAAAAAGGTCTTGTGCAGCAGATTTGCCTAATGCAATACATCATTTGATTTCTTGACTGCTGCTTCCGTGAGTGTTGATGGTTGATCCAAGAAAAATGAAGTCTTTGACAACTTCAATCTTTTCTCCATTGATAAGAACGTTGTTTATTGGTCCAGTGGTAAGGATTTTTGTTTTCTTTACATTGAGACACAATTGATATCTAGATGCTGTAAAATCCATGAATTGTTAAATAAATTTAATGAGTTCAAACAAAAATTAACATTTTGGTGAAAATTTATTTTAATACATTATCCAATGAATTGCCTGTCATTGTTATATAGGGACACTGATTAGGGTTTCCATGGAGCGGCTGGTGGATTTGAACTGTCGACCTTGTGGTTCAAATTAGCATTGCAATTGAGTTTGTATCCTACAGTGCCACACCAGGACTCCATTGGTGAGGGAAAATAGCACAATAATCATTGCTGATAATGATCACAGTGTTTACTAAGTGTTCATATTTCATGATCCACTTCCTCATTTGACCCTCTACTATGAATTGAATTATGTACCCCAAATATAGATGTTGTAAACCCTAACTTCTATGGAGTCTTGGTGTGGTACTGTAGGATAAAGCACTGGACCCCTAGGTTGGTTTGAACCACAAGGTCAGCTGTTCAAATTCATCAATTGCTCCTTGAAAACACTATACAGGGTCACTATGAGTCAGAACTGACAGAACCTAACAATAAATGCCTTTGGTAAATCCCACTTGGGAATGGGTTGCCTTTGTTAGGTTAATGAGACAGGATTAGTGTAGGGTTTGTCTCGATATAAAAAGAACAGATTAGACAAGCATAAATAGGCACAGAGAGGAACCAAGCCACATGCGGACTGCCCAAAAGCAGAAGATCAAAAAGAAAAAGAGAAGGATCTTCTTCAGAGCCAATAGAGAGCGAAAGAAACCCTACCCTAGACCCAGAACACTGAATTCATATCTCTAGTCTCTGAACTGTGAGAAAATAAATTTCTCTGTGTTAAAGTCATCCACTGTATTTCTGGTATAACAGCACTAAATAACTAAGATATCCTCCACAGAACCCTTTGCTGTTGTTGTTAGCTGTCGTCGAGTTGGTTCTGACTCATAGTAATCCTGTATAATTAGTTCTGACTCATAGTAATGCAAGAAGCAACTGGTGGGTTTGAACAGTTGACTTTGAGTTAGTAGTCCAATACTTACCCTACAGCACCACACCAGGATTCCTACAATCCTTTCAGACAAAATATATCAGTCCCATAATAGCTTCTCTGAGATGAAGGAACAACTTGCCCAGGGTCACCCAGGGAAGAACAGGAACAATAATGTACTCTGTTCATCTAGCTGCAGAGCCTGTGCCCTGACTACTGCCCATGGTTGGTCCCAAATCCTGGCCCCTGAGCTCTCTCCTGGTACCTGTAGTGCCAGACCTGGCTCAGAGGAGCTCTGTCACCACCACAGCAGACCCCAGGAACTACCTCCCACATTCACTAAACATAGAGTAGGCCAAGAGACTGCATTCTCCCTTACAGCCTAGCTCCCTGACATTATTACCTCCATTTCACAGATGTGGGAAGTAAGGCTCAGCCTTACTTGAGGGCACTCAGAAAATAAATGGAGGGGCTAACTCTAGCTTTGTGTCCACTGCACTTGATGACACTTGTATCACCAAACTAAGCCAGAGTATGTAGGTAGCATTTGAGAACTTGAGCGATATAAAGGATACTCAGTCAGATGCCGCTTGGGTGAAAACCAGAGGAGCAGCCAGTCCTGGATTTGAGATTTGGTGAGTCTTCCCTCTATCTTTTACTATCCTGGATGGTGGGTAGAAAGGAGGAAACTCCTAGCAATGATAAAAAGAGGAAGGCAACAGGCCCTGAGGATGCCAGTTGTACTGTAAAAACAGAAAGATAATCTCTCCAACAAAGCACTGGAAAACTCCTCAAATCCTCAAAAACTGGGAAGGAAGAGCAAGTGGCAAGGAGGGCTCAAATCAGACAGTTTCTGCACCAGTAACACTAAGATAAGACACAGTTCCCCCCACCCCACCTGGTGGAGGTGTCTTCCAGGGAGTCTCAGGGAAGCCTCAAGGGAGAAAGCAGTTTCAGGAGCTCCAACCAAAGAGTCCTAGGTATGGGGCTCTGGGTTAATGCACCAAACTGAAAAGCCGTTTGAACTGCAAGGTTGATTGTTCAAACTCACCAGCTGCTCCTCAGAAACCCTACACAGGGTCTATGGATTGGCACTTCACAACAACAACAAAAGCAAAGCAGGTGGACAGCTGCAGCAACATCCTAGCAAGCCCCCTGAGGTCACCTTTTAGCAGAACAACAAACTGGCTCTATTAAAAAAAAAAGATCATAATATCAACAATTGCTTTAAAGCAAAGCTGAGAAGATAAGGGGACAGGGAGACTAGAATATTGGAAACCAAACAACCAGATTGGAATGAAAAAGAATGTTGACACACTGTGAATGTGCTACTAATGTCACTAAGCAATATGTGTAGAAACTGTCAAATGGGAACCTAATTTGCTGTGTTCTAGTCATGCCCTTGACCTGTACCTCAGAACATCAATGGCTATTGAAGGAAGAGAAGGACAATTTTCCTATGCTCTATTTTAAATTCAAATCTTATCATTTATTTTTAAAAAATAGTTCAAGATTTTTGTTATAATAATTGATTCCATCAAGAATTGTGAAAAAAGGACTTCCAGCAAGATGGCGGACTAGACAGACACGCTATGCAGACCCTCTACAACAAAGATATGGGAGACCAAATGAACAACACAGAAGACAAGCTTGGAGCCTTGAACTTCAAAGGAAAGGTTAGAAAGGTGGACTGAATACCTACTGGGAGGAGAAGCTGAGCAGGGGTGATAAAAGAAGAGACTGGTGAATAGACTGCCGGCCAGACACAGCACAGCCAATCTTGAAATTTTGCCAGCAGCTTTTGGTGAGACAGACAGATGGCAGCGCAGTTTCACATAGGTGACAGAAAAGGTAGGATTCCTTCTTGCTTCCCATGGTGGTAGTGGTTATGTGCTGTGGAGTCAGTTCCGACTCATAAAACCCTGTATAGGGTTTCTGAGGCTGTAAATCTTTATGGGAGCAGAAAGCCTCATCTTTTTCCTGTGGAACCACTGATACTTTCGAACTGCTGACCTTGAGGTTAGCAGCCCAACTCATAACCACTACACTACCAGAACTCCTTGTGTGTATGGCTGTGTGCTCTAGAGTCGGTTCCAACTTATAGCGACCCTGTACAGGGTTTCCGAGGCTGTAAATCTTTACATGTACAGAAAGCCTCATCTTTCTCCCATGGAACAACTGGCAGTTTCAAACTGCGGTTCACAGCCCGATTTGTGACCACTATGCTACCAGAGCTTCTTACCAGAACTCCTTACTCCCCTAGAAAACAGATATGAGGCCAGCTCCCACCTTCATTGTAATAGGGTTTTGTGTCAACATGACTAGGCCAGGATTTCCAGTGGTTTAACAGTTGGAATGTGCTTATTCCCATGGTGATGAAACCTAATGCCAGCATAGTTAGTTAGCTCTATGATGAGCAGCTATGAGCAGTCAATCAGTTAGAGGGATGCTTCCTTGGGGGTGTGACCTGCTCCCAATATAATGGACACACAGGAAAGATTCTTCTGCTGGGGACCCGAGACTCTACAATTATAAGCTATTTCCTTTATATATATATATATGTATATATATATGTTTCACTGGTTTTGCTTCTCTAGAAAACCTGGCCTAAAACACTCATGCACCTCCGTGCAGACCCTGCTCTCTGGGTGTTCTGAGTCTTGTGATCTGAGCCAGTGTGATGTGGGTGCCCACTGCACCGCCTTGGCACATGATTCAGGCAGACTTGGCTCCAGATCTGCAGAACCCAGAGCCTCCGGGCAGGAATCTTCACAATCAGTCACTCTGCCCCCACCAACCCTTTGTTTCTGACAGACACTGAATCTAGCAACCTGAAGGACATGAACTACTTCTGGATTGGATGCCTTGAACATAAACAATACCTAGGCCTATGGTGGAGTGCTGTGGGTTAATGTGCTGAACTGCAAGGTTGGTTTGAAGTACAAGGTCGGTGGTTCATGCTCACCAGTCACTCCTCAGAAACCCTACACAAGGTCAGAACTGACTCAATGGCACCTAACACCATCAACAACAAGTCTATAAGAACTCCATCTAGGGCTGGGAACTCAGTCATCACATCCCTTTTCCACTCACCTTGTGAATTCCTTGGCCAGCAGGAGTCCCCCAGAACTGTTTCCTGAGTCCAACAACTGCACTGGGTTTTTTTTGTTTATATTTCCTTTCATTGTTTCATTGTTTTTGTCTATTCTTGCTCCTCTTTCTTTCTTCCTCTTTCCCTTCCCTAGATTTTTATCCTTTCTCTCATCACTCTTGTTTTTTTCTTTTCTTGGTTTTCTCATTTCCACCTTTTCTTCTTTTTTCCCTCCTGATTGTTCTTTACTACTGTTAGTCTTTCTCTTTTCATCTTCCTTCTCTTTGTTTTTCAGTGTGTTTTCTCTTCCTTTTATTTTCTTTTGTACAGCTTTATTTTCCTGTCGCTCTTTTCCCTTTTTAGTTATTATATTATTCTTTCTTTATTATATTATTCTTTCCCTTTTTAGTTATTATATTAATTTATTTTTCTCTCCTTTATTACATCCTGGTTTTGCTGTTGTTTGCTTGTTTCTTCTATTTTGTTTTCCTGTGTGTATTTTCTCATCTTTTTCCACCCAACAGGAGACAGCAAAAGTACCCATCCAGTTCAGCCACAACCTCTGCAGCTCCACCCACTGAACAAGAGACAATCCCTGCTACTATATTACCTGATCAATGATACATTTAAGCCAACACCAGCCAAACCCAGCAGCATGAATGGTGAGCAGAAAATGATGCACACATTTCCATTCTCTAATTATATCCACCAAGAGATAATCGGGGAGAACCTAAGAACACATCAACATGCAATCACCAATAAAAAACAAATACAATGACACCACAGTGTCTCAGAGACAACAGAAGCTTTTAGAACACACAAAGAAACAAGAGAGAGTGGCTCAAAGAAATGACCAAAATGCAGAGCCAGAAAACATTTCTGAAGAAGAAGAGGTAATGAAAGTACCTAAGAAACAATTCAAAAGGATGATATTTAGGTACCTTCAATGAATAGACAGAAATATTGAGGAAATCAAGGAGAACACAGCAAAAACTTTAAAATTTAGGAAAGTACTACAAGAACTAGCAAAGTAAAAGCGAATTCTGAAACAATACAAAACTGCAGATAGAAATCCAGAAGATTAACACTAAGATTTCAGAAGTGGACAATACATTGAAAGGGCAAAAGAGCAGATAAGAATCAATAGAAGCCCAAATTAGTGACCTTAAGATAAATCTCTCAGTACTAGCAAGTTCAATGAAAAATTTGAAAAAATAATGAAAAAAAAAGAAGGAAGTCTGAGATTTATGTGGAACACCATGAAGAAGAATAACTTATAAGTGATTGGAATTCCAGAATCGGAAGAGACAATAAAAGCACAGAGAAAATTATCAAAGAGTTGTTGAAGGAAACCGTCCCTAGTATCGTGAAAGACAAGAAGATAAGCATATAAGAAGCTGAACAAACCACAAACAGGATAGACCCCAAAAGAAAGTAACCAAGACATATCATAATCAAAATTTCCAAAGCCAAAGACAATGAAAAATTCCTGAGAGCAGTTGGGAAAAACAAAATTTACTTACAAAGAAGAACCAATAACCTAAGCTCTGATGGTTTCTCAACAGAAAACACAGGTAAGAAGGCAGTGAGGTGACATATGCACAACTCTAAAAAATAAAATAAAATATTGCCAACCAAGAATCATATACCCAACAAAGCTGTCCCTCAACTATGACGATGAAATTAGGACATTTCCAGACAAACAGAAATTAAGGAATTTGTAGTAAGTAACTGACCAACTTTACAAAAAATGCTAAAGCAGACAATTGAGACTAACATACATGATTAACACCACCCAGAACTCAATCCCTATATGAAAATAATGAAAGTAAAAAACCTATAAGACAGAATATAGGTAACCAGAGATGTCAATTTATAATGAAGCCAACTACAAAGCAAAAAGAGGGAATAGTGTAGATACAAAACTTCCTCCAAATTTTGAGGAAGTCAAGTAGATTTCGAGATCAAACAGACTGTTTCATACAGTGGAAAAGAAATAAAAAATTACTGGATAACCTCAAAGAAAATTAATACACCTTCATGTCAAAAAAATTTTTTTAAAGAATCTCAGAAAGATTTGGTAAACATTAAAACAACAGCAATGAAAAGAAAACCTACAAACAAAATGAACTCAGTGTACAAATACATGTGGAACAAAGAAACCAGCAACACCACAAAAACACACAGCAAAATGACAGCAATCAATTCCTATTTCTTGATAATTCCACTAAATGTAAATGGATTAAATGCAACAGTCAAGAGATAGACAGTAGCAGAATGGATACAAACTTTGGTACATACACACGATTGAATACTATGTCATAATGAAGAATAATGATGAATTTATGAAACATCTTAGAATAAGGATGAATCTGGAAGACTTTATGCTGAGTGAAATCAGTCCATCACAAAAGGGCAAATATTGTATGAGACCACTATCATAAAATGGTAAGAAATGGTTTTCTTGCTAAAAGATACATTCTGTGATAGTGTAAGGGGCGGGAGGGAAGGGAATATTATTCATGGGGTAGAGGGTAGATAAGGAGCTCTGGTAGCACAGTGGTTATGAATTGGGCTGCAAACCTCAAGGTCAGCAGTTCAAAACCACTAGCTGTTCCACAGGAGAAAGATAAGGCTTTCTGCTCCAGTGAAGATTTACAGCCTCGGAAAGCCTGTCCAGGGTTGCTATGAGTTGGAACTGACTCCACAACATATAACCACCACCAGAGGGTAGATATGTGTTAACCTGGGTGATGCAGAAGGCAATTTACAAGGAAGAGGGTGGTTGGCACAGGAAAGATGAAGTAGTAGAAGAAATAGGGAAGAGTGCAAGGGTTAAAGGGAAGGGATTGCAATCATTGTAATAACACAAAGCGTATGATTTGTTGAATTCAAATTGATGATATGCTCTGTAAACTTTCACTTTAATTCAAAAGAAAAAGATAAGAAAAAAGAAAACACCATGCCCAAGAACGTCGTGCAGTAAACGGGGGTCAGCTCAGATGTGCAGGTCTGCACTGCCGTTTGCCAAGTAGACAGACAAGACAGGGATCTCGGTGAGATGGAGACTAATGAGGGTGGGCGTGGATGGTGGTGTCCCTGTTATGGATTACATTATGTTCCGCCAAAATGTGTTGGAATTCTAACCTCTATCTGTGGATGCAATTTCATTTTGTAATAAGATTTGCTTTTTGATGCAAATGAGGCTGTATTGGTGTAGGGTATATCTTAAACCTAATGCCTTCTGAGATATAAAATGAACAGATTAGGGACTCCATTGAAAAAACAATTCGGGAGTCAAGACAAAATGGTGGAGTAGTCAGGCACCCTGAGCAGACTTTCTGCAACAAAGATATTGAAGAACAAGTGGAATAGATAAAGATGGTGGTCCTGAAACACTGAGCTTCAGAAGACAGGACACAGAGGTGGACTGAGTGCTCACTGGAAGTGGAAGCTGAACAGGAGCAGTAAGAGAGAAGAAAAGCAGGCGAACTATCAGTGTCATGGGGTGGAGCAGCCATCTTGAGCTTTTGCAAGCTGCTGATACAGCAGCCGGTGGGCACAGGGGAGGGATGCAGATGGTAGGCAAGGGGATGCAGTCCTCATTTGTTCTCTTGCCCTCTTGGTAGCTGGACATCTTTACTCTTCAACACTTTAAAAAGTCTTGTGCAGCAGATTTTCCTAATGCAATACGTCATTTGATTTCTTGACTGCTGTTTCCGTGAGTATTAATAGTTGATCCAAGAAGAATGAAGTCCTTGACAACATCAATCTTTTCTCCATTGGTAAGAATGTTATTTATTGGTCCAGTGGTAAGGATTTTTGTTTTCTTGACATTGAGATGTAATCCATACCGAAGGCTGTGCTCTTTGATCTTCATCAGTAAAAATTAATTATTTAAGGGTTACCAGGGGTAGAAGGAAGGGGACAGTAACTCACAGGTTAGGGGACAGACGTATGATAACTCAGGTGATGGGAAGGGCAATGCACAAGAAGGGGAAGGTGAGTAGAGGAACAGAGTTAATAGGGAAAGACTTTGGGAGGTATACAGTGGCTAAATGGGATAGAGGCAGATTATGGTGTATGCAAAACCTTGGGAAAAATAAGGCTTTATGACATAGGGATCAAGACATAGTCTGAATGGGTAAAGGAGGGGAAATAATGTTAAGGTGCTTGACTCTTTTGTGTATATTGGATTCCCCTGCCTACTAGTGTAATATAGACATTTAAGTGGGATAGAAGGGAATATTGGGAAAGGTGATTACAGAAAGCTTGTAAGCCCTCCTTCAGCCTATAACTGATTGTGCCCAGGGAAACAAGCTTCTTGATAAGCCTTTGTGGAGTATGGGGACTTAGGTGGAATCCTGAGCCCCACCCAAAACTTTCAGAAGTGGAACATTCCCAATTGAAAAGACATGTAGACCAACCTGGAAGGGCTAATGGAACAGAAGATATTTCTTGAAAGAAAGACCAATGGGGGAAGAGGGGGTGGGAAGCAGACTGTTTGGCTGTGATAATATCAAGTAAGCTGTTTGCCATGGAGCTATCAAGGCAAGAAAAGTCAGCCCATCAGGGTAAACCCCTTTCTAAGACTGAGATTCAAAGGGAACATGCCAACAGTCTTAT
This sequence comes from Chrysochloris asiatica, assembly GCF_000296735.1. Classification (NCBI taxonomy): domain Eukaryota; kingdom Metazoa; phylum Chordata; class Mammalia; order Afrosoricida; family Chrysochloridae; genus Chrysochloris; species Chrysochloris asiatica. Next base: position 14,360,113 of record NW_006408544.1, read on the forward strand.
ATGTTCACTGGCAACCATCCTGGTCAACTTGTGAGTGGAAGTGGGGGAAATGTAGCAAAGAAAACATATTCCATAGACATCCCATGACCTTGAGATGACTTTGAGATGAGAGAGAATAGGATGGGCTGACTGGTTTGAAGTTTAGAGAGCCATGTGAAATCCAGAGCCCAAGGATACTGACCTAGCCACTGGAGGCTAGAGTTAAGAGTGAAGCAACCAGCTGCTCTAAAGAGGGCGGAGGCATACAAGAACTCCTAAACTTGCAGATAGTACCTATTTGACCTACCTAGCTTGAATGGCATGCCAACCAGAATTCAACCAGATGAAGATAAAAAATTATGGCACAGGGAGCAAGCATAAATTGCAACAACTTGATCAACTGGATCTTTGCTTATAGATGAAGCTACCTAAAATTCCAACCGAATAAGGCTTCTTCTTATCAAGGATCATGCATGCCTCCTCAGTACACTGGGTTGATAAGGATGGGCAACTTAGACTTCGGCTATCAAAATTGTTGTTGTTGTTAGGTGCCATTGAGTCGGTGCTGACTCGTAATGACCTTATGCACAGCAGAACGACACACTGTCCGATCCTGGGCCAACCTCACTATTGTTGCCACATTTGAGCTAATTGATACTGCCACTTGGCCAATCCATCTTTTTCTCTGACCCTCCACCTTACCAAACATGCTTGAGTCCATCAATGCTGCCACTTGGCCAATCCATCTCGTTGGGGGTCTTCCTCTTTCTCTCTGACCCTCCACCTTACCAAACATGATATCCTTCTCCAGTGACTGGTCCCTCCTCACAATATGTCCAAAGT
>NW_006408544.1:14367121-14368158 GCF_000296735.1 Chrysochloris asiatica
GGTAGGCTTGATCCTTGATGTGAAGACTCCTTTCCTCTCGGTTGATATTTTGAGGTACTACATCCATAAATAAAGGTCAAATTGCAGCAATTTACACTTGATTTCTGTAGTAAACTTCTTTATCTTCCTCTAGATGAGTTCTGATCATCAAGCCGTCAAGGCTAGTTCAAGTGGGTACTATCTGTAAGTTTGGACATTCTTGCATGCCTCCCCCAACTTCATATCAGCTGAATGCTTCACTCTCAGCTCTAGACTGCTGTGGCTAGGTCAGTGTTCATGCGTTCAGGCGTTCTCAAGTCTCCACAAACTCCAGACGATCCAGCCCTTCCTCTTCTCTTTCTCAGCTCAAAGTCAACAGGAGTCTATGGAACTTGGCCAAACTCAGCCCATGTATTCGTTACTGTCTTTCCCCCACTTCCACTCACAAGTAGCACAACACAGTCACCAGTTAGCTCACATGTCTGCTTATGTGTTCCCTTTGAGTCCTGGAAAGGGGATTGTCCTGAAGGGACTTGATAGCTTGCCTTGATGGCTCCCCAGTGAATAGTTTGCTTGTTCTTGTAATAGCCAAACAGTCTGCCATTTTCATTTATTTTTCCTGCTCGTCTTTCTTGCAAGAAGTATCTTCTGTTCCTCTAGCTGCTACAGGCTGGTCTGCTAGTCCTTTCAAGTGGGAATGTCCTACCTCAGAAGGTTCTGGATGGGGCTCAGGAGTCCACCTAAAGTCCTATACATTGCAAAGGCTCTGAAATAAGCCTATTTCACTGGGCAAGTTCGAGAACGCTTACAAGATTACTGTAATCATGTTTCAGGATACTCCTTTCTATCCCACTCAAGTGTCTATTTTACAATAGTAGGCAAGGGAAACAAATTTTCATAAGACAGTCAAGTATCTTAACATTATTTCCCCTCTTTTACCCATTCAGACTATGCCTCAATCCCTGTATCAGAGCCCTGTTGTTTCAAGGTTAAACGTACATCACTATTTTTACCTTTGTCTCTTTTAGCCCATGCAAACCTGTCTCAGTGTTCCCCTA
>NW_006408544.1:14369918-14382450 GCF_000296735.1 Chrysochloris asiatica
TGTTACCATGATCTGTTTGAACAACTGCCTCTTGGTGCAGATTCCTCATAGGCACAATTAAGTGTTCCGGAATACTCATACTTTGCAATGTTGCCCATAACTTGTCATGATCCACACATTCAAAAGCCTTTGTGTAGTCAATAAAGCACAGGTAAACATCTTTCTGGTATTCTCTGCTTTCAGCCAAGATCCATTGAACATCAGCAATGATATCCCTCATTCTACGGCCTCTCCTGAATCCGACTTTAATCTCTGGAAGTTCTCTGTCAATGTATGCTTGCAGCCATTTGTGTATTACCTTTAGGAAAACTTTACTTGCATGGGATATCAAAGATACTGTCTGGTGATTTCTGCATTCATTTGGGTCACCTCTCTTTGGAATGGGCACAAACATATCCCACCTGAATTCAGAGATCGCTGAAACAGAGTTGATGCATTAGATACTAAACACTGAAGACCAGAAGAGTTGTGGGATGACACGAAGAACATTATACAGGAAGAAAGAAAAATGGCATTAAAAGACAAGAACATAGGAAAAGAGCAAAATGAATGTCAGAAGAGACTCTGAAAATGTCTCTCTAGCTTTAGCAAATGGAAGACGTGAGGAGGTACAAGAGCTGAACAGAAAATTTCAAAGGTCAGGTTGAGAAGGCAAAGTCAAGTATTATAATGAAGTGTGCAAAGACATGGAGTTAGAAAACAAAAAAGGAAGAGCATGCTTAGCATTCCTCAAGCTGAGGGAACTGAATAAAAAATTCAAGCCTTTACTTGCAGTATTGAAGGATTCTATGGGCAAAATGTTAAATGATGCAGAAAGCATCAAAAGAAGATGGAAGAAGTATACAGATTCACTGTACCAAAAAGAAATGGTTGATGCTCAACCATTTTAAGTGGTAGCATATGACAAGAGCCAATGATACTGAAGGAAGAAGTCCAAGGTGCATTGAAGCCATTGGCAAAGAACAAGGCACCAGGAATTGATGGAACACACATTGAAATCTTTCAACAAACTCATGCAGCACTGGAGGCACTCACATATCTATGCTAAGAAGCTTGGAAGACAACTACATGGCCAATTGACTGGAAGAGATCCAAATTTGTGCCCATTCCAGTCATAGGTGATCCAATGGAATGCAGAAATCATTGGACAATACCATTGATATCCCATGCAAGTAAAGTTTTACTAAAGATAATACAAAACCAGTTGCAGCCATACATTGACAGAGAACTTCCAGAGGTTCAAGCCAGATTCAGAAGAGGATGTGGAATGAAGGATATAATTGCTGACATCAAATGGATCTTTACTTAAAGTAGATAATACCAGAAAAATATTTACCTGTGCTTTATTGAGTATGCAAAGGCTTTCGATTGTTGGATCAGGATATGGGCAACATTGTGAAGTATGAATATTCCAGAACACTTTATTGTACTCATGAGGGACCTGTACATAGAGTAAGAGGCAGTTGTTCAAATAGAACACAGTAACACCAAATGGTTTAAAATTAAGAAAGGTGTGTTCCAGCATTGTATTCTTTCACCATACTTATTCAATCCGTATGTTGAGCAAAAAATTCAAGAAGCTGAATTATATGAAGAAAAACATGACATCAGGAATGGAGGAAGACTCATTAAAAACCTGTGATATGTAGATGATACAACCTCATTTGCTGAAATCAAAAAGGTTTTAAAATGCTAACTGATGAAGATCAAAGACCACAGCCTTTGGTATGGGTTGCATGTCAATGTAAAGAAAACAAAAATCCTCACCACTGGTCCAATAAACAACATCCATATCAATGGAGAAAAGATTGAAATTGTCAAAGACTTCATTTTGCTTGGATCAACCATGAACATTCATGGAAGCAGCAGTAAAGAAATCAAATGACATATTGCATTAGGCAAATCTGATGCAGAAGACCTCTTTAAAGTGTTGAAGAGCAAAGGTATCAGTTTGAGGACTAAGGTGTGCCTGACCCAACCCATGATGTTTTCAATAATCTCATATGCATGTAAAAATTGGACAGTGAATAAGTAAGACATAGAAGAATTGATGCATTTGAGGTATGGTGTTGGAGGAGAATATTGAAATATTTGTGTAGTCAATAAAGCACAGGTAAACTGCCAAGAGAACAATCAAATTGGTGTTGGAAGAAGTACAGCAAGAATACTCCTGGGAAGCCAGGATGGCCAGACTTCGTATCTCATACTTCGGACATATTATCAAGAGGGATCAGTCAAAAAGAGGAAGACCCCCAGCGAGATGGATTGGCATGGTGTCAGCAGTGGGCTCAGGCGTAGCAACAATTGTGAGATTGGCCCAGGACTGAGCAGTGTTTTGTTCTGTTGTGCATAAGGTTGCTATGAGTCGGTACCAGCTCGAAGGTACCTAATAACAACAACATAAAGGAATAAAGTGGCTTGTTTACAAGATTTCATAATTGTGCTTAGTTGCAGAATGAAGTGGGTAAGGTAGAATTCCCCAGTGAATAGTTACCCTCTTTTCCAGATGGATCTGGTGAAAAGGGATGGGGGATGGTGATGATGGGATTTTATGATTCAATTGTGAGTAATTCTTTGCAGGATTGATTATGATGGTCACAACAATTTTAGAAGATGTGTAACTAAATGGGGGGAGTAGTTAATCTTTCATTTCTGGAACAGACGATCCCAGAACCATCAAGAAGGAAAAGCATGAGTGGAGTGTGAGAGCCTTACCTAGAAAAGCAACAACAGCAGAGACAGTAGCATGGACAGAACAACTGCTGGCTCTAGGCCCAGGAACTGAAAAAGGCTGTGTGCCTGCAGGCAGGAGGCTGGCTGGCAGAACGTGCCCTTTGGACATTTAAATGAGTGTATATTTTTTGTTTTAGAAGCGTATATCAAATTTTTTGCTTTGTTCATTTGCGAAATATAAGATGCAAATGGGAGCCACAGGGAAGAAGTAGGATAACTGTTGTTCCATGGAGAGGATTGTAATCATTGCGATGAAACAAAGTGTATAATTTATTGAATGTAAGGCTGATGATCTTGTCTGTAAACCTTTACCCAATTCACGGTGAAAAGGTAAAAAAAAATACTTCAACATAGAAAAAAATCAGATAAAACAAATATTGCAAAATGCAGATATTATTAAATCTATGTGGTAAGTGTATTATTATATTCTTTTGTATTCATAAGGTTTTCAGTGACTGGACAGTGAATAAGGAAGATTGTAGAAGAATTGATGATTTTGAGTTATGGTGTTGGAAGAGAATATTGAAAGTATCATGGGCTGCCAAAAGAACAAACAGATCTGTGTTGGAAGAAGTGCAGCCAGAGGGCTCCTTAGGGGCCTAGATGGCCAAACTTCGTCTCTCATACTTTGGACATATTGTCAGGAGGGACCAGTCGTTGGAGAAGGATATTATGTTTGATAAGGTGGAGGGTCAGAGATAAAGAGGAAGACCCCCAGTGAGATGGATTGGCCAAGAAGCAGCACCAATGGGCTCAAGCATGGCAACAATTGTGAGGTTGGCCCAGGACTGGGCAGTGTTTCGTTCTGTTGTGCATAGGGTTGCTATGAGTCGGTACTGACTCGATAGTACCTAACAACAATTCTTTTGTGTGCTTGAAATTCTTCATAATACAAAGTTTGAAAAATAAGCTTGGAAGTAGTTAGTCTCTTAGTGCCAAAGCTAAGAAAACTCTTCCTACAATAAGGCCCCACAGCCCTATTATGGCACATCATGAGGATGACTTTGAATCAAATAAAGCTCTAGTCACTTCAGTGTCCCAAGGAAAAAAATGGAACAGCAATTTATAGGTTTTATAAAGCTTCTTCCATAGTATGTAAAATTATGACTATTTAGTGTTGATATGGGCAAACATTCTGCTATCCAGGAAGGATTCTTTACTAGCAGGCCTCATTTTTCTGCCAGAAGCTGGTAGCTACGAGATGTTGGCTGCAGAGTGGATGTTGATTGCTTTACCCTCTCTATAGCCGTTCCTCTTTTCCAGGAACAGCACCCAGTTTTCCTTTGGGGAACCACCTACTCTGATCCTCACCTGTTTGTGTGGTTTGGTTAGGCTGACTTACAGGGTTGGTTCTGGGATGGAGGGTGACGAAGTAAGTCCATTCTAAGATGTTTAACATAACTACTAGGAGAGAAAGTAGAACATGAGACTGAGGCCTCTGATGGACTCAACATCTGGAGAAAATCTCCCTGATGTGATGACAACTTAAAATACAGCTGAGCTGAGAGATATAGAAAAAAGCAACTTCCAAATTATGATGTGTGAGTTCCTGTTTCCAGCTATTCCAGTTGTTTTTGTTTTAAGAGTCTATTTGTAATAATAGTAAGTCAACAAATTTCCTCTTTTTAAGTCAGTGTGATTTGGGTGTAGTCACTTGTGAATAGCAGAATCTTGTCATATTCCTTGACCTATAAGGTTATATCATAAAAGGTCATGTCGCTTCTACTTTGTTTGCTGAAACATCTGTTCTTGGAACTCTCAGCCCACATATAAGAACAGGTCTGAGGCCAGGATAAGGCACCTGCCAGACCACTACATCCTCCAGCTGAATATCACCAAAAGATCTCCCACCATATGGATTAAAAGACTGACTCAGCCAAGCTTTGCCCAAATTCCCAACCCATGGAATCATGAGATAATAAAATGGCTTAAGCCACTAAAGTTTGGGGCCATTTGTTAAACAACAATAATTAATTGGGACAGGCAGCCAGGAGGGTGCGACCTAATCTGGGCTATGGATTTATTGGGTCCTGAAGCTTTAGAAGCCCTGGTGCCACCGTGGGTTAAGTGTTGGGCTGCTAACTGAAAGGTGTGAACCCTCCAGTTGCTCCATGGGAGAAAGGTGAAAGCTGTCTGTTCCCATAAAGATCACAACCTCAGAAACTCTAAGGAGCAGTTAGTTCTACTCTCCCCTATCAGGCTGCTGTGATTTGGAGTCAGTTTGATAGCAGTGGGTTTGGGTTTGGTTTTTGAATCTCTAAGACAAAGAATTCACTTGACAACATGAACACAGTCCTCAAGTGGAGGAAAAGGGGAGGGTTTTCCAAGCAGAGGGACTGCATGGTCAGGGGGGAATAAAAGGAAACTACATGGTCTGGTAGGTGAGTCTGAGGATTCATTCAGTGCAACTAGAGTGCAAGGGGGTGATCAGGCAGGACAGACAGGAAGCCAGAAAACATGTGGCTCAAGTTAAAGCTTCAGAGACTAAAGGGACAGGTGCTAACAACCCAAGAGGACCTTTAAAGGGGACAAAATTTTAAGTGAATGATTGTAAGAGGCCAGCTCTCTTGGCATGGAAAGGAGTGGTAAGAGGCAGAACTCCAATATTTGGGTTCTCAATGCTTCTGGCCCTCAGAAGACTCTCCAGCCACCCAAATGCACTCTTTCTACAATTTGATGTTCACACTTAGAGGCTCGGTCAAAAACCCAAACCCAACCCCATTGTCATCAAGTTCATGCCAACTCCTAGGCTTTCCAAGCCAAAGCTGTCTTCTTTGTAGAAGCCACATCTTTGCCACTCACCTTTTGATTAGCACCAAAGCGTTTAACCACTGAGCCACCATGGCTCCTTTAGAGGCTCTATCTAAATCCAAACCCATTACAGTTGAATCTATTAGACTCATATCAACCCTACAGGACAGAATAGAATTGACCCACAGAGTTTCCAAGGCTCCATAGGCCCTTCAAACTGTGTGTTTTTAGAAACAACTTTTTTCTAACTCCCAAACATGTCCCTGCTCCAGTGGTCCATATCTGTGTCACCCGACTCAGACCCCTGGGAATTAGCTGTGAGCCCACCTCTCTGCTTGTGCCCTATACTAGATCAACAGTAAAGAGTCTGGCCTCTAGCAATTCCTGAAATTCACCTTTTCTCTCCCTATCCCTGACTTCACTGATCATTTCTGGCTACCATCTTTATGGCTCCTCCTCAGAGAGTCTACTTTATTCCAACAATCTCTTAAATACAAATACAAATCTAACCAGGCACTACTGTCAGGGCTCCAAGGGCATTTGGACACCCAGGCCCCTTACACTGGTGTTCAAGGTTCTCTATAAGCTGACCTCTGACCTCTGTCCACCTGTTCCTCCAGAGGGAACCCTGATTCTCTCATAGATCTCAATGCTGTCCCAACCATACTCTTTAGGACTCAGTCACAGTCTCATTTTCTCTCCCAAGTATTCCCAAACCCTCCTTCTCCCAACTGATGGCCTCTTTCTGTGGCTAACTGTTCTGCATAGGATCTCTCCCATAACCTGTGACACTGAAAGGATTTATAAGCGAAATTTGCTCCAGCCAGTCCTGGTGTGGTGCTGTGGGTTAATGCACTGGACTGCAAAGTCGGTTTGAACCACAAGATCAATGGTTCAAGATCACCAGCTGCTCCTTGAAACCCTATACATGGTTACTATGGGGCAGAACCAGCCCATCAGCACTTAACAAGTGAACTAAGATTTTTATACATTATCCCATTTACTCCTCACAGCAGAGAAGACGGTATTGCTATTTAACCAGCTGCCAGTGGAGTTCATTCTGACTCTTGGTGACTCAATTAGTAGCCCCCACTTGATTGAGGAAAAGGAGCCATGGTAGTGATGTTGGGTAAGCATTGGGCTGCTAACCACAAGGTCAGTGGTTCTAAACCACTGGTGATCCCTGTTGTCTGCTCCTGTAAAAATTTACAGTCTCAGAAAGAAACCCAGTGTAGGGTTGCTATGAGTCAGGATTGAGTTTCTTTTTGTTTATTTGATTGATTGAGAAGGAAACTGAGGTTAAGTACCTGGCCTAAAGTGCTTTTTGAGGCAGAAGTCCCTGACCCCAGGCTCCCTGCACCTTTCCTGCCTGTTTAGTTGCTCCTTCCCCATAACACACTTGGAGTTTTTAGAGGGCACTGTTATGCCCACCTAGTGTGCATATCTGTGAATCCCAAGGTCCTAGAACTGGGTCTGACATACATTACGTACTTGGTAAATGTTTGCTGGTTGAAATAATCCATAAATGAAGAAACCAAGCCAGTGATAGAGCCTGGACCCCAGCTCTCATCTTTTTCTATCCTCTCCGCCCAGATCTCATGCACTGGTAGGGATGCTGAGGGACGCCTGCTTTAGGATAGGGCCTGGCACACAGTAGGCACTCAGAAATGAGTAGCTGCTGCTGTTACTATGGCTGAGAAAGAGGTAACAAAGAAGACAAGAATTAGAGCTAGAAGAATTATCTTTAAAAGACACCTACTCCCAGGAGTCTGTCTCCTTAACAGTCACAGCCCTCCCTTGGCGACTCCGGTCCATGTCTTCTCGGTGCCAGTCCAAGTTAGACTCCAGCAGGCTTCGGGAGAGTTTGGTAATACACCTGGGCAGCCTAGGTGAGGAAGGAAAACTTACTTCCGTCTTGGGAAAGTTAGCGCTCCAGAAGGCCGCCCTCTTAGTCAAGGATGGGTGCCCGATGTCTCCAAGAAACCCCACGCTCAGTTCCAGTGCGGATCCCAGCGGATTCCAGTTCCACGAACCGGAACCCAAGGCTCCTATATACTACCCTCCTAGCCGCCCCGAAACCAGGCTTGAGTAAATTGGATTCTGATTCAGATCCCTCAGAACCTGGAAGTGCGACCCTGAGCCCCTCACTGATAGTCTCTGAACCGCATTCTTTCCCAGTGTCGGATTACCTAATGAACTAGCTAAACTCGGGCTGATTTGGGCTTAATTACTAATATTTAGTGAACAGTTTCACCTTTTCTATTTTTAGCCACAGAAGTTAAACATGTGAAGCTGTTCTTAAGAGATTATTAAGTAAGCACAAGTAAGCCTGTGCTTACCTTGCTTATTGGATAATCCGCCCCTAGTCTTGCCGACAGGGAGCGCGGTGTCTCCATAGATAAGCAATAGATTGCGAACCACAAGGTCGGCGGTTCAAGCCCGCCAGCCGCTCCACGGGAGAAAGCTGAGGTTCTCTGCTCCCGCAAGAGATTTGAAGTCTCGTCTCGGGTAAAGTCGATCTGAGTCGATATGGACTCCATTTACGGCACTATAGTCTTCCTGATTGCGCAGGTGCGCATACCAGGATTCCTCTTCTGAACAGTATCTGCACACGTAAGGGGGTTTCTCAGCGTTCCCATTATCCGCCAGTGGAGATTTCTTCATAAGAGGAGCAGGAGGAGAAGACTCACTGGAGCAGTGAAGATGGGATGAGATTGGGTCTTCCAACGGTGTGACAAGTCCCTGGACCTTCGTTTCTTCCTCTGTAAAATGGGGCCGGTAGTAAACATGTCATTACATTCTCCCAGGTTTGCTGTGAGATGAACTAGAATGAGAATCTTGACATCTACGAAGCTCCAGATGTGCTTGAGAGTAGGTGATTCGGGGTCCACAGGGCTGATCATCTGGCACCTAGTGTGACTCCTGCTCAGACCGACGCTATCACCGCCTTGGGTGAGAGTGGGAACAAAGGGTGGGGAGGGGGCGGCTAGAACCACTTGGCTGAGAGGTGACCCTGGAGGCCTCTGAAACCTGGAAACTTGAATAGGCACAGCGACCAGGGCGAGAAAATTCTCGCTTCTAGAAGCTCCCAAGCGCCTTTTCTGCCCTCTCTTATTTTTTCTAACTTTTCTTTCTCCTCTCACACATTTTTCTTTCTATCTCATTCCCTTTCTCTCGCCCCATCTCTCTCTCTCTCTGGCCCCCAGCTTTCTTCTCTGGCTCCTTCTCCCCCCACTTCTTCCACTTCATCGTCACCCTCGCACTTTATAACCAAACAGCCAAACCCCCTTTCCAATTAAAGTGGAATTAGGCAACTCAATCAAATTAGTTCCCTATTAAAGCCCTTCTTTATTAAACCGTTTTCTTGTCCTGCTATTAAGTTTCACCGCCTGGCGGAACTCGAGCCGGCCCCAGAAGTTTACCTTGGGATGTCGCCGGGCCCAGACTAGGGGAGGGGGCACCCTATTTCCTGGAGAGGGACGAGAGGTTGGAGGAGGGGGTCGGCACGGCCCGGGAGCCGAAAAGTTGCTCATCTCCGCCGGAGGAGGGCAGGGAAAGGAGGGAAGTCTAAGGAAACTCAGCCCGAAGGCGCGTCCTCACGGTCATTCTCGGTTTACATGGCCTCGGGTGAAGACAGAAGCTCTACGATCAACACCACCCCACAAAACACGTAACCCCCAGGCCTACTCTCCTCGCAGAATGGAGCCGCCACAGTGTGCGAGCCGTGCTGCGCGCAAACCTGCGCCTGGGAGAATGAGAACCCCGGGAGAGACCGCGGACTGGGGGTCAAGAGCGCTAACCGCGCCGCAGCCGGCGCGCCGGAGCCCAGACCCCGGACCTTCAGAGTTCGGAGTCTTCCCCGGAGCTGTAGAACTTTCTCGACCCACGCCCCCCTTCCTCCCAGGGCCCAAATTTTTGTCGCGTTTCTCTCATTGGCGTTCCGACCGGGAAATCAAGACTTTGTCATCCGCTCTAAGCGTCGGCGTTGTTTTCTTAGAAAATAACATTTATTTCTAGTTCATGTCTATGCAAAGGAAAGCACAAAGTGAGCCGTTCTCCGCACAGCGTCTCCCGCGGCCGACCCCTCAGCTGAGGAATGGGGAGTTTGGCGAGTCCCAGGAGGCAGGGACGGGCCCGCGCGAGGGCGACTCTGGTTCAGTCACGTCGCTCTGTCCCTGCTTCCGCGCGCGCACCTCGATGGCTCCTTAGGGCGAGATCGGCCGCAGGCAAGAGTGGGGCGGGCAGGATTAGGCCCATGTTTACAAGTTATTTAATCTATAAAACCTGATAAGTACAATGCGCGCATAGTCTAATTTTTTTTTCCATTTTGTCTTTTTTCTTTGACTTTTTTTAACTTTTTTTTTTCACGTTAATACCGAGGTCACCTACAGATTACAATTAATAACTTAGAATTCCATTTTATAACATTATACACTGGCTTGTATATATATATGTATAGATTATATATAGATTTATACATATATAAAAACTCACACTGCACCAAGGAAACCCATGCTTATCGGCATAAGCAACAAAGAGAGCGACAATTACCGCAACGAGGAAAGTGCACCTTAGGACGTGTTTCCTTTTTTTTTTTTTTTTACAATTGATATCGATATATATGTCCCCAAGACTCGACTCAGTGCCAAGATTTTTATACATCCTAAATGTATATTGGTTAGAGCAAATATTAAAAGAAAAAAAAAGCGAGAGGGAGACACAGAAGACAGATTCTTGGACTACCCTGGCATCTAACTGAGAGCGCAGGCAGGCGGGCTGCGCACAGCTAAGGGAGACAAGGGCGCGGCTTTGAAATTCCCGAGAATCCTCCCGCCTTTTGAGAAACTGGGGAGCCTGAAAAAGGGGGCTCCTCACAGCGCTTGGAGTCGCGGGGCTGGGGGGTGGGGTGAGGATCCGGGCCGCACAGTCTCTCTGAGAACTCGTGCACCTGGAATGCTCCCCTTCCCAGTTCTCTCCACCCACGCTCCAACCAAAACCAAAAACCACCTTGACCCCAGTCACAGTGCAGAGCGCGCACCCGACCGGCCAAGAGGGGCAAGGCTGAAGTCCCTGTTTGGGGGCTGCCCGGCTGCCAGGCCCCTGGTCCTACTGCTTCTCCGGGGCTCCGTTGACCATTGGCCCGTATAGGCCGCCGCCGTAGGTTGGCTCCTTGTGCACAGCGGCGGCGGCGGCGGCCGAGCGGTCACGCATGAGATCGCTGAAGGCGTAGTCCATCGGCGGGCGGAAGCCGAGCGTGGGTACCAGGCCCGCGGTAGAATAGGGCGCCATGAAGGCCAGGCCGCGGCTGTGCGCAGCCGCTGCCGAATAAGCCAGGCGCAGCGGGCTGAGGCCTAGGGGCGCGCCCAGCGGGTAGGCGCCCGCGTCGGCGCCGAAGTGACTGGCGTTGGGTTGCAGCGGAGAGAAGGCCGAACGACTGCTCAGAGAGCCCAGCGCCCCGGGGGCCATGGCGCCGGCTAGCAAGGGTCTGTGGTGCGGGGGCGCGGCGGGGCCGGCCTGCAAAGGTGCCGACAGCCCCGAGCCCCCGGCGGCAGCTGCGTCGACGCGACCCGGCCACGCGTCGTCAGTGGCCACTGCTGCACCCACGGTGGCCTTATCGGGGGGCGCGGCGGGGCCCAAGCCGGCCGCGAGTCCCCCACGGTGATGGTTCAGCACCTGCTCTATGGCCTGGACCACGTCGCCGCCACAGCCCTGCAACACCAGCTCCAGGACGCCGCGCCGGTGACCCGGGAAAACGCGAGTCAAGATGTCCAGCGGCGTCCGCTGCCGTGGACCCGGGCCTACGCCCAGCCCCGGTGCCGGCCCGGCCTCCGCCTCCTCCTTGTCGGCCTCTGAACCGGATTCGGAGCCTAGAGGGCTGGCAGAACCGGGGCTGTCTTCCTCGCCGCCGCCGCTGGGGCCAGCGCTGCCCGGGCAGCTGCCACCTGCCTCCTTAGAGGCCCGGGCCAGGGGCGACCCTGAAAATGACTCGCCGTCGCCGTTCTCCGAACCCGAACCGGGCCGAACCTCCGGGGATGAGGTCCCAGGACCGGAGTCCGCGCCGTCTGGGGACAGTGGCTTCCCCAGCGACGGCTGAGGGCTGCCTGGGCGGCCTGTCTGCAGTAGTGTCTTGGGGAACAGGTCAAACTTCTGCAACTTGGCCTCTAAGAGGAGAGAAAGGGAGGTGTCAGGGCGGTTAACAGGGCGTCACAGCACCCACAGCATCCCTGCCCTTTGGATTCTAGTTTCCTCTTTATCTGAACCCCATAACCTTCACTTGGGGGAGGTAGGGCTTCTGTGTCCTCTTCCTTGTTGCTCAAGCATTTCATTTCTTCCTTCCTGTGCCACTGCAGCCCTCTATCCCCTCCTGCTTCTCAGGACTTCACCCAGAATTCAAATCACTTGTGTCTGTGAAGTCGATGCCCAGGATCCCTCTTCCCACTTCTGTGCCTCAACGCTTTCACCTTTAGCCCCCTGCGATCCCTTCCCAGTCCAGCCCTGGATAAGAGGTCTGGCCCAAGGTACAAGCAGAAACCAATACAACTTTCACCCATTCCACACACTGTACAGAAGACTCATCTCAGAACCTCTGAGGTTCTGAGAGTCCGTTTTGTTAGGGTAGCCTCTGGCACTGGGCAGAATAACCACTAAGGGGAGGTGCCCAGGGCACCTGTTGTTCTTGTTGTTTAGAGCCTTCAAGTAGGCTCTAGTTGGTCCAAAACCTCTCCACAGATAAAAGTAGAGCCCCTGGTGCTAATTCACCTTCCCCCAAACTAAGATGTAAGAAGTTGTTCTCTCTCAAGTTGAACTCCTTTTCCCATTTCTCCCGCCTTCCACAAAAAGAAAGACTGACAGTGTGGGGCTGGGTAGCGCGAAGGGAGAGAAGAGGAAAAGGGATCGATCGAGGGAAGTGAAAAAACGTACTCTGAGAAAACAGGGACTAGTGGGGAGAGAAGCAGGAAAAAACACACACACAAGAGGAGGACGCAGCATGCGGTTTTCCAGGAGACGTTTGGAACACGGCAAAGAAATCACACGGAAAAATGGAATG
>NW_006408544.1:14382585-14411118 GCF_000296735.1 Chrysochloris asiatica
GTGGAATAATTAGGAGGTCGGATTTCTAAAGACAGGAGAGGAGGGAAACTGCGGAGTGTAGATGAGCGCGCAACCAAAAAGAAGGCGGGTTTTCGTGTGGGGGAGAAGACGAAGTTTAGTGAGTCAGGAACCTCTATGAGTTTGGGAAGGTCGGTCGTCGTGATGTACCGTGGAGTCGGTTTCGACTCTTAGCGACCCTGTACAGGGTTTCCAAGGCTGTAAATCTTTACGGGAGCAGAAAGCCTCATCTGAGAGTTTCGAACTGCTGAACTTATGGTTCGAACGTGATTCGTAACCACTACACTACCAGAGCTCTTGAGTTTGGGAAGAGGAGAGTGAAAATAAAGCGTCTCCGTTTTTTTTAAAAAAAAAGAAGTAAAATGCCCACGCTTCCGAAAGGGGTAAAGAAGAGTTTCTGTGTTTATGCCAAATATTCGGAGCGGAGTATGCAGTGAACTCAGGGGAGTCTAGTGTAACTGTCCCGAGGCAAAGCCCCAGGCAAGGCGCCCCTAATCTCCTTCCCCCCACCCCCCAGGACCGATCTGCTCACCTGCGCCCCCTGCGCCCGCAGCGCCGCCTCCGGCCCCCGCAGGCGCGCCAGCTCCAGGGCCCCCGCCGTCTGCAGCACACACAGAACCAAACACCTCGTAGGCTGGCCGCGGCGGGATAATGCCGTTGGCGGCCGCCAGCGCCAGCCCCTCGGCTGTGCCGTAGAGCAGCTGCAGCTCGCGCGCCTCGTTCTCTTCTTGTGCCTGTTGCCTGCGCAGCGCCACCTGCGCCGCCATGACGCGCTGGCGCTCCGCGATGAGTGTGCACTTGGCGCACAGGCAATCCTTCCAGCGGCAGTAGCGCTTGTGGCCCTTGAGTGCCGACACCACGCCGTGATTGCGGCAGCGCGCGCACTTCGGGGTTCGCGGATACTTCTCCGCTGCCCTCAGTAGCAACGGTGGGGCCCGCAGCAAGCCGCCTGCTACGCTCACCGGGAGCGACGCGGCCGCTGCCGCCGCAGCAGCAACCGAAGCCACCGAAGCCACGGGCGGCCCTGTCGCTGTTGCTGCCGCTGTTGCCGCGCCGGGCACGCTGGGCAGCTCCGAGCGCAGCTCCATGACCGGACCTAGCGTGGAAGAGGGTGGGAAAGAGGAACAGACCGGCGGTGAGGATCGCACAGTTTGCTTAAGCTAACGCGCAGGACAGAGGAACACAGGACTTGAAAGGAACATGTTGGTCACAGAAGTTTGGTTCATAGTTGCCAAATTACTGGAAGACGGTGCTTTCAGAACCCATCATAAGGTCGACATTCCCTCCCTCCCCACCTCCGCCCAGCCATTCTGTTTATCTTATATGTGATTTACGTGTTGGATGTACGGTTCCGTTTGAAAAAGTGGTTCCGTCGTGTAAAAATTAAAGACATGTAACATTTGAAAGTCACTGGTTCAAACAGCTTTAATGAGGATTTGAAAAATAAAATACTATCCCCAAAAGTTTGGTTCATATTAGAGAGAAACCGTTGACCCAACAGTTAGGTTGATAACTAAGAGTAAAACAGGAATATCTGCAGGTAAACGCTCAGTTTGGCGAAAGGGTGAAGAAGAGGGCGAAATGGAGACGCAAATTTCAGCTGGTTGGGGCCTAGATTGTTTTGGTGGCAATTTTGTTTTGCTTGACGGGGGTGAGTTGCATGAAAACTGGGAACAGAAAGGATAGCTTTGGAAACTAGAGAATGACGGAAAAAATTTTAAACTCGGCGTCAGTTAGTTTGGGTGACTCATGGACCGGAAGAAATGTTAAGTGCTAACAGTTGCCTTCGACCCAGGGGGAGAGAAGACCAGTGCGGAGCTAAGTTTAGGAGGCCTGGGAGAATGGGGGGTTAAAGAGATAATTCAGCTGAAGAAACTTCCTTTGGATAGAGAAGCCCAGCCTAAATATTAGTTGGAAGGCTAAGGGACACAGTAAAAGACAGAGCTGATATATAATATAGGTGCTGAGACTTAGTGTCCACGCGAGGGAGAGGGTGGTTGGTGGACGAAGGAAAAAAAAAAGGTTGGTGGGAATGGAGTAAAACCCGTGGCACCATTTTTAGTTTTGCGGTCTGGAGTAGTAGTCTTGGAGAAAACATTCTGTGCAAAGTTAGGCACTTCGGGTGAGAGAAGCCAGGTGAGTCTCCATCCTTTTATTTGACCCCTCACGGCCCCTCCCCCACTCCCGGTTTAAGGATTGAGTCGCCTGACACGCCCTCCCCATTCTGGGGCCCCTGGGGACCCGGTTCTGGCACAAGTTTCCACGTTCTGATTTCCGTAGTTGGGTTGCTGGGATTTGGTTGGCCTTGAAGGCCGCTCTGAAGTAAGGGAGTAAGTAGCCTCCAGAGCTGGCCATGCGCGGACGCCGGGATCCCAACAGCGCCGCAGCCTCAGAGGCCCAAGCAGGCCCAACACCCAGCTACCGCCCTGTCCTAATTTTGATCCCGGTACCCAATCCCGGTGTTTCCGCCCGAGAATTTCAGACCCACTCCCCCTGTGAGTTGTCTATTTCCCCTCACCCCTCAGGCCGCGCAGCCTCTGGGACCCGCAGGGTCAGGGCCTCCGCAACAGGGGCCTCAGGCGTTTTGGCTCCCATGCTCTCCCTTTGGCCCTCAATTACCTGCCTCGGGCTCCTGGCTCCTCCTCCTCCTCCGCTGTTGCAGCACTCGCCTCCCAGCTCCGCTCGCGACGCAGGTATACACGGCCTCTCCCCTCGCCCCTGGCCCCTAATCTGACCACGTCACCCTCCTCCGGTCACCATGTCCTAACTTCCCGGGCCCTCAGAACGCTGCGCAGCCCAGCCCTCCCGTCGGAAATCGAAGCTGGAGGTTCGCTTAGGGGCCGGCGGGCTGGAACTCGCGCCCCTGCCCTTGCCGCGCCGCGTCCCCTTGCAGTGCGCGCTGGACGACGCGCGCAGCCGGGGCCCAGTTGCCCGGCGCTGCCAGACTCTCAATGAGCCGCTCGCCCGCTCTATTGTTGCTCCTTAGGGCTCCATTAGACAGAATTGGACAACAATGTGGCGCCTGCCATTGGCCAGGGGAGGCAGACGGCGCTCTGATTGGCCGGGCCCGCGCCCGGGGAGCCCCGCAATCTACTGTGTCCGAAAGATTCGAAACTCCAAAAGCTTCACTGTGTACCTCGGGGAGGGGCGGGGACGCACCAGGGAAGGAGTGGAAAAATGTGGGCGAGGAGGAGCGTTGAAAATATCGTGACAAGTAGTTTCCGTGCGCCCGAGAGCGTGTGAATTGCGCCTAATTACCGTGTCCGGTGCGCCTCTCTACGTAGACGTGTGTAACCCCTCGGCTTCTGGGGCGCGAGCTCTGCTGCGCGGCTCTCACTGGCCGGGGGCACTTGGCAAGGCCAATCTTCCCAAGTGGCCCAGGCGGCTGGGGGGCGGAATGGGGGCAGGTGACAATTCAATTACCGCGGTCAGGGTGGGGGTGGGACGGGGGCACAGAGGTGGGGAGGGGAGGGTGTTAATGGCATAAATGCCACGACGATGTTTCCTGCCTCCTCCTGGCGGTTGTGGCATGCTCCCTTTTTCCGACGTGTTTGGGGTAGTTGTGGGCTGTTGTTTTGGGGTTTCCCCTGGTGCCTTTAAAGCTCGGTTTCTTTGTTTTAAAAGTCTTGATACGATAGGCATCGCGGAGGGTAAGTGTGATTTTTGAAGATTTTCGTTTTTAAAGAAGAGCCCAGGGACCAGAAAAGAGATAGAGCTTCCTGTCATCTCCCCCGCCGCCTTCCCTGCGCCCCTCCCCCAGTCCCTGGGCCCCTCTTCGCTCTTTTCTGTCCTCATTCTTCCAGCATCTCAATTTCTTTCACGTGGTGGGGGGATTCTTTTTGTTGTTGTTTGTTGTTTTAAATTCACGAATAGCTTTTTTTTTTCCTGTTTTAAACGAAAGTAAAGAGTGCACCTTCTGTCTCCTCAGACCCTCTTTTTAAGCAGAACGTTCCAACCATTTAGAACGTTTCATCCATTTGTCCATCCTTACAGGCAGAATGCAAGGTCGCCGTGGGGCCCCCAGGAGCAGTTGTAACTTTGGCCTTATTCTCTCTAGTCCTGACATCATGGCCCCGAGGAACAGCTCGGTCTGCAGAGGAGGTAACAGGTTTCGGATTTTATTTCCCTTTTGAATGGTAAAATCTGGAATTAATGTCGAGTCCTGGGACCAGGGTCGCCTTTGATTTCTGTCTCAGATTTTATTTGTGTCTTTTCTCTCCGTCTTTCCTTGTTCTCTTAGTCTCATTTTTATTCCCTACTTTACTTTCTTTCTGAGTAAGCAGAATTCGTTAAATTAATTAGAAAATGAGCGTTCCTATCATTCACCCTGCACTTCCTGCCTTGTTTCCACCTTGCTTTTTTGAACTTCCAGGTCCGCAGGGGTCTAGCCCTCTCTGTCCCTGGTGTGGACGTGCGGGCGAGCAAAGGCTGTCCCATCCCGGGTGCCGAGGCCTCTGGATGCAGCCACTCGCGCTTGGCACCGCTACTGGGCCCCGCGGTGCCAGCGCAGTCGACTTTGGCGTCTGAGGCCCGGGACTAGGGAATGAGAGCAAGACCAGCGGGGCCCTACCACAGACCTCGGAACTTCGTTTTCTCGGCAGATCCATGGCAGCCATCCCCTGAAGGAGTCAAATCCGGGGAACAGGATGGGGACTGAACTCCTAAGAGACTGGGTGGGAACTTCTAGAAAGTTGCCCAGGTCTGGAGCGCTGGTGCGCTCTGACCTGGAGATAGCGATAGAAACACTCCGGCTAACTCCCAGCAAATTCCACTGACTGGACCACAAGAACGGGTCTGGGTGAGAGAAAGTCAGCTTCCTCGAGGGTCTCCGGCACCCACCGAGTTGAGGGTAAAGGCGTTCGTTGGGGATTGTAAATCCTCCAGGAGCGCAGGAATCAGACCCCCCTCTGCAACACCTAGAGATTACTCGACCAAGAAAATCCACAAAATAAGTGCACCCTGAAGCCCAAGGGGTGGCCACGGCAAGGGCTGGATTCTGCCCAGAGCTCCTTGGAGAGGGTTTTTCGGAAATTATTTTTGAACTGAAACGAAATAAGCTATACAAATCTGCCAAACTTTCGGAGGGGCGGTGGCCCAGGATTGGGCAAGGCCCATGTGAGATTTCCCCACCCCTCTTCCAGTGAACCCGCAGAAGCCAGGGGTGCAGCCACGACGACTCAGGAATCCAGAAATCCAGAACTCTCTCGCCGGCGTGTAAGGAGTCACCTTTTTGGGGAAAAAGGAGGGAGGGCACACGTTCTGGAATCTGGCCCAAACAGAGGGAATCTGCCCCCCACACCCTTGCAAGTGCCTCTTTCCATCCACAGCCCCACCACCTTTCCTTGGAGGCGGCAGAGGGAGAGTGGGTAGGTGGGTGGGGGTGTTGAGGCGCTAGTTTGCATGACTGTTAAGGGTTATAGTGCGGCGTGAGTAGAGAATAGCAATTCTGGATGAGGTCGCTGTAGTCCTCCCTCCACAGGGTATGAATTCTGGGGTTTCCCAGGTCACTCTAATAGTTTCTCCTAATTTGAACTCCGGTGGGGAGGGTTGAGTAGAGAGGGCAGATGATGTCTGAGTATACTTACCAGCCCTGAAGAGAGCATGCTCAGGTGAACCCACCCCTCCCACACACCCCTGAGTGTGACCAAGACATATGTCTCCAACAATATAACTAACCTCCATGGCAAAATGCTTGGACACACCCTTAACACCGCATACAGTGATCGCCGAAGTACCGGGACATGCACTCAGTTCTCCGTTCCCACCCACGATAACCCTTTCAGAAAGTTCAATTGACCTCACAGTACTCACCCTGGGACGTCCACCTGAAATGTGACTTCACACCCGGACGCTCCCAGGCTCCTACTTCGGTGGCTGCACACACATTAGTGCATGCCTACGTTCTCACGCTCGTGTCCCTGTGTTCGTCCACCAAGCCGCGGATCTTCCCCTACCCCAGGACCCTGAGCAAAGAAAGTCATAGGCCTCCAGGACAAATGAGGCAGAGGGCGGGTGCTTACACACTCACACAGGTACACACACACACTCACATACTCACACATTTCCTCTAAATTCAGATTACTTTGCTGAGGCCTCCGCTGTGACCAGGTCTGAGAGCAGGTGGGAGGGCGGAGGGGGAGGACCGTCCTCACCCCTGTATCGGATAGAACCAGCTCTAGTGCCCCGCCCAGGTCAAGGTGAGGTACAAAGGGGCTGCCCTTGTGGAGACCCAGGTGAGGCTAGGGTTGGGGCCCTGGGGCGTTGAGGTGCGACATGGGGGTGAAGGCCGAAGGTGAGTGTTCTGTGGTGCCGGATAGGAGCAAGTCTGGGGCCGCTGGTGGGGGACCCACGAGGCGTTGACTTTTGCGCTGTTTGCCCGTGGCCTCAGAGCAAGCAGACGCCATCTGTTTGCCGGCTGCGGCGCGTCCCGTTTAATTACCCTCCCGGCAGCCTAATAGAGATGATATTAAACTAAATCTTTCTGACATTAAAAGTAATTATCCCCAAACCGGTGGCTCCAGGACGGAATCTCCCCCTCCCGCCCCCTCCTCTCCCCTCCGCGGGCCACACCGGATTCCGTTAGTTTGGCGGCAACTCTTCACCGGGAAGGGGGTGCGGAGTGAAGTGGGCAGGCGCCTTTGGTGATTTTCGCACAACCACAGACGCTCCTGTACCTACGAAGAAGCGCGTGGACACACATCCAAGTGTACACACACACTCATCCACAGGTACACAACGACGCTTTCCTCCAGAATAACGCAGGAACCACACTAATTAAGCCCCTCAGCCGCGCGCACCCCGGGGTGGAAGCGGAGAAGCATAGTATGGTTTGCTGCCCAGCCTCCAGCCCTGTGGAAGTTCCGGGTTTCCTTGATCGAAGTCATGGATCCGGCCTAGTCCAGCGTCAAGGCCAGGGACCCCGTGACAATTCTGAAGCCAGAAAGAATCTTTCCACTGCCTCTCCAGCGCTGGTCCTGTTAGCGGCCCCGAGCCTCGCATTTCCCTCCCACTGCCTCACTTAATGGCATCATCCTCTGTGAGGCAGGTTCTACTATCCCACTTTACAGGTGAAAAAAACTGAGACTCTGAAAAGTGACTTATCCCATATCTTGTGCCTAGTACGCGTTGGAGACAAGAGTCCGAATTTGAACCCAGAAGTATCAGGAGCTGGTGCTCTCAACAGTTCCAGGAGCGGGTTCCAGCTGGGTGATCCATGGGTGTCTGCCCGATGCCCCCTTCTGCACCCACTTGGCCGGGACCCTGCCAGTATTCAGCTTCTTCACTGGTCCCCTACCCCGTACCAGAGGGAAGTCAGCCGGAGAAGGGGGAGTGCGGGCGCAGGAGCTGAGCGCGTGGACAAAGTCCCTACCACGGAGCCCGGGCTGCCGCCGTACTCCTTTGGATTCTGCCCCGGCGCCGGCAGGGACCGGGCAGGGGAAGCAGACAGACGCCTAGGGTTGCCAGACTACCTCTCTCTGCAGTCTTATGGTTGGACGCATCTGAGCCTGGGACAAACGCGCGGGAGTGTTGCTCACAACCCAATTCTTTACTTCCACTTACTGAGTACCTACTGTGTGCCTGCACTCGGCTCAGCGCTTGGTGTGTACTGCCACTCTTGGCACGCTGTCCTTGAGGGAGGTGTGACGTCCCACATTTCACAGACGAGACGGTCAAGGTCAGAAGAGCGACATGACTTGCCAACGGTCAATGCTGCTGAGCCTCAGGGAGGACAGGAACCCGATCGGAGTTCCACTCTGAGGCTTTACCCACCTCTCACCTTCTGTTCTGGGTGGTTAGGCTGAGACCTAGAGGCGTACATTTAGTGCGATTTCAGTCCATTCTCGGCGCATTCACTGATTCTCGGGTTATCCGTTCTTGCACGCAACAGGATTTGTTGAACACCTACCTATTAATGCCAGACTCTGAGGCTTGTGGACCAGAGGGTCCTTTGGAAGTTCGTTGGCCAAATGGGCACACACCAGTAACTTCACAAAGCAGGGTTTGGGT
Organism: Chrysochloris asiatica; assembly: GCF_000296735.1. Classification (NCBI taxonomy): domain Eukaryota; kingdom Metazoa; phylum Chordata; class Mammalia; order Afrosoricida; family Chrysochloridae; genus Chrysochloris; species Chrysochloris asiatica. The sequence goes on from NW_006408544.1 coordinate 14,390,611, forward strand.
GAGAGTCCTAGTCTTGGGGATTGGGGGAAGGAAGGGATGCCTGAATGAAATGTTAGACTTCCAAAATGGAAACATTGTCATTTGTTCTGATAAAGTAATGCCACTTATTATAAACCACTTAAGACAATTCAGCAAAGCGGATTTGGAATATGGAGTCCTGGTGTGGGGCTGCAGACTAAGCACTGGGCTGCTAACCACAAGGTCTCCCGGTTCAAACCCACTAGCCGATTCTTAGAAATCGCATACAGAGTCGTTATGAGTCAGAACTGACTCTTGGGCACTTAACAGCGACATATTTGGAGTATATCTTTCTAAACTTTTCTGTGCATGTATGTTTACAAAAATATACTTTTGGATGCTTGCTTTGTTTATGAATATGATGAACACCTTTCATATTAATATGCTGTGCTTTTTAAGTGCCATCTAGTTGGTTTCAACCCATAGCAACCCTGAATAGGGCTACTGAGAAGTGGCAGGTGGGTTTGAACACGGAAGGCCTTTTGGTTAGCATTCTAATGCACTGCTTAATGTTTCCTTTATGGGTGTACCCTAATTTATTTAGCCAATTCCCTCTTAACATACTTAGTTTTCAGTTTTAGCTCTAATAAATATTGCTACACTGAACATCATTTGTGAATTTGCCTAATGATTTCCTTATGACAAATTACTAGAAATAAGATTGTTTTGCCAGAGACATTTTTTTAAAATAAGCTTTTTGTCGCTGCCTAATAGTCTTCAGGAAAGTTGTCCGTGAACACATTTGACAGCAGTCAAATTTCTGATATTAAAAATCATTGCCAATTCAAGCAAGAAAACAGCATTTCATCTATATCTTGGTCACTTTGTGTGTGTGTGTGTGTGTGTGTGTGATTACCTGTATATATTTTTATTTTTTAAATAATTGAGCTTCTTATTTTCAGAATTTATAATAGCTGTTCATATATTAAAGGCATTCACTGTCTTGAATCTGCAACACAGAGTCCTGGTGTGGTGGTGCCACAGGATAATGCCCTTAACTGCAAGGTCAGCTTGAACTGCAAGGTCCACGGTTCAAACTCTCCAGACGTGCCTTGGAAACCCTACACAGGGTCCCTATCACTATGAGTCGGAACTGACTCAACAGCACTTAACAACAACAATCTGCAACACACGCTAAAAGTATTTCCCCATTGTTTTCTGCTTTTTGAATTTATTATACTCTTCTGTTATTGTTATATAGAAGTTTACAAATTTATATCACCAAATCTGACTAGTTTTCTTTAGAGATTTGATTTACAGTATCATACTCAACAAGGATTTTCCAAATCCAATCTTCTAAAAGCATTCACTTATATTAGCACTTTTTCATTATTTACTTTTATATCTTTATTAGGAAATAATTTTGGTAGAAGATGTGAAGTAGCTCCTATCGATTTTTTCCTCCCACTAACCTGAACTACTACCTTCAGCCTAGACCCAAGTCTCAGATCAGATAGATGGCATCGGATTGTATGCAGCATTTCTCTTCTTTTTTAAAGAACAGTTCACATCTACACCAGCCTCACTATTTTAATTTTTGTAGTTCTGTAATATTTGGAAGAAAAAGCCCTCTTTACTCTTGATTCTTCTATTTCAAAATTCTCTTTATTTTTAAAATGAATATTTCAGAAATTGTTAAGTCAATTGAAAAAAAAACTTTGACCATTTGATTGGAATTAAACTACATTTAGAATTTATTTGAGGAGATGATGCATGTTCACAATGTGGGGTAGTTTCATCTGGGACACAGTCAGTATTACTATCTATTCACCACCTTAGCGTGCATTGATAGGTTCTGTCATTTTCTTCCTACAACGCTATTTCTTAAGCGTGTTCCTCTGCATTCAGTGTAACTAGTGTAAACGGAATCTTTGCACTCCTCAGGATGTCTAAGGTTCTGTATGGCAGAAGCTTAAGAGAGTTACGGTTTTAGTATATTTATCTGGAAACTGGCCTCCCACCCACTCCCACCCCACATTTTAAATCCGTCCTCACAGTTTTCAGGAGTTAAGTTTGGAAGCACCCATGAATTGACCATGCCGAGAAAGGGAGAGAGGTACGATTGATTCTAAACTGTGTGAAACAACCCAAACAATTTGCAAGTCCTCTTGGGGCTTCGGACGTTGTGCACCCACAAGGTGGTCTTCTTTAGACCTTTCTCCTCCGTCTCCAGAGACGGTTTTCTGGAAATGGTGATTCCTAGAATCAGTCCCGGGGAACCGATGCTCCTCCAAGCCTTCCGAGCGAGCCTCCACTGCGCTGTGTGACAGCGGGCGAGTTGCCAGTGTCTCTGGGCTCTCCCCAGAGTTGGAGTGCTCGGAGGGCAGCAGCCGGCAGGCCCCCTCTTGTGGGGGCAGGGCGTGGTGAAGGAGAAGGGCAGTAGGGCTCGGCTCCCGGTGGGACCCTGCCCTGCCACACACTTCCGGCCTGTAAACCCGGGTCTCTGACCAAAAATAGAATACTTGGAAGGGAGCCGGGAGACAGAAGCCTAACCGGCCTCCTTTGCCCTCCTCCCCACACACTCTTGGCGTCTTGTCCTCAAATAACGAGTTCTCCTACTCTTAGTTCTTCCATCCCTTTCCCCACCTCTGGGACGCACGGTCTCTGTAAGGCTGTGTAAGGCCCGGCGAGTTCCTAGCTGCATATCTGGCTCAGCGCCGGGCCTCGCCCATCCTTTTGCAGTTTGGAGCCGGATATTGGTTGGTCCCAGGCCCAACACATTAACCTTCTTTCCTGGCAGGGGTGGAGGCGGGGGAGCTGTTCACAAGTAGACTTCCTGCTCCACAGGGAGGTTCAGAGTCCAGGCTGGAGGACTCACTGACGCACAGAGCCTGCTCCAGGCCTGTCAGTCCCCTGGAAAACTTGTACTTGTCTTTTAGGACCCAGCCTCTCTGATACCCCAGTGTCTCTAATCAGAGGCGCTCTCTTTGAAGTCACATAGTCACCCATCTTTTCCAATTCAGGTGGGCACAGAGAGGAAATGACTTTCCTAGGGCCATATACCTAACGGGGGAAGGTTGACAATTGCACTTTGCATCTACAGGGAAGTATGTGAGATTGGTTGGAATCAAGGAGGTGGACTTGAGGCCAATTTTCAAACACTGGAGCAGGTCCCTTCCCTATTTAGAGCCACTTCTCTTTGGGGGCATCTTTACTCCCCTTCTCTGCATCTCCAGCCCTCCTCTAGCCCCTAGGTGCCAAGTGTCTGGCACCCTTCTCCATGTGTCTACAGCACGTTTGGTCAGAGGACCTGGGCTGAGCAGGGCTGTTAGTGTGGGAGCTGACCCGGGCTAGAGTCCTGCCCTTTCTCATCTCCTCTTCTGTAAGGGGAGGGGAATAAAGAATAATCTCATGGAGGGGTCAATAACACAATCACTGTGAAGTCCTTCTAGGTATCTGGAACTAAGAAATATCGGCTATTAGAGTTAGTTGACTAGGTAACCAAGATGGCCAAACGTTGTCTCTCATACTTCAGGCATATTTTCAGGAGGGACCATTCGCTGGAGAAGGATATCATGTTTGGTAAGGTGGAGGGTCAGAGAAAAAGAGGAAGACCCCCAGCGAGATGGATTGGCAAAGTGGCAGCATCAATGGGCTCAAGCGTGGCAACAATTGTGAGGTTGGCCCAGGACCGGGCAGTGTTTCATTCTGTTGTGCATAGGGTTGCTATGAATTGGTACTGACTCAATGGCACCTAACAACAACAACAACAAAGGTAACTACTGAATGTGTGAATCCCTCTCCTTGCCTTCACTCCCTCCATCAGAAAGAAGACTGCAGGGAGTTGGTGAGAGCAGGTGTTGCTCTGAGTGACTCTGCTCCTGAGTCCCAACCACAAAACTCCCCCAGAACCAGAATTCTGGTTTTCATGGCCCAGAAACCTTTCTGAAGGCTCTGAGGTGCTCAAGGTCCCTTCAGACCTCTGGACCCTTTTCTCCTCAGATCACCTCACCCACTCACTCCACCCACCATGAACATATTTGCTCAAGAAACACAAAGCAGTTGTACCTCCATGCCCAAGGGAGCCCGGCTCCTGACCTCAGGGAGCCACACTTGGAGTTGCAAACAGCAGAGCCAGTGTGCCCCAAACAGTGAAGGTCCTGAAAAGAAATGGGGGTGGGGGAGGCTTTTTGGGTTGTATTGCTAATTTCTTAGATACTAGAATGTAACATTTATTGGGCACTAACACTCTTGAGTCCTGGTGTGGCGCTTGTGGGTTAATGTGCCAGACTGCAAAGCTGTTTGAACTGTAAGGTCTGAGGTTCAAGCTCACCAGCTGCTCCTCAGAAACCCTATACAGGGTCGCTATGGGTCGGAACCGACTCGATGGCACTTCACAACAACACTCTTGAGGAGTCCTGGTGTGGCACTGTGGGTTAATGTGGCAGATTGCAAAGCCATTTGAACTGCAAGGTTGGCGGTTCAAGCTCATCAGTCACTCCTCAGAAACCCTATAACAAGGTCACTATGAGTTGGAACTGACTCTGTGGCACTTAACAACAACAACAACACTCTTGAAGTCTCAATATTACATTTATTGGGACTTCTGTTGTGGCACTGTAGGATCAGCACTGGACTTCAAACCACAAGGTCAGCAGTTCAAACCCACCAGATACTCCTCAGAAACCCTATTTTACCGGGTCGCTATGCATTGGAACCGACTCGATGGCACTGAACAACAACAACAACACTCTTTCCCTTACAGTGCCAAACCAGGTTTAAACCCACCAGCTGCTCCTCAGAAACCCTACACTGGGTCTCTATGACTTGGAACTGACTCAATGGCACTTAACCAACAACACTATTTCCTGGTGATTGGCTTTGTTGTTGTTGTTGTTAAGTGCCGTCGAGTCGGGTCCGACCCATAGCGACCCTGTACAGGGTTTCCGAGGGTGTAAATCTTTTACGGGAGTAGAAAGCCTCATCTTTCTCCCGCGGAGCGGCTGGTAGTTTCGAACTGCTGACCTTAAGGTTCGCAGCCCGGTGATTGGCTTTAGCTTTTTTATTTCTGCAAGATAGGTATTGTTACCCTATTTTATAGGTGGGAAAACTGAAGTCCATTTCTGGTTGGGGAAGGGCTGGCATTCAAACCCAGGCCCATGTAACTTCAAAGTCTCTGTTCATTCCACTACACCCTGGATCTAGCATGTTTTGATAATAAAATGAATAATTCTGTACCTTTGTACATATTTTTAAATAGCTTCTTATATAACACCAACTGTAACTCTAGTTTTAAATGAGTTTACATGTATTACCTCAAGGGACTATTATCATTTTTTTCCTAAATGAGTCTCAGAGAGGTCAAGCAATTTGTTCAGGGCCACACAACTAGTAAGTAGTAGAACCAGGGTTCAATCCTAGGCAATCTGACTCCAGAGACCAAGTTCTTAATCAATACACTTCTTACTCAATCATTTTAACAGGCATTTGTGGATCCTAGAGGTTTTGTAGAGTATACAAGAGTCCTTCCAATTAGGCTTTATCTTTTAATATTATTATGTTTAAGATGAAAGTTTATACAACACAATTTGACTTTATCTTGATAGTAATGTCTTTGTCTTCTTTCACCACCTGCTCCCTCCCCTCCTCTCCCCGTACTTAAGCTATGCCTGTATGACACCGAAAATCTCCTTATTCTCCAAACTGGTTATATTTTCATTCCTCTATGCCTTTGCACATGCTGTTCCCTCTGTCCGAAATATCTTCTTCCACCTCTCTGTCTAATAAATGACTACTTCTTCATGATCAAACTATATCAAAAATTTAAAAAGTGACATGCAAAATGGGATGAAAAGCCATATATATTCAAGGGGGTCAAGTTTCCTGGCCTTTTCCTCACCAACATGGTTTTTCAATTTTCTTAAAACTTCTTCCTAAAAAGTCCTTGTGATTGTCTTAATAGCCTTTGAAAAAATCCATCAAGTTTACCCATTTGGAATTCCAGAAAACAGCTGCTGTGTCCTGTGAGCTGACCTCTGCCTTCAACCAGCCCAGCTGACCCCTCAGAAGCCATTGTGCATGTGTGACCTAGTAGGAATATTTTGTGTCTTACCCTTGTACAATATTAAGTTGTTTTCGTTTTTTAGTAAGGAACCCTGGTAATGTAGTGGGTTACAAGTTGGGCTGCTAACTTCAAGGTCAGCCTTTTGAATCTATCAGTTGCTCTGTGGGAGAAAGAGGAGGTTTTCTGCCTCAGAAATCCTATACAGGGTTGCTATGAGTTGGAACCGACTCCACGGCATACAACTACCACAACTATCGTTCAGATATCTATATTATAAAGAATATATGTGCAATGTGATATGGATTAGGCTAGTATATGTTGTGCCTGGCAGGTATCTGGTACTGATTTTGTTCAGCTTCTGTTTAGAAGGAACTTTATCCCATTTTGGAGACCAGGAAAGGAGATTCAGAGAGGTTAAGTGACTTGCTCCAAATTGCACAGCTAGAAAATGATGCAGCCTTTATTCAAACTTAGTTCTTCTTTCAAAGAACATGTTCTTCCCTCTATGCCTAAAATCTCCTGGTAGATGAAAAACCCATAAAAGTCACCCTATCTTTTATATGAAGAAACTGAAGGAGGTAGGTGATAGTTTCACAGCATGTTCCTCATTGATGCTTGGTGTGGCTCAAGGTATGTCAGAATGTAAGACTGTAGACAAGTCACTCCCCCTGCTTTGGGTTTTAGTCACTCCAGCTGTAGAATGAGGAATACTTTTTGTATGTGAAAATGCTGAAATGACGGCAGAACTATGCAGACCAGCTAGTAAGATTATGATTCTCATGTGGGATGCTCAGTCCAACTGAGGCCTTGGCAGTCATATCTGGAAATATAGCAACGTTCCTGGATGCCCGCACTTGGTCCCCTTACATATGCTTCTGCCCCGCCCAAAAAGCACAGAAAAAAGTTTCAGTAAGACTCTCCTTGTTGCTGACTCCTCAGAAAAATCCTATGCAAATGTTACCAGTGTGTGCCCAAGTGAGGCAGATAACATTTTCAGGGGCCTGGAGGCCTAAGCCCAGAGGGGCAGACTCCATTTGATCCTATAGGATGCCTCCCTTTCCTAACACAGAATCTCAGCCTGCCAGGCGTGGCTAGGACCAAGTATCAGAGGAACCCTGGCTGGAGATCCTAGATGGATTTACTTTCCCCTCAAAAGTCTTTCTTACCGTCAGGACCAGAGCCTCCTCTGTGTTCTCATAGCTATAAATCCTCTACCATTGGACCACACTGCTGCCACCCCAACCCAGCCCAGGAGCTCTGGTTCAAAGGCTGAGACTCCAATGCTTAACAAAAGCCCCAAATGATAAATGGATGAGTCGAAACTGACCTGATTTCCGTAAAGCAAAGGGTGCTTAGAAAATAGTGCTTCAATTAAATAACCAAATGCATAAGATACACGGTGGAAACATTACTTGCTTTGGAAACAGATACAAGTACGGATCAAGGGTATACTACACAGTAGCAAATGACTTAACCTCTCTTAGCCTTAGTTTATCAATGTCTGCAACAGGAACAGCATGTTCCACTTCATGGAGTATTTCTATAGTTCATTCATTCATGTAACTGTGTCTTGTGCCTGTTTTTGTGGAAACGGACCTGTCACAGTCCAGAGGGGAAGGCTGCTATGCAAACAACTACAGCAATGAGATAAATGCTTTGCTAGGGGCAAACACAGGGATTAGAAGAGACCCCTAACCTGTCTGGAGGCTCCAGAAGTGAAAGTAACCTGAACTCTGTTTAAGTCCTGGCTCCTCGGTTTCCTAGCTGTGTAACCTTCAGAAAATTACCTAATCTTTCTGTGATTCAGTCTGTTCACTTATCAAGTGAGACAACAATCGCTCATACTTCATAGGGGTTGTGAGGAGCAAATGAGTTAATACAATCAAAGCACTTAGTGCCTGGCAACAGTAAGTATGGTCTAAGAGTTCACTAAATTAACAGGTATTCATCAAGCATCTAAGCTCTGCCAGGCCAGCACTGTGGTATTTAAAAACCAAAAACCAATCAGACTGACACAGATCCTACTCTTGTGGAATTTATATCTTAAGAAAACCTGAGCTGAATGTTGACATGAAAACTGCGTCTTAATCTAAGAAGCGTATGAGAAGAGCAGAGGGCTGAGAACAAAGATGCAGGGGATGCCTGACACCTTACAGAAAGGCCAGAGCAAGAAACCCCACACAGGACATAGAAGAATCCCTCTGAGAGGTGGGAAAGAAACGAGAGGATACAAGGCCAAAGTAGGTGATAGTTTTGTTAGGCTCCATTATCTACAGGCAACTGAAGCAGTGCAGGGAGAGGGGCCTCATCAATGAAGAACAGCAGAGCCAGCAGGAGCTTTGGCTACAGATCCAGAATGGGAGCCCTATCCCTCTCCTACCAGCTGTGTCTTTAGAGCAGTGATGTCATTTGTCTGAACCTCTGTTTTCTTAACTATAGAATAGAGATAATAATGCTGCTGGCCTCATAGAGCAATCCTGAGGATGATGAGGATGTATAAAGTCCCCAGTATTGTGCTGGGCTAAACTCAACATCAATTCCTTGACTATCTTTCTTTCCTCAGCAGTTCCAGTTGGTTTCACTCCAGCTCCGATTAATTGCTTCAGTAACCATTGGCTACATGACGGCTATATACCAGACCTGGGCTGGGCTTTGGAAATAAACAGATGATTAAGATCTGGTCCCTGCCCTCAACGAATTCCCAGATGAGTTAGACATTAGAGATGAAAGTGGCCATCTTACGAGTTAAAGTACGTGGACAACATTAGTTCTTTGCTTAAATTCACTTAAAAAGAAATTCAACAAAATTACTGTGCTTGCTGTGAACTGGGCATTTTGCTATGCCTTAAATATATGAAACAACACGGACTCCATGGGGGCTCGTAGTTGGAGGGGAGGAAGACAAGTCAGCTGAGAGTAACAGTTCAGAATGATCTCATTAAGAAAAGGCAGCACTTGTGGATAGAGATGCTCAGCACAGGTACCTAACCTGAAGAATGTGGCAACAGTCAGGAAAACAGTTGGGGGAAATCTGAAAGTGCAGGCTGAATGGAGGTAGGAGTCTAGTGGTGATGGAAGGGCATTCAGGGCAGAGGGAATGGAGTGTGGAAGGCCCAGTTTAGAAGAGACTGGAAAGGGGCAGCAACTGGAATTGGTTTTATATTATAGTCCAGGTGAGAGATGATAAAGGTATCATGGGAAGAAATGTCAGTGGGGTAAAGGATTAAAGACCAAGAAATGGATTTTGGAGCTGCCAAAGAGTTAGAGGCTATAGGATCCTTCTTAAATTACATGTGCTTAAAAATAAAAGACACTGCTTACATTCTGACTACTGACACCTTTCTATATCACAGTAGCACAAAGAACTCTGGGGAATGAGTCATTTTAGACAGCTAAGTTTTCTATAAATTGTGCTTTTACCCCTCTTAGCATCCACCAACACTTTTTAAATGGTATTGCTATTATTATTTGAAATGTGCTGGTAACTTGACATGCTTTCCTTGAAGGCAGCGTTGCATTGCCACAAACATAGCAGGGGCTTTGGAGTCAAAGATCTGGGCCCAAAACTCTGTACTTTGCTAGTGGAGCTTGGCCAAGTCACTCCACGCCTTTGAGCCTGCTACCTCTTCAAATGGGGTGACGATCGCCCACCTCATTGTTGTGTGGTTTTATGATGTAATGCTCCTTCTAAGCATAATTCTGGGCACATTCTAGTTGCTTAAAAAAAAAAAAGTCTGTCTCCTCATTTCTCCTTCCCATGATGCTCCAGGTCATTCTTACAGACATCAGTCACAGGGTGACACTTTGAGTAGGACTTTCTTTCCTGAAGTGCCCCCAAACCTGTGCTCTTCGATTTCTTGTGTCTGCTTTTCACAGATCCTGTACCCTCTTCCATAAACTGCCACTTCTCACTGTTGTCATTGCTCCATCCACTTTCCTACTGGTCATCAACTTCTAGGAAGTTTGTTGTTGTGTGTTGTACAGTCAATTCCAACTCATCTCAACCTTACAGGACAGTGTAGGACTGCCTGCGAGGACATCCTAGCTTGTAATCTTTATGGAAGTAGATGGCCAGGTCTTTGCTCCCACAGAGCTATGGGTGGATTTGGATTGCAAACTTTTCAGTTAGCTGTTGAGCACGTAACACCAAAGCTTCTTTTGTATGAATTTTTGTATGAATAGCTGTCCTAGCTGCTTCACATTAATTATTTTAATCTTCATAAAATCTTACCTACCTATAAGAAGTATCCACATTTTATTGCTAAAAAGTTGAGTCATAGGAAGATACAGTGGCTTCCTCTTCTTTCAGGGCATGCTGCTACAAATGGAGGAGTGAGGTTGACCTGGGCAACACTGGCTCCAAGGTTGTGCTCGTCACCACCCACTATAGCAACCCAAAACTGAAAACCATACCTAACAGTTTGTACAAAGTACAATTAATAGACTGAACACTGGAGATTTAGTCCTTTTACTGATATTTTCTTCCAGTCCAAATTTCAAAATGCAGCAGAGATAAGCAGGCAAATTGGGGTGTTAAGGGTTACTTTCCAAAGTAGATGAGACAAGGGAGAGGTACTAAATGAGAGGGTCGAGGATTCAAGGCAAGAAAGCCTAGTGGTTGCATCTTACCCTCTTTTAGGGTCTGTAGCTTTTAGATTGTTGTTGTTAAGTGCCTTGTTGAGTCGACTCTAACCCATGCAGGGGATGCCTGACACCTTACAGACCCTGTATAGGAGTCCTGATGTGGTGCTGTGGGTTAATGCACAGGATGCAAAGTCAATTTGAACAGCAAGGTTCGCAGTTCAAGCTCACCAGTCATTCCTCAGAAACCCTACACAGGGTCACTATGTGTCAAAACCAACTTGATGGCCCTTAACAACAACAAATATAGTTTCCAAGGAGCAGCTGCTGAGCTTGAATTGCTGACCTTGCAGTTCAAATGGCTTTGCAGTCTGGTGCATTAACCCACAGTGGCACACCAGGACTCCTAGATAGATATATGGCTTGATAAAAAGAATGGACAGTGTGGACCAGATTCTACTTCCGATATAATCTGATGTTCACATGATACAAACTATTGCTCTTATATCTTTTGGCCAATAGATCTCATTGTCAATCTGATAAAATACAGATTCCCCTTCCAGCAAAGTACCCATTTAAGTTTTTGTACACATTTTAAGGGATTCTAAGATCCATTCTTGGACAAGAAATTTGGAGATTTTATACAGAAGAGTAGTGGGTCTGAGGCCCAGAGACCAGGGTTTGAGTCTTGACTTTTCTACTGACATGCTGTGTGACAAGCCCCTTGGAGGTCCCCACCCCCCACCCCCCGTGCAGAAATGGAATAATCATCTTTGCTTTCCTCAGAGCAGTGGGCTGTGCTGAGAGTGTAAGGTGTGGCAAATTGCAAAGTGTTGTATTCATGTTTCAAGGACACCGAGGTTCAGAGAAGTTACTTACCAATGTTGTACAACCACCAAGTGGCAGAATCAAGATTCAAAATGGAATGCCCCCACCCCCCAGAAGTTTCTGGAGTTTGTTTCTATGTGCACATGAAGATCTCTTCCCTCCAAGAATCCTTAAACGGGTCACATGAGATAATGAACGTGAACGTGTTACGTGGGTTTAACAGTGCAATGCCTATGCCCCTGTTCCTCCTGGACTGGACTTAGGACTCTATGTCCCAGTTACCAGGACTGGGCTGCTGCAGGGCTGAGAGGGGCAGCAGAAGTGTGTCAACCAGTGATGAAGCCAAGGAAGAAAACTAAGACCCTCTCTCATGTCTGACTGAAAAACTTCAATGGTTTGGGGGAAATCTGCCAGAGCTCTGCAACCTTCTGTAAAGCCTATTTCACTGACCAGCACACAAAGTCAGCAAGCTTGGCTTCTGGCAGTACCAATTTTAATGGAACTGCAAACTTATTTTGTTTCTAATGTCATCAATAAGGTAAATTTCAATAAAGCAATATTCTATTCTTCCATATTAAAAAAAAAAAAAGATCCCTTAACAGGTGCTCTCATCCAACTCACATTTTGGATGCTTACTATTCAGAGACAAACACTTGTATGTTCCATAAAACTCGTGTAACTAGAGCATGGCCACAGTGCAAACTAGACAGCTCTGGAAAACTGTGCCTCTGAGGAGCAGAGGAAACTGCTACTTCAAAGCAACGTATTCCAACTGTACTGCTGAAAATCCAAGAACACAAAGGAGTGAACTGGAAGGGAGGACAACAAGGAGACCTGGAGCTTTCCTGTAAAGAGATGGTCATAAGAACATCAGACATATTATGAAGGACTCATTCACTTCATCTGGAGGCTGGGGTTGGGGTGGGGGTGAAGCCCAAGGAGTCCAAGGAAGAGCTTCAAAGGTCACTGCTATTTCTGTGGGGACAGCAAGTCACTTAATGCTTTCTTCAGGAACCTAACCGATACAGATCTTTTTAACATTGTGCTTGTATGAAGTAAAGCTGCTTTGGCATCCTGTTACGGAGCTCTCAGACCAGGCTGTCATGAGTCCATAGTGACACTTAGCTGACGCCTTTCTTTCATGATAGGATTTCATGGGGCTAAGCAGACCAGGTTGAGAAAGGCAAAAACCCTTCCAAGAGAGTGGTGGTTGAAAAGGGTGTGCCAACTCCAACACATTCAAATCATATTTAATAGCTTTTATGAAATTTGTTTCAGAGTAAAGACTGTATTTTGAAGATACAGAAGTAAAGGTGAGTGTGTGGGAATAACCCAATGAAGTCAAACCCAAATCAGATGGAACAGGTTAAACATAAACATGAATTCAGAACCCTTTCTGTAAACCCCCACCCATAGCCCTGCTGCTGCTCCTGAGTAGGGCCTGAGGTCAGGTTTTCAGCTTCTCAATGATAGCTGCACAAAAAGGTATCCCTGGGAAAAGCAGCCCTGGTGTCCTAGGGTATCTGTCACACTGGAAATGACTGTCCTGTGGAGTCACTAGATTAGGGAGGTAGAGGCAGGCTGTAGGGAAAGTACTCAGACGGAACCTCCCCCAAGAGTGGGTCTCTCTTCCTTTCAGCCTCTCTGGAGGGAGCTGTTGGACCAGAGAAGGCTATCCTCACACTAGTCAGTCAGGAACACATTTGTTCTAAAAGAGTCTTCGGTGGCGGTCTCTGGTTGGAACATTAGTGAAAAGACACACACTGGAATTATCCTGGCCAACGTCTATTTCTGGGTAAAGGGAAAGCAACCAGGTATGAGGCATGTTTTCTTCTGAGAAACATTTGTTTGGAGTGAAAAACCAGTACTTAGATTCTCTTTTGGATAACTATAAAATGTCAAAATCAGGATTTTAACCCCTAGGATATAGACCAGAGGGGGCATAAAAACAAATATGGAAGAACATTCCAAGACTCAAAGAAACCATTGGCTGTGGAGTTAAACCAGTGCACTCAGGAACTATACCCCAAACCTATAGATAAACAAAACCCCACATTTAGTAAATCAAACCTCACAATGTAATTAGGTTTTGGCAACACATATGGTCTGAGGTGAGACCCCAAGTTTGTTCTCTTAAGTATATGAAATCTGAATTTTCAGCCATAGAGTGAGACTCATTTTATTTGAGATGGGAACCTAATATCTAATATCAAAACACCAAAAGAGTGAAACAGTAGAGCTAGTCCCTTTGTATAACTGGGCTCAGAGTCCATGGGGTAGCTGATCAGATTTTGGTGACAGATAAGGTGCTTAACCCATCAAGGGACAAGATACAAAAGCATGATAGAGTCCACAGAGAAAAAAACAGAAGAGAATTGTGTTCAGTGCACACTGAGAGACCAACAACTTGGGAGCTGGTATCTATGAGGTTCTTACTGCCAAAATGCAAACCTAATAGCAGCTTCTTGCAGCTGGGCCAGATACTGAAGTCTTGGGATTGGTCATCTCTTCACACATTCAACGTTCACATTGTGTACTTGAGCAGTTCCCCACACTGCAAGGGGCCAGCAAAGACCTCCCAGATGGAAACTGGAGCTCCTGGACAGCAGCAGTCAACAATAGCTTGCATGTATGCCAAATGCGGTCCTCAAATCAAACCTTACCTCTTAGCAAAGAAGTCAGAAAGCACAAACAAAAAGGATACACCTTTTTCCTACAACGTTTAATCTCCATGCCGAGAGCGTCCCATTTGATTCTCCTACCCCTACCTATTAAATTTAGGCGACGAAGTAAAAATCCAGTCACGAAAATGAGAAGGTGGAGGTGTGAGAGCTCATTTTCAATGAGATGTATCAAATACACAGCATCTTGGTGTCACAGGACAGGCAGAACTGTCCAAGACACTGTGGGAAGAAGATGGGCACTGGAGACATAAAAATTCTGCTTACTCATCACTCACACTCGAAGAGCAGTGCATTAGTCATTGGATGAGGATGAGGCAAAAGGGCTAGGGAGAAGGTAGCAGATTCGTAACTCTCTGCCTGCCTGTGTAATGAGGATTGGAAACATATACTCATGGATGGGAAATTTTAAGTAGCTTTCTTTATTATTACTTTTGTTTCCAGCAATCTTGCAAGAGGCAGAAGTGTGACACTGAATTGAGTGAGACGAGCGTGTGTGGGGGTTGGCGAGGAGCCCTTCTCTTGATGCAGGCCTGTGACTTGTCACGGAATGGCTGCTTCTACTGCTGGGCGTTTACTCCTTTGCTTCAAGAAAAAGGGTTTCTTGAGGGAACAGCTTTACCTCTAGCAATGATTTATTTGGATCCAACTGGGTTACCTAGGAAGAAAGTAAAAAAAAAAAATTAAAAGTCTAGGAAAAGCACCATTTTCTCCATAAGGCATTCTGATTCCATCCATGTACATGGATTTTGAGTCCACTATGCAGTGACATGACATCCTCACATCTATTACCTTATTTGATCCTCATTATAACCCTGTGATATAGGTGGTATTATTTATTTATTCAAGTTAGGGACCCAGTGTTTGACTGTAGGCCATACAGGAGACCTGACCTTTTCCTAGGCAGGTATAGGCCCCTGGCCTCTTTCACTGGCCAGCAGAACAGAGGACTCCAAGGAAAGGGTGCTGGCTAAACAACTGCCTAGCATTCTTGGGATTCTCTGCTTGGTTAGCTCCTGATGGCAGAAGTGTATTTCTGTTTGGTGAGTATATTACTTTCCCAGAACCACTATAACAAAGTACCATAAACTGGGTGGCTTCAAACAACAGAAATGAATTGCCTCATAGGTCTGGAGGACAGAGTTCAAAATCAAGTTCAAAATTCACTTTCCAAGGGTTCTAAAGCAGGATCTGTTTCTCTTAGCTTCTGGTGTTGTACGATCTCTCTGGTGTTCGTTCCTTGGCTTGTAGACTCCAGTCTCCACCTCTGTTATCACATGGTGTTTTCCTTTTGTGTCTCCTCTTCTTAAAGGGACACCACTCATAATAAACTACGCCCACCCTAATGACCTCATGTTGACTTGATTACATCTGCAAAAATCTATTTCTAAATAAGATTATATTCACAGGTACTAAGGGTTAAGACATCAACGTACCTTTTTTTGGGACACAATTCATCCCATACTATTGAATCAAAAACTAAGTTTTTGGGGTTGAACTTCCTGCTAAATCTACATTTAGGAAACAGTAGAGTATGCACTTTACCATGTTCCAAAATGAAAATGTCCCCCAATGAAGGAGGGGAATAACGTTCCCTTGGGAGACATGTCACTTTCTCCTTGTTGAAGGTTTTATTTAGGTTGAAAAAATAATTGTTTCATAATGTGAACAATCGAGAATAAAACCCAAACCCACTGCCATCAGGTTGGCTCGGACTTAAAGCAACTGAGTATGGGATTTCCAAGACTGTAAATCTATAAATCTTTATGGGAGGCAGACAGCTTCATCTTTCTCCCAAGAAGCAGCTGGTAAGTTTGAATTGTGGACCTGTAGTTAGCAGACTAGTACTTGGCCTACAGTGCCTCTAGGACTCCTTATTGATAATAAAGCTAGGTGGAAATATTGGCTTGATAGGTTATGCTAATCATACAGGATTCCTACATTTGGCACTCTTGCAGATCAGGGGTCAGGGATGGTTTTCTGAATATGTGAGAGAAAGAAAGAAAAATTTCCAGTTTATCAAAAAGCATTCTGATTTTTCAAAAGTTGAGAAATATTGGTTTAGTGGAAAGGACATGGGGGCTTTGGAACCAGAAAGACTCTGGTTTAAATCACAGCTGTGTTGGCAATTAGCTTCGTGGCTTTGGAGTTAGTACCAACCTTCAGGATTGATGTATGCATTAAATGAGAAAATATATATAATTAGCACAGTATCTTGTACAGAGTGGGTTTTCAGTGATGGCTGCTATTTGTGTAAGTCACTGTAAGGATGAATGTTGTTGTTGTTGTTGTGAGGTGCCAATGAGTTGGTACTGACCTATAGGGACCCTATGCACAGCAGAAGGATGAATAGACACACGGTGCAATGGGGACCTTCAGTTGGGCCTGAGGCTGCTGCTCTGTTACATGGAGGACATCAGCACTTGAGGCAGGCAAGCTTGTCCTCTGCTCAACTCAAGCCACACCTAATGAGATGGCTCCACTGTCTTCTTCTACTAGTCAGGGAGGGCCCTAGGGGCCAAGGCCTTGGAGGCTGAGTGCCATAGGCAGGCTAGCAAGCTCAAGGAGGAACACTATCCTCCAACTGTATCCAGACGGTAACCCAGTTTGCCCAGGAGGATTATTAAGGGCCACATCCACCTACAGAATCTTCGCTGCTTATAAGGAACCCAGAGCAAAGCCTGCTATACTAGTATGTCTGGGGCTAAGGGGCAGATGGGCAGGCAAGATGGTGGGGAGCCTGCTTTGTATCTCCCAATGCACTGGGGGGACAAGCTGCTGGCAAATGTTTACCCACTTCCCCAATTAACACACAATACTGACCTAGCTCTGTAACAAATCGAACTATGCTGCCTCTGCTTCCGAATCACTGGCATTTTCTGTCCAGCTGCTTCTGCTATTGTTCTTAATTAACATGCCAGAGCTCTTCCGGCATATTCTACTTTGTTATTTGTGGTTTGTAAGTATGATGTTGCTGGTAAAAATGAAACCCTAATAGTGCCAGAGCTGTGGGTACTGGCAAGAAGACATGCGAGGAAGCAAACGAAGCTGGGAGGTGGGAGCACTGGGCCTGAGTTTCACCCTGCTGGGGTTGCAAACATGCAATATTAAAGGCTTGGAAAACCACACTACTTTTTACATGAGAAAATGGTGTCCAAGAAAAGTAAAATGGCTTGCCCAGTCACTTTAAGTGGGAGTGCTGGGACTTGGGAAGGAGGAAATTAAAATTTCCTGAAGACCAGGTGTAGTAGTTACATATCAGGCTGCGAATCGCAAGGTCAGCAGTTCGAAACTACCAGCTGGTCTGTGGAAGAAAGATGAGGCTTTCTGCTCCCGTAAAGATTTATAGCCTCGGATACCCTGTACATGGTTCACTATGAGTCGGAACCGACTCCATGGCACATAACCAACCAACCATCCCATTGTAACCCCTCACGAACAACCGTACAAAGTAGGTGGAGATGAAAAAATTGAGGCTTAAAGTGGTGAAGTCACTTTGTGAAGGCCACATGGTTAGGTTGGATCTATACAGCATAATGGTTAAAAAAGTGAGGCAAACCTAGATTCAAATTCAAGCTGTCATTTACTATCTATATGACCTTGAAGAAATGACATAACTTGAGAGTCTCAGTTTTCCCACCTGTAAAATGGAAATAATTAGTTTCTACTTTATGGGTAGTTGTGTTTATAAATGAAACGATGTTGGTAAAGTCCTGGGTACAATGCCTGAGTCAGAGTAAGAGCTTAGCAGGTAGGTGGTCGTCATTACTAGTTGGAGCACTCCTTTGGGAAAGATCTTGGTCTGTCCAACTTTAGAGCTGAAATTCCTTCCCTGAACCCCAGGTATGCTTCAGACTCTTTCCTTGTATCCACCCCAGTGCCCAGCAAGAGTGCTCCCTTTTCCCTTACTGGATAATGCCATGACATCCAGGACCCCTTTCTATAGTGTAATGGACTGCTCCAAAGCAAACATGGCTCTGCTAGCGCTGCTCCCTCCAGCGCCCTGGACCACAACCAATTGGTTTTCTCGGAACTTCCTAGGGAACAAGAACATTCTCTATTTCCATTCTACATTGTCTGGCTTAGACAAATGAACTGTTGGAGAGTCCAAGAAGATGCTTCTCCTCAACTGTAAAACGATCCTGTAGTACTCTGGGCCTTATTCAGGGAGGATACGGAAAATGATACAAAGGACCTCCTGGATGTTGTTGTAAGGAGCCTAAAAACCAAGTTTTCTGAATTGTACCTTCCCACCAAAATATGTGTTGGAATTATAACCCCTATATTTGTGGATGTGATTCTGTTTGCCATGATGGCTTTATTTGTTATGTTAATTAAGTCATAGCAGTATAGTGGTGGTGGTGGTGGTTGTGGGCCGCTGAGTTGGGGTTCTGACTCATAGCGATCCTTTATAGGGTTTCTGAGGCTGTAAATCTTTGTAGGAGAATTAAGTCTCATCTTTCTCCCATGGCAGCTAGTGGATTTGAATGGCTGACCTTGCAGTTAGCAGCCCAATGCTAACTCACTACACAACCATGGCTCCTTATATCAATATAGAGTGTGTCCTAAACCTAAAAAGAGCAAATTAGACACATGGGGACTCCTTAGCCTATAGACAGGGACAAAGCCACAGAGGGCTAGAGCGGAGAGTGAAATGTTCAGCTGATATGAAGGTGAAGCGAGATGCCAAAGAACACCCATACTTGCAGATAGTACCCATTTGACCTAGCTTCAATGGCTGGATGATCAGAACTTGACTAGAGGAGAAGAAGAGAAAAAAAAGTGTAATCTGTTACAATTGGATGAACTTGACCTATACGTATGGATGTAGTAGCTTAAAAGAGGGAAGGAATCATCACAGCAAGGATCATTCCCACCCCCTCTGTACATAAGGTTGACAAGGATGGGAAACTTAAGACATTGGCTACCCCAAATGGGGGTGGGGTGTGCAACAAAGGCGCAAAGTGACTGGCTTACAAGTTTTCAAGAGGGAGTTTAGTTTCAGAGGTTGTGGAGGGAGGTAGAATCTCCACTGAGTGGTTTTCAATCTGTCTAGACAGGGCTGTGAAAGGAGATGGGGATAAGACTCTTGTGGTTCAATAGTGAGTGATTGTTATCGTGACTAACTGCGATTGTTGCAAATGTAAAGGTAGATGTTTTGGAACAAAAAGAGGGGAGTGGTTGATTTTGCAGTCCAGGAACAGAGGACTCTGGGACCATCTAGGGAGAAGAGCAGGAGTGGAGCGTGGGACCCTATTCAGAGAAGCAGCGATGCCAGAGATGGAGGCAGAAACGATGACTTGGAGAGATGGAGTGGCTGGGGACTCTAGACTCAAGGAGGGAGAGGGGCTGTGTGCTGGTGGCCAGGGGGCAGGCTTGCAGGGTATATATATCCTTTAGTTGTTTGACTGATTATATATTCCTGAGTGTTTCAGTGCACATCCAAAAAAAAGACCACAGAGGGAATAGAAGCAAATACTGTTGACTGATGATGCACGGAAGACATTGTAATCATTACAATGAAATGAAATACGATAGGATGAGTATAAAGCTGACACTCAATTCACAATAAAAACTTAAAAAAAAAATAGTAAATTACACACAGAAACAGAAATAAGCACGCCTTGGGGAAGACATGTCATGTGAAGATCGTCAAGAACCAAGGAACATCAGGGCTAAAGAAACTGAAAGAGACAAAGATCTTTTCCCAGGGCCAAAAGAGAGAAAATCTCTCCTTAGAGCCCATGCTCTGAATCCAGACTTTCAGTTTCCTAAACTGTGAGAAAATAAATTCCTGTTCTTTAAAGTCATCCTCTTGTGGTGTTTCTATTACAGCAGCACTTGAAAACAAAGGCACTGAGGGATAGCTAAAGAATGGTGGCTGTCTACCCAGAGAGAGGGCACGTGAAAGTGGGGATCACAGTGTTACTACAGAGGCAGGGAGGGGCTGTGGCAGCTCTCTGTGAACATCTGAAGGGTTGAGGTAGAAGACTGAGCAGCTGTGTTCTGTGCAGCTCCAGTGAATGGAGCTAGGACTGGTGAGGTGAAATTGTGGGGAAGCAGAATTAAGCTTGCTAGAAAGAACGTTTAACAGACAGCTGCACCTGTTGGTATGGTTACTACTTCTTTTCTTTTTACCTTTCTTTTTCCATTTGTTCTTTATCTTGTTCTTCATCATAATAACATCATCAAAGCAGCAACTATCATTTACTGAAGACCTACCATGTAGCTAAAACTATGCTAAGTACTTTATAGATACACCAATATGTCCCCAATTTCTGGACTTGCCCTAATGTTACATATATATGTGACCTCACATTGAAATAATTAAACCAACCTTTAGTCGCAACAAATACTGCATCACAATCACCTTCATTTGTTTCACTTATAACTTTT
>NW_006408544.1:14421381-14422494 GCF_000296735.1 Chrysochloris asiatica
ACATTTTATAATCATTTTTCTGAATTCTTTCTCAAGTATCTCCAAGGCCTGCCCTCCTTCCAGCATGGAGAGAAGGTCTACTTCTCGTTCATTTGTCTCAGATATTTTATCTTTTTTCTGGACATGTGCCAATATGGTCATCTGCTTTTGCTTCTTGGACATGTTTAATTCTGTGGCCCTAATAATTAATTATGTATTTTAGTAATTTTTTTATGTTTTCTGATTACCTTCAGGAAGATGTGATCAGGATATGGTCTTCCCTTTTCACTCTTCTTATTGCTTAACTCAGAGTAGCTTTTACAGGTGTTGCCTGTTTCCCTGGTTTATGGCGGCTGGTATTAGTTCTTGCCTGGGTTTTGGTGTTTTATAAAGTGTTATTGCAGCTTGGCTATTTGGCAGCAGTTGCTGACTCTTTTCGTGTAATGTAGGGGGACAAAGAGTCCTCCAATAGCAGAAGGGAGGCTATGTGACAGCCAAACAACACCAGTCGGGTAGAAATCAAAACCACAATCAAAATAAAAAACAAAAGCAGAGTCCTCTGATAGCAGAAGGGAGGCTGTGCTGCCCGGTCAGGGAAGCGCCAGAAGTCCCCTGCTCTTGAACATTTTAAGGAGCTCTTTTCCAGCAGATTTACCTTTGGAAATACATTAGGGTAAATACTCCTGCCTACTTGACTTCTGGTTGAACTTGTCCTGGTCTTGATTTATGTTTTTAATAGATCTCTCAATCCCAGTGAAGAAAATCCTGGCCAGTCACGTGCAGCGCCCTTCTCTTCTTTCCCCTCTGCAGCCAGGTAAGCTCACACCCAGTCCTAGCGGGGACTTGAGTCACGCAGCAGCAGACAGACTGGACCAAGGAAATCAGGCCAGCAGGTGCCCCTGCCCAAGTTGCTGGTCCCTACATTTTTCTTCCTCCCACTTCTGGGATGAAACGCTGCCCCTCCTCCAACACACACCAAGCTCACAGTCACCTGGGTCTTTTAGACAACCTCTTGTGGTCACACACCGCACCTGTACACGTTCTGGCAGCGATTCCCCTTCCAAAGCACACGCGCTCTCCAGTGCACCTCCCACGCCAGACACACCTCACCCTCCTCACTTATAACTTTTAAAA
>NW_006408544.1:14422728-14433569 GCF_000296735.1 Chrysochloris asiatica
AGGTGGGTTTGAACCACTGACCTTATGGTTAGCAGTCCAACAAATAACACACAGCACCACCAGGGCATCTTTTTTCTTGCCCTGAAGTAAAAGCTAAATAAGAACTTGTGCTGGGGGTTAATGCACTGGATGCAACATCAGTTTGAACTGCAAGGTCAGAGGCTCAAGCTCACCAGCCACTCTTAGGAAACCCCATAAAGGGTCACTATGAGTCAGAACTGACTCTACGGCACTTAACAACAACAAGCACTCTTTCCAACTTACCTATAAATTCAACTTAAAGATGCATTTAGGAATGAATCTCTTTTGAAATCATAGGACTGCCCATAGCACCTTAACTAGTAACTAAAACAGTCCAACAAAGTAGGTATTATTATTGCTGCTTTGCCAAGATAAATGGGTTATCTTGCACAAGTTTAGGTAGAATAAAGTTTCAAGTTAGCTCTGTCTGACTCCACAGTTCATGATAGATAACCAGAATACTACTGGCCAACATGTTGAAAGGCTGCCTTGGAGAAAGGAAGGGGAGAGGAGGGAAGGGGTGAATGAACTCTCTACTGTCTCTGTTGATGCTGCTTTTGGTTGCTGTGAATTCAATTTCGAATCATGGTGCCTCGTGTATTACACAGAAATGCTCCACAGTGTCTCCTTGATTGTCGTCTGAATTGCTATGCAAGTCTTGTGTGATTTTGAGCTTCCAACCCGAGGTTAGCAGTCAAATGCAAACTGTTTATGTCACTCAGGGGTCTTCTACTATCCCTATTGTTGTTAAGTGCCACTGAGTCGGTTCTGACTTATAGTGACGCTGAATAGGGTTTCTGAAGAGCAGCAACTGACGACCTTGAGGTTAGCAGTCTAGTGCTTATCCTATAGTGGTACACCAGGACTTCTTTACTGTTTCTGTTGTTGTTATTAAATGCATTCAAGTCAGTTGTGACTCTGTATAGGGTTTCCAAGAAGCAGCTGGTGAGTCTGAACATCTGACCTTGCAGTTCAATCAACTTTCAGTCCAGTACTTATCCTACAGCACCACACTGGGTATTCAAATAGGGGTTTATTTATAGATGGTGACCACAGTAACAGTGAACATTTACTTTGTATTATGCATACAAGTTTAGATAGAATAAAGTTTCAAGTTAGCTCTGTCTGACTCCACAGCTCATGATAGCCACCTTATACTTATTGTTACCATCTTACAGATGACAAAATTAAACCATGGAAAAGATTAAGTAACTTGCTCAAAGTCTTAATATTATTAAGGACAGAGCAAGGATATAAATCAAGGCAATCTAGCTGTGGAAAGCATGTGTTTACCTACCAAACTCTATTGCCAGATGAGTTACTGAGAGTGGAAGGCACATAGAGAAAGATAATGGATTAAATGACATTGAGTTATTTTTAACCAAGTTTCCAAGATCTTCATTTTAAGAATGGCAAAAGGTCAGGGGTGAGAAAAAAAAAAAAATCCTGAAATGTTTATAAAATACGAATACAAAAACCCAATCTGAGCTTGTCTTCTGCCATTTACTCGGGACTTTACTGAATTATTGACTCTCTACATCAACAGAGAAACTCTCCCTTTGGGACTCCTTGAGGGAGGAGGGGCACTCTCAGATAAACGGTATGGCTTGACTTTATCTATAGTTAGCAAAGGAAAGTAAACCATCTTGACATTTGCGTCATTGTACTTGAGAAACTTGAATATTTTTTCATTAAATTAATATTGCAGCAAATTGGCTTTGAGAA
The DNA here is from genome assembly GCF_000296735.1 of Chrysochloris asiatica. Classification (NCBI taxonomy): domain Eukaryota; kingdom Metazoa; phylum Chordata; class Mammalia; order Afrosoricida; family Chrysochloridae; genus Chrysochloris; species Chrysochloris asiatica. Next base: position 14,424,475 of record NW_006408544.1, read on the forward strand.
ACATGTTGGTTAGTAAAGAGTGGACATACTCTCTGCCAGATAGCATTCTTTTCTAGATCAATTTTCCCAGCAGGTTGCGCTTCATTTCACATCTTATTTCTGTTACTTTCTCAGGCCTCAGAGTTCCTAGTCTAAAAAGCATAACATTGCTACTGAGAAAAATGTGATTCCACTGGCAGATTCTCATTGTAGGCTCTACTGAACAACAAGTCCTAGATAGTTAGGGTGGAAAAGCTCTTTAAATGTCAAAGTCCCTTCCCTTTATTCCTTTATTTAGGTGGGCAATGCGAGGCTCAGAAAGGTCAAGTAATGTGGCCTATTCACATGACTGATTGGTAGTAGAAGCAGTATTCTACCTCAGCGTTCCTGACTCCTGTTTGAGAATCTTTCTAGCTGCATCATTTTGCTTCTCACTTTTTTTTTTTTTTTCCTTGAGCATATATATTTAATTCTAATACTAGGCTGGGAGCGATCTAAGGGAGGAGCTGTGTAATACTACAAGTAACACTAGCAGCAATACTTGCCGAGTGCTGTATAGTTGAAAGGTAAGTATATAAACATTAACTTACAATGATGTGGGGTATTATCAGTCATATTAATTTGATTTAACTTTGCTGAGGTAATGACCTTATTTTAAAATTAAATAAAGGGATGTCTGGATTTAATATTTTATATTTAGAAAAAATACTGGATTGGATTGTTTTTAGGTTCGGAATATGTTTATGGAGCAAATATACTGAAGTAGTACTTGAACTTCATGTTTCCACTATTGAAGAAAACAAGAGACCTAGAGATTGGGCTTGCTTAGCATTGCACACCACTCCTCATCTGCTGGAGTCCTGGTTAATGCGCTGGACTGCACGATCAGTTTGAACCATGAAGTTGGCAGTTCAAGCTCACCAGCTGTTCCTCAGAAACCCTACATAGGATTGCTATAAGTTGGAACCGACTTGACAGCATTTAACAACAACAACTTATCTGCCAACTGTGTAATACTATACAGTACAACATGCTGTACTGTGGCTTGCATGTTTCTGTGATGCTGGAAGCTATATTTCAAATTTCATGGTAGATACTCATGGTGGACAGGTTAGTAGGAGAGACTAGGAAACAGGACCTGGAGGCCTGTTTCTCAAGAATTTGGCCAGTGAAAACCTTATGAACAGCAATGGAACATTACCTGGTATAGTGCTGGAGGAAAAATCCCTCAGGTTGGAAGAAACTCAAGATATGACTGGGGAAGAGCTGCCTCCTCAAAGTAGAGTCAACTTTTATGATGTGAATGGAGTAGAGTTTTTGAGACACTCAAAATGAGAAGAAACTGCTACAAGCATCCATTAGTAATTAGAACATGGAATGAACAAAGTATAAATCTAGAAAATTGTAAGTTGCTAAAAATGAAATGGGACACATAAATATTGACATCCTAGGCATTAGGGAGCTGAAGGGAGTGCAGTGGCTCCACAAGATAAGCACTGGACCATGAACCACAAGTTTGAGTCCACAAGCTTCTCCGTGAGAGAAAGATGAGGCTTTTGTTTGTACAATAGAGATTTATAGAAACCCTATACAGGGTCACTAAGAGCCGAAACGGACTCCATGGCACTTAATAACAATAGTGAGCTGAAATGAACTGGTATTTGCCATTTTGAATCGGACAATCGTATGGTCTACTATACAATAATAAATGACAAATTTAGGAGGAATGGTGTCACTTTCATTGTCAAAAAGAACATTTTAAGATCTGTTCTAAAAAACAATGCTGTCAGTGATACTAATGTATACTAATATACATATGTCTAGAAGGAAGACCAGTTGATAAATGTATTTTTCTAATTTATGCACCAACCACTACTGCCAAAGATGAAGAAATTGGATATTTTTACCAATGTCTGCAGTCTGAGATTAATCAAACATGCAATCAAGATGCATTGATAATCACTGATGATTGGAAAGTGAAAGAAGAAACTAAGAGGAAGGATTGGTAGTTTAAAAATATGGTATCAGTGATAGAAAGCATGCCAGATAGTGCATGACAGAATTTTGCAAGGCCAGTGATTTTTTCATTGCAAATGCCTATTTTCAACAATATAAATGGCAATTATACACACAGACCTATGCTGGTGGAATACATAGGCATCAAGTCAACTACATCTATGGAAAGAGACGATGGAGCAGCTCAATATCTTTAGTCAGCACAAAGCCAGGGACTGATTGTGGAATGGACTACTACCTGCTCATATGCAAGTTCAAGTTGAAGCAGAAGAAACTTAAAACTCCATGAGAGTCGAAGGATAGCCCACCTGAATAGAAATCTACTCAAGAACAGATTTGAAGCATTGAACATTTAGTGACTGAAGAGAAGACAAGTTGAGAGATACATCAAGGACATCATACATAAAGAAAGCAAAAGGCCAATAAAAAGACGGGAAAGAAAGAAAGGACCAAGGGATGTTAGAAGAAGAGACTCTGCTTTTGAATGCAGACTAACACAAAAGTAATAAATAATAAAGTAAAAGAGTCGAGCAGAAGATTTCAAAGGATGGCTCAAGAAGACAAAGTGTTATAATGGACCTAGAGTTAGAAAAGCAAAAGGGAAGAACACATTCAACATTTCTAGAGCTGAAAAAACTAAAGAAAAAATTCAAGCCTCAAGTTGTAATACTGAAGGATTCTATGGGCAAGATATTGAGCAATACAAGACATGTCAAGGGAAGACGGAAGAAATAGAGTCACTGCACCCAAAACAACCGGTTGACATTCAGCTATTTCAGGAGGTAGCATATGATCAAGAACTGATGATATTTAAGGAAGAAGTCTAAGCTACACTGAAGGCATTAATGAAAAATAAGGCACCAAGAATTGATTAAATAGCAATTGATGTTTCAACAAACGGTCATCACATTGGAGGTGCTCACTCTTCTGTTTCCAAAATTTTGCAAGACAGCTATCTGACAAATTGACTAGAAGAGATCTATATTTGTGCCCATTCCAAAGAAAGGACATTATGGGACAATATCACACAAGTAAAATTTGTTGAAGATAATTCAAAATTGGTTGTAGTAGTATTTCAATTGACTATGCAAAGGCTTTCGACTGTGTGGATCATGACAAGCTATGGACAACATTGAGAAGTATGACTATTCCAGAACACTTCATTGTACTTCTGAGGAATCTGTACCTGGACCAAGAAGCAGTTGTTCAAACAGAGCATGGGAACACTGAATGTTTTAAAATTGGGAAAGGGTTCGACAAGGTTGTGTTCTTTCACCATTCTTATTCAACATGCATGCTGAGCAAATAATACGAGAAGCTGGGTTCTATGAAGAAAAACGTGGAATCAGGATTGGATGAAGACTCATTAACAACCTGCGATATGCAGATGATACAACCTTGCTTGCTGAAAGTGAAGAGGACTTGAAACATTTACTGATGAAGATCAAAGAGCACAACCTTCGGTATGGGTTGCATCTCAATGTCAGGAAAACAAAAATCCTCACCACTGGACCAATAAACAATATTCTTATCAATGGAGAAAAGACTGAAGTTGTCAAGGACTTCATTCTTCTTGGATCAACTATCAACACTCATGGAAGCAGTAGTCAAGAGATCAGACGACGTATTGCATTGGGCAAATATGCTGCACAGAAACTTTTTTTAAAGTGTTGAAGAGCAGAGATGTCAGCTTGAGGATTAAGGTGCGCCTGACCCAAGCCATGGTATTTTCAATAGCCTCATATGGATGTGAAAGCTGGGCAGTGAATAAGGATGATCGTAGAAGAATTGATGTCTTTGAGTTGTGGTGTTGGAGGAGAATACTAAAAGTGCCATGGACTGCCAAAAGAACCAATAGATCTGTTTTGGAAGAAGTGCAGCCAGAGTACTCTTTGGAGGCCAGGATGGCTAAGCTTCGTCTCCCATACTTTGGACATATTGTCTGGAGGGAACAGTCACTGGAAAAGGATTTCATGCTGGGTAAGATGGAGGGTCAGAGAAAAAGAGGAAGACCCCCAACGAGATGGATCAGCCAGGTGGCATCATTGATGGCATCAAGTGTGGCAGCGGTAGTGAGGTTGGCCCAGGATCGGACATTGTTTTGTTCTGCTGTGCATGGGCTCACTATGAGTCAGAACCGACTCGATGGCACCTGACAACAACAACAGTATTTCAATAGGGAATTGTGAGAAATTCAAGCTGGATTCAGAAGAGGAGGTAGAACAAAGGATATCATTACTGGTATCAGATAGATGTTGGCTGAAAGCAGAGAATACTGGAAAGATGCTAACTTGTATTTTATTGACTATACAAAGCATTTAATTGTGAGGATCATAACAAACTATGAATAACATTGAGAAGAATGGGATGCACCAATATCGAATCCTTTTACCATAGTTATCTAATCTGCATTCTTAGCAAATAATCTGAGAAGCTGCACTATATGAAGGAGAACATGGCATCGGGATTGGAAGAAGGCTCATTACCAACATGCAATATGCAAATGACACAACCTTACTCGTTGAAAGCACAGAGGACTTGAAGCACTTAATGTAAAGAAAACAAAACTCCTCATAAGTAGACTAGTAAGCAACATGATGATAAATGGAGAAAAGGTTAAACTTGTCAAGGATTTCAATCTTGTTGGATAAACTATTAATGCTCATGTAAGCAGCAGTCAAGAAATCAAACAACGTTTTGCACTGGGCAAATATGCTGCAGAAGATCTCTTTGAAGTATAAAAAAGCAAAGATGTCACTTTGAAGACTAAGGTGTGTCTGACCCAAGGCATGGTATTTTCAACTGCCTCACTTACACATGAAAGCTGAACAATGAATAAGGAATATGGGGGAAGAATCTATCACCTTGAATTGGGTGATGATGAAAAAATATTAAATATACCATAAACTGCCAGAAGAATTAATAAATATATCTTGGAAGAAGTACAGCTGGATGCTGTACATATAAATGAGAATGGCAAGACTACGTCTTATGAACTTTGGACATGTTATCAGGAGGGACTAGCCCCTGCAGTACATCATGCTTGTTAAGAGGGTGCTCAAAAAGAAGACCTTCAATAAAATAAACTGACACAGTATCTGCCAACAATGGGCTCAAACACAGTAATGATTTTGAGGATCGGACAGTGTTTCCTTCTGTTGTGCAAAGAGTCACTATGAGTTGGAACAGGCTTTATGTGTCATAACAGTATCATAATCAACAACAACATGATCATACAGATAGAGGCAGGAGCAAAACCAAACCTAACTGACTCCAGTTTCTATAGTATTGTCATTGTTTCTCTTCTGCTCCCTCCCGTAGCCTAGCAGGATTCTCTCACTCCAATTTTTGTTTGCTTCCCTATTCCATTTTTTCAGGACCAGTGTATGGAAATGGAAACAAACCACCAAAGGTTTCTTAAAATGTATTCTTGCTTTTAGAGTAAAATTTGCATTTTGGAAAGCTCCAGCATCTTCAGGCTCTCTGTTCTCAAATTTGTTCTAGTATTTGCCTGCTGCTCTCTGGGGACCAACAACCACCTTAATAAACTAGGTGCTGGCACTACTGCAAGCAGAGGAAGCCTGACCCTATGAACAACTCTGACACAATAGTAGAATATTTCCAAGAGTCTTCTCAACCACAGAAAATTATAAACACCAGAAACTCACCCATACCCTTCCTTATCCCACTCTCTGCCTCACCCCCTAGAGAGAAGTGAAAAACAACAGAAACAGACAAACCACACTGCTGAACCACAGTGAACTTCTCCAAGCATCAGTGGAGCTTCCAGACTAAGCTAGACTAGGAAGAAAGAGAGGTAGGCAATGTCTAAATGTTTAGTCACAGAGAACTTTATGAATAGTAGAGGAACATTGTCAGATATAGTGTTCAGAAGAAAGGTGAGGCTTTCATCTACTGCAAATATTTAAAGCCCTGGAAATCCTACACAGGGTCACTATGAGTTGGAATTGACTGAACTGTACTTAAGAACAACAACAACTTCTTCAGTCTGAAATTGATCAAATATGTAATCAAGATGCATAGATAGATAGAAAGGAATGTCAGGAAATATGATTACAGAAAGCTTGTAAGTCTGTCTTCAGCCTATAATTGATTGGAATACCTAAAAGGAGTTTTAGAACTTGCCCAGTGAAATAAGCCTCTTGCGGTGCCTTTGCAGTGTATAGGACCTTAGGTGGAATCCTTAGCCCCATTCAGAACCTTCTGAGGTGGGACATTCCCACTTGAGAGGATAAGCATACTAACCTGGAACAGCTAGAGCAACAGAAGACACAACTTCAAAGAAAGATCAGCAGGGAAAACCCAAAACAAAAATGGCAGTATGATTGGCTACTATAAGAACAAGCAAGTTGTTCACCAGGGAGCCATCAAGGCAAGCAATCAAGTCCCTTCAGGACAAACCCCCCTCCAGACTGAAACTAAAAAGGAACACATGAGCAGGCATGTAAGCTTGCTGCTAACCATGTTGGTCTACTGACGAGTGGAAGAGGGGCAAAGCAGCAATGAAGTTCAACCATGTTCCATAGACTCCCATTGACCTGGAGATAAAAGAGAAAAGAGGAAGGGCTGGTTGGTCCAAAGTTTGGTGAGACCTGGCGACTTCTGAGCCAATGGGCAAAGACATAGCTACAGAGGGCTACAGCTGAGAGTGAAGCATCCAACTGATATGAAGTGAGGGGAGATGCACAAGAACATCCAAACTTGTAGATAGTACCCATTTGACCTAGCCTTGATGGCTTGATAATCAGAACTTGACTGTTGTTGTTGTTAGGTGCGTCAAGTCCATTCTGACCCACAGCAACCCTGTATAGGCTTTCCGAGGAGCAGCTGGTGAGCTTGAACCACCGACTTTGCAGTTCAAATGACTTTGCAGTCTGATGCACTAGCCCACAGAGCCACACCAGGACTCAACTAGAGGAAAATAAAAAAAAAACATTTTTGATAAAGGAAATGAGTGCAAATTATGACAATTTGATGAACTTGACCAATACTTATGGATATAATAGTTCAAAATACCAACAGAGAGGGAAGGAGTCTTCACATCAAGTATCAATCCTATCCCCTTTGTATACAGGGCAGATAGGGATAGGCAACTTAGACATTGACTGCCTAAAATGAGGGGGCTATAAATGCACGAAGTGACTGGCATACACGTTTTTGACAGGGAGCATAGTGTAAGATTGTGTAGGGGAAGGCAAAGTCCCCACTGAATAGTTTCATCTTGTCTAGATGGGTCTGGTGAAAAGAGATGGGGATAAGATTCTTATGATTCAATAGTGAATAATTGTTATCATGACTAATTGCAACTGTCACAACTGGAAAGGTAGAAGTTTTATAACAAAAATGGGGGAGTAGTTAATCTTAGAGTTCAGAAACAGAGAACCCTAGAGACATCAACGGAGAAGAGCACAAGTGGAATGCAGGACCCTATCCCGAGAAGCAGCAACACCATAGATGGAGGCAGAGATTAGGACATGAGAGAGGGAGCAGCTGAGGACTCTGGACTCATGGAAAGAGAGGGACTGAGTGGTGGAGGCCAAGAGGCAGGCTTGCAGAATGTGCCCTTTGATGGTTTAAATTATTATATATTCCTGAATGTTTTTGTATATACCCTCCCCCCCCAAAAAAAAAACACCCGAGGGAATGGGAGCAAATACTGTTGAATGACAATACACAGAGGAGATTGTAATCATTACAATGAAATGATGGTGTAAAGCCAATGTTCTCCCATGTAAACTATCACTCAGTTCACAATTAAAAAAAAAAAAAAGATGCACTGATATTTATTGGTGATTGGAATACAAGCATTGGAAACAAAGAGGAATGATCAGTATAGTTGGAAAATATTGCCTTGGTGATAAGAAATAATGCTGGAGATCGCACGATAGAATTTTGCAAGACCAATGACTTTTTCATTGCAAATACCTTTTGAGAACAACATAAAAGGTGTTTATACACACGGACCTCAGCAAATAGAATACACAGAAAACTGACTACATCTGAAGGAAGAGACTTTGGAACGGCTTGATATCATCAGTGAATACAAGGTCAAGTGCTGACAGTGGAACAAATCATTAATTGCTCATATGCAAGTTCAGCCTGAAGTTAAAAAAATTATGCAAAGCCAAAATATGACCATGAATATATTCCACCAGAATTTAGAGACCATCTCAAGAACAGATTTGATGCTTTAGACACTAATGACTGAAGACTAAAAAAGTTAAGGATGACAGCAAAATGTGGATGACATCTGCGGTACCTTGAATTTACTTATATGGCTTTTCTATTCAATGTCTTTTTAATTCCTATCAAGTGATTGGGTGGCACCATGCAAATAAGGTATACAGGATTCTAAGGCTGGGATTGGTTAGTTATGCCATCCAGCTAGGTTTAAAAGAAGTATCTCAAAATCAGGAACAGAAGATCCCAGGACCATCAAGAAGGAAGAGCATGAGTGGAGAAAGAGGTGACGACAGAGGTGGTGGCAGAAGCAGTGACACGGAGAGACAGAACAGCTGCAGGCTTTAAGTCCTTGGACTGAGTAAAGCTTAGTGCCTTGGGGGCAGGAGGCTGGCTTGCAGAGAATGTGGCCTTTGGGTGTTTACAGACTGGCTAAAAGAGCTTTGTAACATTTGCCTGAGCAGGGCAGAGGCCAAGGGGCCACATGGCTGAGAGGCTGAAGACAAGAGTGAGACATGCCTGCAGTATGGCAGACAAGAGGCATTCCTGACTGGAGGACTGCTGTGTCCTGAGTTGGTTTTGATCCTGAATTATACACTGTTTACTTCCCTAATAAACCTCATATTCGTGAGTATTGTGTGGCCTTTGCAATGGATTATCGAACCCAGATGTGATGCAGAGAGTGCTTTGGAGGGGTGGTTGGTGTAAGAATAGGGTAAAGAAAGTTGAAGAGTGGAAACATGTCTGCCCTGTGCTTCACAGGAATCAGCCTTGGGCTGATTTTGTGTTTGATTTTCTTTCCCCCTTGTGAAGCTAGCAGAAGTCAGACATGGTTCCCACATGATTTTTGCAACATCAAAATGTGAATGACATCAAAAACATCATCCATGAAGTATATA
>NW_006408544.1:14433669-14441152 GCF_000296735.1 Chrysochloris asiatica
GTGTGCCATGGAGTTGGTTCCGATTCATTAGCGACCCTGTACAGCAGGGTTTCTGAGGCTGTAAATCTTTACAGGAGCAGAAACCTCATCTTTCTCCTGTGGAACAGCTGGTAGTTTCGAACTGCTGACCTTGCAGTTCGCAGCCCGATTTGTAACCAAAATAGATGTTAGAAATGTCTCTGTAACTTACAAAAGCTATTATGAGTGAAGAAATTGCAAATCAAGGGCTTCATTATGTATTTACATAAAGTTTTCAAAATTGATTTTTTCTAAATACAGAGGCCAGTCCTGTGACAATGTTACAGGAATCAATCTTACAACAATGTTACAGCATTCAATCACTAAATTAAAATATGATAGAAAGGCATACAGAACATTTTAGAACATAGTAAGGATGCTGTTTTCAGGCCATGTGCTGCACATTCACTTAATCATGCAGAGGATGGTTGTCTGGAAACAGTGGAGTTTTTTTCTACTGTTCAATTACTCTACACATTTCTGTGGTTTCTACTCGGGATCACTGCCTGTACCTTCCATTCAATTTTGGAATTCTGGTGTGGTGCAGCAGGTTGATATACTAGACCACAAGGTTGGTTTGAAGCTCACCCACCAGCTGCTCCTCAGAAACCCTATACAGGGTCACAGTGAGTCAGAATCGACTCAATAGCACTCATCACCACCACCACCAACAAAATGTCTAATACATGTTGGAACACCATGTTGCAGTAATAAGTGCAATCCTAAAATCGTACACTCAGATTCTAGATGCTTAGAAAATACTGCTGAGGACCAGAAACAACAAAAAGGAGGTACCAAAAGAGAAGCTGAAAACATTGCTAACAAAATGAAAACACTAGAGTATATGTTTCATGTTGGTTATGTGGAATAATATATTACTGCATTTTTATTGGATGAATCAAGATCTCTAAGATTCAGATGTAAATTTAAAGACATCTACAGATCTCTATCTAACAGGCTATTTATATGATTGAACAGATTTGGAAAAATTGGGAAACACAATAGCACAAATACTGCCAAAAAACTTATTTTGAAGCAGCTTATTGTTACAAAGGCATTAAAAAGAAACAAGTAAATGATGGAAGTTTAAGTGAATGCCAGAGATCAGTTTCACGTAACCAACCACGTACTAAGTGATACACTTAAAAAGAAGGATGAGAGTGTATAAAGTTCTTTCAAATAAATTTCCCTTCTTAAACATTGTAGATATACCTGAAGGAAAATGCATGAAGACATCCAACAAAATAGTAGAGGTTAATGATAGTTTAAATACAAACCTTTACAGAGAAATTTACAGGAAAGACAAGTTTACTCATATAGACATATAAGATTCCATTACGAGAGAAAATATAATGCCTATTTCCCAATATTGAAACTGCTTTGCACATACTCCTAACTTTAATCATCACAAACTACATAGCAGAATGCTCATCTTCCTCCCTAAAGAGACTCAAACACCCCCTTCATACCATTCAAGAAAGACTTGATTCATTATCCTAATTATGTGTGAATGTAGATGTAATTCAGCAGCTTAATTGTGATAAAATCACTGAAGAATTTGTAAGAGTAAAGAATAGAAAGAGATGTTTTTAATTATAACATGCTAGAGATAAAAGATCTAAAAATAAAATACAATTTGTTGTAATATGTTTTCTAATCATTAAATTTTCTTTTATGACATCTTTTCCTTGTTCACCTATACTTATAACATTTATTACACAACAAGCATTAAAATTAAAGCATGAATTGGTTAGAGTAAAATTAGAGAAAGTCAATTTTTCACTGTGGGAGATCAATAGAATTTTATGATTGTTGAAACAGCAAAATTCAGTGACTTATTTTCTTTGTTGTAAAATAGATGGAATATTCTTTTTTTTTTTTTTTTTTTTGGAAATGAGGTATGTAGTAAAAATTTTAGTACCTTACATCCAACAAAAATTGTATCATTCTGTTGAAATGGCATATGACTTTTTTGCATTCAATCACTTAAAATTATAGTCACATTAAAAAACAAACTACATCATAGGTAGCTAAGACACACACACGTATTCGCAGCTATATAAATATATCTCACATAAGCAATGGGTAAGTAAGCAGAAGAGGGGGAAGCACAGATTACTAGTGTTTAGAAACACTTCCTTAATTCTGGCCTTTTTACACTATCTAAAGTGTCAGGATGTAAAGGGCCAGAATGTATGGGTTCCAGTCCTGGCTCTAGTGGTACCACCTAGGACAAGTTACTTTTTTTGTGTTTTTTAAAGTCAAATATCTTTATTTCTTTCTACTGAATCAAGGTTGAAAATGCAAGTGTCTACACAGACCAGGCAGATGACAGCAATGAGAAAACGAAGCTAGGTTACATATGATCAAGTATAACAGAGAAGGATGAAGACAGAGAATGCTGGACACTCCAAGAACATTTCAAGGAAGCAGTTTTCCTTTCAGCACAGGACTGGGGGTTGAAATACCAGGTCTTCTTCCTTGTTCAACAGACTCAGAAACATCAGCTCCTTGCATGAAATATCCTGGTTTTCAAATGTTAACATTTAAGTTTTCAAAACGCTGAGAACTGTACAAAGCAATCACACCATCTTTGGTAAAGTTTTGCTCATGAGCTGCCTACTTTTGCCATCTCTGCTTTAAGACAGGGGTCAGCAAACTGCACTTTGGGGGCCAAATCCAGCTTCCTGCCTTTTTTTTTTTTTTTAATGTTTTGTTGTAAATTATATGATAGTTAACAAGGGAGAACATTTGATTTACATTCATCCTATCTTATATCATTTCATTGCCATGGTTACAATCCCCTCCATGCATCATCAACCAATCAAATGGTATACCCTGCAAGCCTGCCCCCTGGCTGTCAGCACACAGCCCCTCTCCCTCTCTGGGTCTAGATTTCCCAGTGGCTCCATCTCTCCACATCATACTCTCTGCCTCCATCTCTGGTGTCACTGTTTCTCTGGATAGGGTCCTGCACTTCACTCTTCTCCCTTGATGGTCCTAGGGACCTCCGCTCCTGGACTGCAAAGTCAACCACTCCCCTCCTTTTGCTATAAAACATCTACCCTTACATTTCCAACCCTCACAGTCAGTCCTGATAATAATTATTCACTATTGTACCACAAGAGTCCTATCCCCATCTCCTTTCATCAGCCCCACCCAGACAGATTGGATACTACTCAGTGGAGATTCTACCTTCCTCCACGCCCTCTGGATCTAGGCTCCCTCTTGAAAGCTTGTAAGCCAGTCACTTCTTGTCTTTGTAACATCCCCATTTTGGACAGCCAATGTCCAAGTTGCCCATCCCTGTCTACCCTGTGTGTGGAGGGGGTGGGAATGATCTTCGCTGTAAAGATTTGTTCCCTCTTTTAAGTTTCTGCATCCATAGGTGTAGGTCAAGTTCATCAAATTGTATCAGCTTATCCTTTTCCCCCTCTTCTTTCTTCTAGTTGAGCTCTGATTATCCAGCCATTGAAGCCAGGTCAAGTGGGTATTCTCTGCAAGTGTGGATGTTCTTGTGCATATGCCCTCTTCTTATCAGCTGGACGCTTCACTCTCCACTTTAGTCCTCTGTGGCTATGTCACTGACTCTGGGCCCAGGAGTCCCCATACTGCTGGCCAACCAGGTCTCTACCCAGGTTCACAGGAGTCTATTGAATGTGGTAGGGCTTAGCTTGCAGCTTCATTGCTGTTTTTCCCTCACTTCCCCTAATGGGTGACAAAGGTGGTCACCAGTCAGAGTGTGTATTCCCACTGAGTCTTAGTCTTGGAAGGGGGTTTGTCCTGAGGGGACTCATCTGCTTGCCTTGTTGTCTCTGGGCAAAGACAAGTCACTTTTTATCTCTAAGCTTTAATTTCTGCATTTATAAAAACGTTGGTCAGTGATTTAATGGAGTCAAATGGACCACAGTTGAGTTTTAAAAATACAAACACTTGGGTTCAAATCACCCAAGTTCTTAGTCCCATAGTTTCCTTTATCATTAGGTAAAAGGACAGTTGGAGGAATCAAAATAGTTATCACAGAACTATTATGATTCAGTGCCTTCTTTATGTCTTAGTTTATGTCACCTGTATGACTTGAGTCTAACAATTGTTAGAATAATCAATGTGTGACCTAGGGAGAACTACGTCTGGATTCCAAGTGACTTAACTTACTGGGTCATTGTTTCTTTATTTATAAAATTGATAACTTTTTTCTCCCTCTCCCAGAGTTGTTGTGAGGATTCAATAGGATAAAGCTATAAGCTTTATCCCTCTGTTGGAGGTAGCATTTATTTCATTCACACTCATGCTTCCACATGGAGTGACTTCAGCTAGATGAACACTTGTGGATGTGCTTCCTATCCCTCACACTGTTGTTGCTGTTAAGTGCCTTTGAGTTGGTTCCAACTCATAGCAATCCTGTATAGGGTTTCAGAGGAGTGGATGGTGAACTTGAACTGCCACCCTTGTGGTTCAAACTGACCTTGCAGTCTAGCACATTGACCCACAGTGAAAATATTTCTCTGTTTGGCAAGTTTGGAAAAAGAAACTGAGTTCAGTTCTGAGTTTTTTGCCCTCTTTTGTAGTCATCTTGTTCAACTGTTTTAAGGCAAGGGAGCCTATAGTTTCCAGCTGTGCCAATTACTAGGTGGATAATACTACCTGACTTAGGAGCAAATAATTTATTAATAAGTTCCTTGGCTGCAGATTCCAAACCACAATCTTGGATCAACTTTTCAATAATAAAGGTAGCACATTTTTCCTCACTTGAGTTCTGTGTCTATTTTTCAACTGGTCTTATGTCTTTCGGTTGATGTGAAATAAGTAAGAAAAAGAGTATTATTTAATGGCCCTGGGGGCTCCTGTGTTATAGGATCACACTGGACTGGGAACCACAAGGTCAGTGGTTCAAACCCACCAGTTATAATTGGGAAACCCTGTACAGGGTCACAATGGGTCAGAACCAACTTGACAGCACTTAACAACAACATGATCCCAAGGGGAGTCCTGGTGTGACACTGTAGGATAAGTACTGCACTGCTAACTATAAGGTCTGTAGTTCAAACCCACCAGCCACTCCTTGGAAACCCTGTACAGGGTTACTATGAGTCAGAACTGACTCACGGGCACTTAACAACAACAAAATCCCAAGGAGTGCTGGTGTGGCATTGCAAGATAGTTTATCACATTGTGATAACAATAACAACAACAAAAGTTTATTGGGATCTTACTAGTTGCTGTTAAGTGCTTTATAAGCACTACAATTCTATGAGGGAGGTACAACTATCTTCACTTTAGAAACAAAAAATAGAGGTACAAAGAGATTATATAACCTTCCTAAGAGCACAAGGACTCCTGGTTGGCACTAGTATAAGCACTGGACTGCTAATCTCAAGGTCAGTGGTTCAAACCCACCAGCATCTCCCCAGAAACCCTATACAGAATTATTATGAGTTGGGACTGATGTGATGGCACTTCACAACAACAAGAAGATCACACAGGAAGAAATTAGAAAAGCAAGGATTTAAAACTAGGTTAAATATGAACACTAGTCTCTATGACTTTGAGTCCAAAAGATCTAGATGGTGCCTGGCTACCACTACCAACTGCTATGAAAGGGATCACATTAGAAGGTCTTGGATAGAGTGAAAGAAAATGTGAAACAAAACTCAAAATTATTAAATGTAAAAAAAGACCAGGCTTACTGGTCAGAAAGAGACTGGAGGAACCCGAGACTATGACCCTTGACCACCCTTTAGGTCTGGAAAGGAACTCACCCTCATGGCAAAATTTTCAGCCAAGTAATAGACAGGTTTATAGGGGGGTACAACAACACTAGTAAGGTACGTTCACCAATGAATGACCAATCATTCAAAATCAAAAGTGCATAAGACTGAAACTCAAAGGGAACACACAAATAGGCATGTAAGCTTGCTGGAGACCACACTGGTCTACTGGTGAGTGAAAGGGGGGGAAAGGCAGCAATGAAGAAATGGGCTGAGTTCAACAACAGTCCATTGACTCCCGTTGACCTGGGGATGAGAGAGAGAAGAGGAAGGGCTGGTTGGTTCAAAGTGTGGTGAGACCTGAGAACACTTGAGCCCGTGGACAAAGACACAGCCACAGAGGGCTAGAGCTGAGAGTGAAGCATCCAGCTGATATGAAGTGAGGGGAGATGCACAAGAACACCCAAACTTGCAGACAGTACCCATTTGACCTAGCCTCGATGGCTTGATTATCAGAACTTGAATAGAGGAAGATTACTACAAAAAAAACAAAAACAAAACTTTGATAATGGAAACAAGGGTAAATTGCTACAATTTGATGAACCTGACCTATACTCATGGAGGTAGTAACTCTAAATAACAACAGAGAGGGAAGGAGTCTTCACATCAAGTATCAATGCTATCCCCTCTGTACACAGGGTAGACAGGGACGGGCACCTTAGACATTGGCTACCTAAAATGAGGGGGAGATAAAGGCACGAAATGACTGGCTTACAAGGTTTCAAGAGGGAGTTTAGTTTGAGTATGGTGGGGGTGGGTGGGTGGAGAAAGAGTCCCCACTGAAAAGTTTTCATCTTGTCTAGCTGGGTCTGGTGAAAAGAGATGGGGATAAGATTCATATGATTCAATAGTGAATAACTGTTATCATGACTAATTGCAAATGTCATGATTGTAAAGGTAGAAGTTTTGTTAACAAAAACAAGGGAGTGATTAATCTTACAGTCCAGAAACAGAGGACCCTAGGACCATCAAGGGAGAAGAGCACAAGCAGAATGTGGGACCTTATCCAGAGAAGCAGTGACGCCAGAGACGGAGGCAGAGATGGGGTCATGGAGAGAGGGCATGGTTGAGGACTCTAGATTCATGGGAAAAGAAGGACTAAGAGCTGGTGGCCAGGAGGCAGACTTGCAGAATGTGTCCTTTGGAGGTGTAAATTATTATATATGCTGAGTGGGTTTTTTTGTTTTTGTTTTTTAAAAAAAGCTGAAGTGACTAGAAATACTGTTAACTGATGGTACATGGAGGAGATTATAATCATTGTAATGAAACAAGATGTATGATTTGTTGAATGTAAAACTGATGATCAAAGAGTAAAAAAAAAAAGTTAATGTAAGAAGGGGGAGGGGAATGGAAGAACAATCCTGATGGAAGAACAGTTAGGCAGATTTTCATGGGCTAAGTGGGGCAGAGGTAAATAATGATGTATGCACAACCTTGGAGCAACAGGGCTCTGGGATACAGGGATTCAGGCATGGTTGGAATGGGGAGAAGGGGAGAAATAATGTTAAGATACTTGGTTGTCTTTTGGATTTTGGTTTCCCTTGCATACCATTGTAAAATAGACACTTCAGGCTGAGAGAAAGGAATAGTCAGAAATATCACCATAGAAAGTTTTATGTCCGTATTCTGCCTATAACTGACAGGAATACCTAAAATGGAGCTACAACTTTCCCAGTGAAGGAGGCTTCTTGTGGAGC
>NW_006408544.1:14441872-14471347 GCF_000296735.1 Chrysochloris asiatica
GCAAGAAGTGACTGGCTTACAAGCTTTCAAGAGGGAGCCTAGATCCAGAGGGCATGGAGGAAGGTAGAATCTCCACTGAGTAGTATCCAATCTGTCTGGGTGGGGCTGATGAAAGGAGATGGGGATAGGACTCTTGTGGTACAACAGTGAATAATTACTATCAGGACTGACTGTGAGGGTTGGAAATGTGAAGGTAGATGTTTTATAGCAAAAGGAGGGGAGTGGTTGACTTTGCAGTCTAGGAGCGGAAGTCCCTGGGACCATCAAGAGAGAAGAGTGGAGTGCGGGACCCTATCCAGAGAAACAGTGACACCAGAGATGGAGGCAGAGAGTATGATGTGGAGAGATGGAATGGCTGGGAATCCTAGACCAAGAGAAGGAGAGGGGCTGTGTGCTGACCACTGAAGGGCACACTTGCAGGGTTGTTTGATGATGCATGGTGGGGACTGTAATCATGGCAATGAAACGATATACGATAGGATGAATGTAAAGCTAATGTTCTTCCAGGTAGACTATCACATAATTCACAATAAAAAGTTAAAAAAATATATATCAAAAGGGCAACATTTACCTAAGGACAAAATTGAGAAGGGATGGGAAGGTGGGTGGAATGGAATTAGGAACGACAGGAAGGAAGTGCATAACTGTTAAATGAAGGGGATTGCAATCACTGAGATGAAACAAAATGATTTGTTGAATGTAAATCTGATGATCTTGTCTGTAAACCTTCACTCAATTTACTATAAACAGTTTTGTGTTTTTTTTTAAACTTGGTTTGGCTCCAAAGTCTGTGTTCTTAATCCCCACACTGTTGTTAAGTGCTATCAATTAAACTGTGACTTAAGACAACTCTGTATAGGGATTCTGAGGAGCGGCTGGTGGGTCTGAACTACCAATCTTGCAGTTTAACAGTCCAGTGCTTATTCTTCAGTGCTACACCAAGTCCCCAATTAACCACCACACTAGATTATATTGTTCCCTTATGTAACTGAAGCTTCTATATCCCTATAAGAGAGAGATTATTATTATTATGTCTCTTCTAGTCATATCCTGTAAATGCCCATCAAGTGATGTTTTTTCAGGTCTGGGTAGGAGAAGTTGGAAGAAGACGGATATATTACATGATTCAGCCGTGACTGATTGTTAACAGGATTAATTGTGAGTAAAAACTTTTAACTCTAATGTGGATATAAAATGAGTCAACCCAGCAGCGGGGGTGAGGGTGGAATATTTCACTGTTTGTCAACTGCACACTGAAGAATTTGGTAGAATTATTCAATTTCATCCTCACTGGCTTTAGTGGTTGGTGCATAAATTTGAAAAATAGTGGTATTAACTGGTCTTCCTTGGAGGCGTATGGATATTGTCCTATCACAAACAGTGTTGTACTTCAAGACAGATCTCGAAATATTCCTTTTGATGATGAATGTGACACCATTCCTCTTCAATTTGTCATTCCCAGCATAGTAAATCATGTGATTGTCAGATCCAAAATGGCCAATACCAGTCTATTTCAGCTCACTAATGCCTAGGATATAGATGTTTGTATATTCCACTTCATTTTTTTTTTTTTAATTTTATGTGCATTTTAAGTTTAATTTACTCCTGAGACATAAGTTTTTGTTTCTTCAGTTTATTCTGAGACATCTTTTTCTTCTGTGCAACCTCTTCTTCTGGTTTAGAAACAATTTGTTCCTTTTCAGTGAGGATCATCTCAATATGGCAGGGGGAGCTCATGGAGGGATTGATGCGACCATGAACTCTCTAAGTTCGGCGGCGCATCTTGGGAGCTTTGTTGACCTGGACATGCTCAATGGCCAGAGAATCCACATCTAAACCCTTATGTTCAGCATTGCTCTCTGCAATTTTAAGCATGTGCAGCAAAAATTCAGCACTCTTTTTGGGCCACTGACCCTGTGTCCAACACCACTGTTTGGCCTGGGCACACCTACCAACGCCACCATTGTAAGGTCGGAATGGTACACATTGCTTCTGCAAAGTGACATTTTTAAGATACTTGGTGGGCTTTCCAGATATGCATACCCTTGATGGCCTGGGCAGTCTCACGGGTGTTCTTAAAATGGACCTGGAGATTTGAACCTTTGGATTTGCATGATTTTGTGGGGTTGTCTGGGTCAAGTGAGTAGAGAACTATTTTGTGAGATTACATCAGGCTGCTTATGGGAAGAGAGAGGTCCATTTCATTTTTGACAATTCTCAATTTTCCTACACTCATACTTTATACAACACATGTTCTGATTATTAATGGATGTTTATAGCTGTTTTTCTTCATTTTTTGTCCCCATCAGCAAATGAAGCCTTGAAAGCTTTACTCCATTCACATCATGACAGGTAACTCTACTTTGGAGAGGCAGTTCTTTCTTTCCCAGTCATACTTTGAGTGCTTTTTAACTTGAGGGACTAATTTTCCAGCACCATATCTGATAATATTCTGGTGTTTTTCATCCTTTCCAATATTCAAAATTCAGGTGCTATCTGACAGTGATCCACAGTTATTCATAAAATTTTCAGTGACTAAGTAATCAAAAATAGTCCAACTCTCCTTCTTCCTATTCTTTTTAGTCAGGAAGCTCAGTTGAAATCTGTTCACCATGATTGACCTTGCTAGTAATTAAAATTCTGGTAGAATAGCTTCCAGAATCACAGTAACACACAAACAACCATAGTACAACAAACTGACATATGAGTGGTAGGTTTACTATGCTGGGAATGACAAATTCAAGAGGAATGGCATCACAAGATCTACTTTGTATTTAAAGATTCACCTTGAAGTACAATGCTCCTGGCTTTCTATGATAGGATAATATCCATATGCCTACAGAGAAGATGAGTTAATTTCACTATTATTCAAATTTATACTACAAGGAGGACCCAGTTAATACCAATATTATTAAAATTGACACATCAACTACTAAAGCCAGTGATAATGAAATAAAAGAATTCTTCCAATTTCTTCAGTCTGAAATTGAATCAACATGCAATCAAGATGTATTGGTAATTATTGATGATTGGAATGTGAAGGTTGGAAACTAAGAAGGAAAAGATGGACTTGGAGATAGAAATAATGCCGGCGATAACATGATAGAATTTTGCAATACCAATGACTTATGCATTGAAAATAACTTTTTAAACAACATAAAAGGTGATTATACACATGGACCTCACCAGATGGAACACATGGGAATCAAATTGAATATATCTGTGGGAAGAGATGATGGAAAAGCTCAGTATCATCAGTCACAACAATGCCAGGGCGAGACTGTAGAACAGACCATCAATTGTTCCCACACAAGTTCAGGGTGAAGCTGAAGAAAAGTAAAGCAAGTCCACAAGAGCCAAAATATGACTTTGAATATATTATAGCTAAATTCAGAGACCATCTCAAGAATAAATTTGATGTATTAGACATAAAGGACAAAAGACCAGGGAAGACTGGGCATGATGGCGGGATAGGCAGAAAGGCTGTGTGGATCCTCTGCAGCAAAAATAGAGAAAACTGGATGAAACAGATTCAGAGGCTGGTCTTGGAATTCTGAGCTTCAGACAAAGGGATAAATAAGTCAATCGAGTGCTTACTGGGAGAAAGAGTGGAACAGATGCATGAAAGGAGGTGACTTCTGATTTGAAGCGGCCAATGTGACCTGCAGCAGCCATTCTGAATGTGTGTGAATGGATGGAGAGACAAGAAAACACTCCCATTGCAGAAGCCTTCCTGTGACTCATAGAGACAAAGTTGCAATTTTTTTTTTTTCTTTTCTCTTTCTGCTCATTTCCTCTCTGGTTCCTTGCACTCACCCTACTTACCAGAGTTGAGACCTGTATGAGTAGACGTACCCAAGAAGGTGCTGCATGTACCCTGTGGCTGGGAACATAATTGAAGGTGGAGGAGATGATAGAATTAGTCCTGGCCAGCCTTGGGCTAGCTCTCACTAGGAAAAGCAGCTGAACAGACTTGTGGGGTGGAGAAAAAGGGTAAAGAAAAAGAAAACAACTGGTGATAGGCCAGAGATGTACAGCAGGACTATCTTGAAATTTCTCAGGTGTAGGCAAGATTCCATTAGGTGGCACTGCAGAATTGCACTTAATTTTCTGCTGTTTCCAGTTTTTTTTCTTTTATGCCAGTTTCATTGTTTTTATTATTCTTTTCTGGGTTTTTCATTTTCTTTTTCCTCCTCTTCTCTTGTGGGAGTGTTTTCTCTTCTTGCCTCACTTGACAGGAGACAAATGTGGCCATACAACCCAAACACACCCTCTTCAGACCCACCAGTTGGGTCAGTGTCAATAACATTTGCTATAAACTGGATCAATGAAAATAACCAACAGATAAATTTATCCAGAACTGAACTTCACAAGTACCAGAGAACAATGCAAAAGCTCATCTCTTGATCACATACACCAAAGGCAGTTAGTAAATGCCTGAGAATATATCAACATACATACATCAACTTAATACAAATAAAATGACACCACAATATCTCAAAAACAACAGACAATCTCTGTTCACACAAAAAACAAACAAAAAATAAGACAGAATCGCTCAAACAAATGACTAAAAGGCAGAGTTGGAAAGTGTTTTTAAGGAAAATGAGATACTAGAACTACCTGAAAAAGAATTTAAGGAGAATGCTCTTTAAGTATCTCCAAACTATTGACAGAAAGGTAAAGGAAACCAAGGAAGAATTCAGAGAGTGCTACAGGAACAATCAAACAAAATAAAGGGTTGGATACAATAAAAAACCAGCAAATAAATCAATAAAAATCAGCAAACAGAAATCCAGAAAATTAACAATAAAATATCGGAAATGGAAAAGACACCGAAAAAGCAAAGGAGTAGATTAGGATCAGTAAAATGGAAGATAAATCTCTCAATACTAATATGTTAGAACAATCAATAAAAAGAATGGAAAAATCTGAACAAAGTCTAAGATTCAGCTGGGACAACATGAACAGGAATAACCTAGGGGAGGATTGGAATAGCAGAACTGAAAGAGACAAAGAAAACCACAGAAAAGATAGCCAAAGAGCTGCTGGAAGAAAATTTCCCTAACATCATGAAAGATGTGAAGAGTTCAAGAAGCTGAACAAACTACAGGCTGGATAGACCCCAAAAGAAAATCACCAAGACATATCATAATCAAACTCTCCAAAATCAAAGACAAGGAAAGATGCCTGAAAGCAGCTCAGGAAAAATGAAAAGTAATCTACAAAGGAAAACCAGTAAGATTAAGCTCTGATTTCTCAGCAAAAACCAGAAAAATCTGAAAAAAAAAAGTGCCAACCAAAAATTATATACCTGGTAAAGCTGTCTATCTAATATGATAGTGAAATTAGAATAGCTCCGGATAAATAGAATTTAAGGACTTTGTAAAAGTCAAGCCAACTCTCCAAAATATACTGAAAAGAGTTCTTTGGACTGAGAACCAACAAGAGCAGACAACAACCAGAGACTGATATGTATGGCAATACCACCTGTAATTCAGTCTAGATATGGAATTTTCCAGAGTAGAACAAAGCTACTAGACTGAAAATAGGTAATCTGAGATGCCATCTATGATCAGGACAACTACAAAGCCAAGTGAGGGAAAAGTATAGTTACAGAATTGCAGGTGGTAAGGAATCAGGTAAATTTCAATATAAAACAGACTGCTTTAAAATGAGGAAGAAATGAATAAAGTACTAGGTAACCTGAAAGAAACTTAATGCACGTTCACATCAAATAAATAAAATAAATATCCATGAAGATTTTGGAAACATTAAAACTATGAAGAAATTCACAAGAAAAAGCACACACAAAAAAATGAACTCAGCACATGAAAACATGCAGAACAAACAAACCAGCAGCACCACACCAAAAACCCCAAACAAACAGCAAAATGACAATAATCAACTCATACCTACCTATAATTATACTGAATGTCAATGGATCAAATGCACCAGTTAAGAGAAAGCAGAATGGATAAGAAAACAGGATCCTTCAATATGCTGTCTAGAAAAAACACACCTTATACACAAAGACAAAAATAGTTTAAAAATTAAAGGATGGGGAAAAAAATCAAGCTATTTGTAATAAAAATGAGCAGGAATGGCAATATTAATCTCCAAAAAAATACACTTTTAGGCGAAAACCAGCATAAGAGAAAAAGAAGGACATTACCTCATGATTAAACAGTCAATTAAACAAGAGAATATAACCAATTATCAAATATCTATGCTCCCAACGAAAGAGCCTCAAAATACACAGATCAAACACTAACAGAATTGAAGAAATAGACAACTTTACAATAATAGTGGGAGATTTTAATCCGACACTTTTGAAAAAAGGCAGAACAACCAGAAAGAAACTCAACAAAGACACAGAGGAACTAAACAACACAATCAACCAAGTTGACCTTATAGATTTGTAGAGACCATTCAACACAACAAAAGCACAATGCACATTCTTTTCCAGTACACATGGAATATTCTCCACAATAGATCATACGTTAGGCTACACAACAAGTCTCAATAAATTTTAAAACATCAAAATACTACAAAGCATCTTCTTAGAGCACAACACTATCAAGGAAATAAAACCAAATACATGGAAACTGAATAGCACACTTCTTAAAAGCTACCAAGTAATAAAATAAATGAAAGATGAAATAAATTCCTAGAAAAATATGAGAGCAAAAACTGTTTGGAACACAGGGAAAGTGGTGCTGAGAGGGCAATTTATATCAATAAACACACACATTCAAAAAGAAGAAAGAACCAAAACCAACACATTAACATATCCAACAATTGGAAAAAGACCAGCAAAATAAGCCAATAGTCACCAGAAGAAAAGAAACAATAAAGATTAGAGCAGAAATAAATGAATTTAAAACAGAAAAACAATAGAAAAAATCAATAAGACAAGAAACTAGTTCTTTGAGAGGATTAATCAAATAGACAAACCACTGACAAATCTAACAAAGAAAAGAGGGAAAAGACATGGTTGATTGTGTTGCTTAGTTACTCTGTGTCTTTGTTGAGTTTCTTTCTGGTTGTTCTGCCTTTTTCAAAAGTGGTGGATTAAAATCTCCCACTATTATTGTAGAGTTGTCTATTTCTTCAAATTTGTTGTAGTACAACTCTTCACAATGTTCTGTTATTGTCCTTTTAATTTTCTTTGGTTCTGTTGTAACTTCACCCATAAGGTTTCTTATGTGTTATTAAGAAATAGTTTAAAAATTAAAGGATGGGGAAAAAAAAGCAAACTAATTGTAATAAAATGAACAGGAATGGCGATATTAATCTCCAATAAAATACACTTTAAAGCAAAAAACAGCATAAGAGACAAAGAAGGACTTATCTCGTGGTTAAACAGTCAATTAAACAAGAGAATATAGCCAATTAATAAATATCTATGCTCCCAACGTAAGACCCTCAAAATACACAAATCAAACAGAATTGCTACCTCTTGAAGTAGTTGAACATCGACATCAACCATTTCTTTTTGATACAGTGACTATATATATTCTTTCGGATGCATTTTGGCATCATTTAATATTTTGTCCATAAATATTTCAATATTGCAAGTCAAGGATTGAATTTTTTTTTCAGTTTGAGAAATGCTGAGCATGTTCTTTCCTTTTGGTTTTATAATTCCAGATCTTTGCACATTTCATTATATTTGACTTTGTCTTCTTGTGCTGTCCTTTAGAATTTTCTATTCAGCTCTTTTCCCTCCTCATTTCTTCCATTTGCTTTAGCATCTCTATACTGGAGAACAACTTTCATATCCATTTTGGTCTTTTCCTTTCTTTCTTATCTTCTTAATGACTTTTTCCTTTCTTCATGCATGATGTTTTTGATGTGCTCCTACAACTCTTCTGGTCTTTGGTCTTTAGTGTCTAATGCAGCAAATGTGTTCTTAAG
Source organism: Chrysochloris asiatica (assembly GCF_000296735.1). Lineage (NCBI taxonomy): Eukaryota > Metazoa > Chordata > Mammalia > Afrosoricida > Chrysochloridae > Chrysochloris > Chrysochloris asiatica. Next base: position 14,449,793 of record NW_006408544.1, read on the forward strand.
ATGATCTCTAAATTCAGGTGGGATATGTTCAAGGTTATATTTGAGCTCTTATGGACTTGTTTTAATTTTCTTCAGCTTCAGCCTGAACTTGCATTTGAGCAATTGATGGTTTATTCCACAGTCTGCCCCTGGCCTTGTTTTGGCTAGTGATATGGAACATCCAAATCGGTAAAGAAGTAAAACTCTATTTTCAGATATATGATATTATACATAATAAATCTCAAAGACTCAGCAAGGAAATTATTGAAACTTATCGAAGGATTCAGTAAAATGGCAGGATACAAGACCAATATACAAAAATCAGCTGGAATCCTTTATACTAATAAAGACAGCTCTGAAATGGAAATTAGGAAAAAAACACCATTTAAAATGTTGTTGTTGTTTAGTGCTGTTGAGACAGTTTTGACCCATAGCAACCCTGTATAGGGTTTCTGAGGAGCAACCTGTCAGCTTGAACTGTTGCCCTTGCGGATCAAACCAACTTTGCAGTCCAGCACATTACCCCACAGCACCACACCAGAACTCCATAGCCAACCAAAAAGATTAAATACTTAGGAATAAATTTAACTAGGGAAACAAGAAAACCTATACAAAGAAAATTATAAAACACTACTACACAAAACCAAAAAGATTTATAAAAATGAACAATATACCATGCTCCTAGATAGGAAGACAACATTGTGAAAATGTAAATACTTCCCAAAGCAATCTATAGATACAATAAAATCTCAATCCAGATTCCAACATCATTCTTTAGAGAGATGGAAAAGATGATCATGAAGTTTACATGGAGAGGAAACAGACCTCAGATAAGCAAAGCATTTCTTAAGAAGAACACAGATAGAAGCCTCTCATTCCATGATCTGAAAAATAACCACACTGCCACAATGGTCAAATCAGCCTGGTATTGGTACACTGAAAGATATATAGGATAATGGAACAGAACTGAGAACCCAGAAGTAAATTCATCCATATATAGTCAACTGATTTTTGACAAACGGCCAAAACACATTAAATGGGGAAGAGATAACCTCTTCAACAAATGTTTCTGGCAAAACTGGAAATCCATTTGCAGAAGAATGAATCAAGACTCATATCTCATATCACATACAAAAACAAACTCAATATGTATTAAAGACCAAAATGTAAAATCTAGAACTATAAAGATTATCAATGAAAAACAAGGGACAAACTTGGTGTGTGCTACTGAGTCAATTCCGACTCATAGCCACCCTGTACAGGGTTTCTGAGGAGCAGCTGGCAGGTTTGAACCACTGACTTTGTGGTTGTAGACCAATGTTTATCCTGCTGTGCCTAGGGGCTCTAATACATGACATATATACACTATCAAACATTACAAATAACTCACAAGCAGTAGACGACAAAACAGATCACTGGGATCTCCTAAACATTAGAAACTTAACTGCATCAGAAGATTTTGCCAAGAGTAAGAATGGAGTCCATGACTGGGAAAAAGTTTTGCAATGACGTATCAGACAAAGGAATAATATTTCAAATATATGGAAAACTACCTCTACTAGAAAAAGAGCCATTTTGAGTACTGTGGGAAGGACGGTTGGTGCCATTTCTTACAATTAAAATCTTAGTCATTCAGACAAATTGCAGTAAACTAGCTTCTTAACTATCACAGATCTAGCGATTCTTAGTGTTGCAGATTTCTCATGAGTACAATAAAATGTTCTGGAGTACTCATTCTTTGCAGTATTATCCATAGTTTGTTATCTCCATTATAAATGGAGACAAAAAAGCCTAGTGTGGGGGAAGAACTTATTCAAGGTTACTCAGCATTCATGGAAAAAAGTGGGATCAAACCTGGATCCTTTGTTTTCCACCTGTAGCTTTAAACAGGCTGTTTAATATAGACACCAATGTGTTACCAATGTCAAAATGGACTTAAACTTGGCACACTGTTAGGGAGCCCTGGTTACCCAACAAAAAGATGTGACTTTCTCCTTGCACAGAACACAGTGAATCAGCATTGATATCCTTGATGGTGCCTATACTCTGAAACAGTGTTAGAATAGTAGTGGGGTGGGAGAGGAAATATCCAGTATGCAGAATGGGCATACGAAGCATCAAGTAGTGACCAACTGGACATGCCCCATTGTCAGAAGTTGGTACTATGTTAGAGGGCTGCCAGGCTCTTGTACAAAAATTTCCTTCATTGCCTCTGACTAAAAGACTGGTGCATGTAACAGTAGCCACAGCATTTGGAACAATACATTATGGAAAATAAAGAAGAAAAAATACCTGTCTACTGGTTAGGTTCAGAATAGTTAATAACTCAACTTAAAAGTCTTCTGAGAAAACTTGATTATTGTTTGCCAAATTTCCCTCACTAGTCAGATTAAGTGCTAATTAGAGAAGCTGTATGAAAAATCATTGTCAGGTTTTAAATTTTCCCTTTGTATGTATGGTCTTGAGCAAATCTTTAACTTCCTCAAGACCCAAATTTCTCATCTATAAGCTAGTGGCATTACCCAGAACCTAATAGGTTACCAGTAGCTGATTTTCCTCTGGATCTATTTCCTTCACACACCAATTGAGAAAGTTGACCAAAACATCTAACTGTGTCTTTCTCCTACTCAGACATTTAAAATTATTCTTATTAGTGCCTTTTGGATTCTGGCCTCTTCCCAGTTTAAGGGGTGGTAGTGGGGTTGATCTAAATCGTTGCTGTTAAGTGCCATTGAGTCGATTCCGACTCATGGCGACCCTGTATAGGGTTTTCCAAGGAGATGCTGGTGGGGTTGAACTGCTGACTTTGTGGTTCACAGTCCAGTGCTGATCCTACAGAGCCACACCAGGAGTCCTGATTTAGATTAGATGATTTTTGAAGTTTGTTCCCACTCTATAAATCTGAAATGTACTTTTCCTAATCCTGAGGATATGAAAGAAGACTTCTAACTAAGAGGTGGCATTTGACCTGGGCCTTGAAGGGAAATAGAAATGTGACAGGTGAGGAATGGGGAAAACCCACTCTGGGCCTAAGGAGAGCATAAAAACTGGTGATCTCAATGTGCATAGCATTTGTTGTATCCACACCCATCATGATTGAGTTGATTTTGAATTAGCGATCCCATAGGACAGAGTATAAATCCCCTAAAGGGTAACAAGGCTATCAGTCTTTATGGAAGCAGACTACCAGATCTTTCACCCATAGAGGAGGTAATAGGTTCAAATCTGTATAGCACTTTACCATTGTGCTTCACCAGGGCTCCTTTGTTTGTGGCAAGGCACATAAAAACAATACCAAAAAACCCAAACAAGTTGCCATTGAGTCGATTCCAACTCATGGCAAACCCCATCCATGTGTGTCAGAGAAGAACCATGCTCCATGGGGTTCTCAATAGTTGAGTTTTGTGAAGCAGATCCCCAGGTCTTTATTTCCCAAGGCAATTCTGGTTGGATTTGAACTTCCAACCTTTGGTTAGCAGCTGAACATGTCAACTAGTTGCACCACTTAGGGATTCCTACTAAACCTATTATGGAGGACTAAGCTGGAAGGAGCTTGTATGTAGACACAGAAGGGCTCCATTGTTTTATTAAGTACAGATAAAACTTTTGAATCTGTATGCTGAGCAAATAATCTGAGAAGCTGGATTATATGAAGAAGAATGTGGCAATAGGATTGGAGGAAGATTCAGTAATAAACTATGATATGCAGATGATACAACATTGTTTGCTGAAAGTAAAAGAGCCTTGAAATGCTTACTGATGAAGATCTAAGACCACAGCCTTCGTTATGAGTTGCACCTCAATACAAAGACAACCAAAGTCCTCACCAATGGACCAATCAACAACACCCAGATAAATGGAGCAAAGATGGATGTTGTAAAAAGACTTCATTTTGCTTGGACCCACTATCAACATTCATGGAAGCAGCAGTCAAGAAATGAAACGACATATTGCATTAGGCATATATGCTGCACAACACTTCTTTAAATTGTTCAATAGCAAAGATGTCAGTTTGAGGACTAGGTGCGCCTGACCCAAGTCATTGTATTTTCAATAGCCTCATATGCATGTAGAAGTTGGACAATGAATAAAGAAGACTGTAGAAGAATTGATGCATTTGAAAGTACTTTGCCAGAACAAACAAATCTGGAAGAAGGACAGCCAGAATGCTCATTAGAAGCCAGGATGGTCAGGCTTTGTCTCTCATACATTAGTCATATTATCAGAAGGGATCAGTTTGTGGAGAAGGACATCCTGCATGGTAAAGTGGAGGGTCATCAAAAAAGAGCAAGATCTTCAACAAGAAGTACTGGCACAGGGCAGCAGCAATGGACTCAACCGTAACAACTGTGAGGGTGGAGCAGGACTGGGTAGTGTTTCGTTCTGTTGTGCATAGGGTTGCTATGCATTGGAACTGATTCAATGGCACCTAATAACAACAACAAAACTTCTGAAACAAACTTTTCTCCCTGTCTTCAGAGAGATCTGGAGTGGTATGCTAGATATGCTCTTCAGGCAGAATGACTAGGGAGAAAGTGATCATTTTGAATGCATTTTAATATTCAAAGAGAGCCATGTGAGCTGGTGTGTGCATACCTCTGCAGCAAACACCGCCCAAGAGCTGGAGCTTTGAACAGGAGTTAAAAGAGCTGAGTCCCTAACGGCATACAAAAGACTTGCCGGTGTTATTTATTCTGATGTATTTACTTATCCAATTACCAAAACAGCAGGAGATCATTAAATTTTCTAGTTACCAGATGCAGCACGTTCACTATCTTAAATGTTACCAAGGCTCTCTCTGAGCTATTTTGATATAACATTTCATCTGCCTAAAAGCTGATAAAATTTGAAGGCAAGAATCATGAACAGAGCCAGTGTTCTGTTCTTTGAAGGCTGGTCCAATGGGTGCCAGTATAATACCAAACGCATACCAGAAACTCCAAAATTCTCTTGTGCTTAAAAAACAAAAGAAAATGTACCGTGAAGATAAAACTATTTAGAAAGAGGATGTTGAAGAAGTGGTACTTGAAAGTGGTTGGGGATCTGCATAAGGGGGCTTCAAAAAGTTCATGGAAAAAATCAAATTAAAGATTGAGGATTTTTTCTACGAACTTTCTGAAGCTTCCTTATATACCCATAAACAACACTGTACTCATCAGCCTTTTGTGTTCATTTCCTATCAGATCAATATCATATCCACAGACAGCCAGGGCTCAGAGTAAAGGAATACACACTCTCCAGAAAACTGTGAGCCTGGTTCCGAACCCTAGTATACTGGTCCTGACTCCTTGTGTGATATTGGGCAAGTCACCTTTTCTCAGCTGATGAGTTTGTTAAACAAAGATGCTGACATCTGTTGCACCACTTTATAGGCCAGCTATGTGGATCATCATAGCTTGTCTTCTACTATAATTTACCGGGGTGTCTCTTGGATAAGATGAGCAATTTAAAGGCAAAAACTGTGTGTTTTCTGTTTCTCTATCCCCAGTACTCAGTAACTAATCTACTGCACTATAGGCCCTCACTGAATGTTTGTTGAATAAATGATTAAACCAGTGAATATACATCAAGGAACACTGAAAAATATAGAGTAAGCCCTTATTAAGGACTTTAGGAATAAGTGGCAAAATATGAGGGGGCTGCTGAAAGCTCATGGAAAAATTCCATTATCTTTTAATTTCATTTTTCCATGAACTTTTTGAAGTTCCCACATTTGATGTTTACTACATATTCTTTAAAAATTACATCAACTATATATAATCTGTACCTAAAACTTTTTTGAAGAGGTGTTGGTGGTCTGAACGTAAGATTCTTTATTATTTATTTCTCTAAATATTATCCCTCACAAACCCTGTGCACCAGTTAGAACAGTTTGCTATTCCCCAAATATATTTTGTGTTTTCCTACTTGAACCTTTGCTTATGTTGTTTCCTTTACCTGACTGTCTGTTGAAATCTATCCTTCAAGATTCAAATGCTACTTTCTTCACAAAACCAGGACTGAGTGATATAGTCTTAAATGAATCGCTTTTTCCTGTTCTTTATAACAGTTAATCATGACTGGCATTTCTCCCATTCACTGGACAATGGGCTCCTGGAATTCAAGGACTATTACATGTTCATTGTGGTCTCTCCCTTATATGTCTATTTTACTTCACTTCAGATTATCAATCCACATTTGCTGAACTACACAGAAAACAAGTGAGCATACCTGTTTCACCGTAGGCTCCTCAGACAAGGTGGCTGACAAAACTTGCTGACAAATTCTAGGTTAGTGTTTAAAATAGAATGCAGGCCCTGGCAAATGCTAAACCTGACCTTTATTAAAACAACACTCATGTGCTTTAACCAGGCAAAGGTACCCATTTCAGGGGGACCCTGTTCAAAGGATCTGCTATAGTCAAAGTGAATCATCTGTGTGGGGTCTGTCTGGTTACTTTGAAATTGGATAATGCACTGGACTGCAAGGTTTTTGAAATGCAACGCTGTGGTTCAAACTCACCAGTCACTCCTAGGAAATCCTACACAGGGTTGAGTTGGAACCAACTTGACGACACTTAACAACAACAATAATCCAGCAGTTAGGTAGAATGCTAAGATTGTGGATATGCAGTCTTACTGGCTTGCAATTCCCAGGATTTAGTATATTGTCAGAAATAGTGCAAGTTCAATAAATGTTTGCTGAAAGACTGATCTATTAAATGAAGCCTCTTACTCTTCCCTAGTCTCCTCCATCAGTCTAAAGAAAGGGAGTGAAGAGAAGCTGCATTCCTAGACCTCTTTCCCCAGCCTTACTCTGAAAGCAGGTGCAGAGCCCATAAGCATACCGTTAGAAGGTCACTAGAGCAGGTCCCTCGACTCTGAACTCTCTCTGGTCCTAGCCTCTGTCAGTCTGTTCCACAGACATATGGGCTGACAATAAGTTGACATCAGTTGTCCTTTCAGAAGGTACAGATTTTTTCCTGTCAACTTAAACTGCTGGTGGAATTGGCTAATTAGAGATTTAAAAAATCTTACTACTCTAAATAGAGAAAACTGGTTCTGAAGTATGAAGCAATGTATTTGATGAATTTGAATAACCTTAAGTAACTTGGCTGTCACCTGATCCTAAGCTCTGGATCAGATAAATAAATGTAAAATACTGTCAAAGCTTATAGAAGCCTCCAGCTACAGTAAGTAAAAGCTTAAGTCTCCATAAACAACATTTTCATATAAAAGGATTGAGAAAAGAAGATCTTAAGCAAAGCCAGTAGGTACAGGAAGCTAATACTTTTATTCTAGCTTTTTGAAGACAGTTGTCAATGAGGCAGGTATTATCTACATCCATGTCATTTAGTCATACAATAGTATCAGAATTGAAAGATTTATAAAGCACCTATTTCAATCTCTTCATACTTCAGATGAAGAAAGTAAGACCTAGGGAATTAAGTACCTTACTTGAGATCATATAAGCGGTTGCTGTTGTTGTTGTTGTTAAGTGCCGTCAAGTTGTTTCAGACTCACAGTAACCCTGTAAAGGGTTTCCGAGGCTTCAAATCTTTGCAGGAGCGGAAAATCTCATCTTTCCCCCATGGAGTGGCTGGTGGGCTTGAACTGTAGACCTTGTGGTTTGCAGTCTAGTGCTTATTGTAGGGAGCCACCACACTCCCTACACAAATGTAGAAGAGTCAAAATTCTGTCCCAGGATGATGCCTGGTTTCCAACTTAGTCCCATTCCCATTATACTACATTTTCTGAGAATGTCCTCTTTGAGATGTCAGAATGAGAGGCTGACCTGAAAACCTAACCAGATGGATTAATTCTGAGCTTAAACTCGAGAGATTCCATGCTTCTCCTATAGAGTTGAGAGTTCTACTTGGAGGCTGAGAGAAAGAAGAAAGGGGGTGGGGAAGAGGAGGAGAAAAGGACGAGATAAGTAAAGAGAGAGAGGATGTTATTGTTATTGTTAGGTGCCATCGAATCGGTACAAATTCATAGCTACTCTGCACACAACAACACTAAACACTGAGCCAAACTCATAATTGTTGCTATGCTTGAGGTCATTGCTGCTGCAACTGTACCAATCCATCTCATTGGGGGTCTTCCTCTTTTTCTCCGTCCCTCCACTTTATCAAACATGATATCCTTCTCCAGGGACTGGTTCCTCCTGACAATATGTCTGATGTATAAGTGACAAAGTCTGGACACCCTGGCTTCCAAGGAGCATTCTGGTTGTACTTCTTCCAACACAGATTGGTCTGTTCTTTTGGCAGTCCATAGTACTTTTAGTATTCTTTTCTAACACCATAACTCAAATGCATCAATTCTTCTATGGTCTTCCTTATTCACTGGCCAACTTTCAAATGCATATGAGGTTATTGAAAATACCATAACTTGCACCAGGTGCACCTTAGTCCTCAAACTGACATCTTTGCTCCTCAACACTTTTAAGAGGTCTTGTGCAGCAGATTTGCCTAATGCAACATGTAATTTAATTTCTTGACTGCTGTTTCCATGAGTAGTGACAGTTAATCTGAGCAAAATGAAGTCCCTGACAACTTCAATCTTTTCTCCATTTATATGGATGTTGTTTATTGAGCCAGTGGTGAGTATTTGGTACAGAGTCACTGTATCAACAAGAAAGGGTCAGATGTTTAACCATTTTAAGAGGTAGCATATGATCAAGAGTGAATGATACTGAAGGAAGAAGTCCAATGTGCTCTGAAAGCATTGGCAAAGAACAAGGCTCAGGGAATTGATGGAATACAAGTTGAAATCTTTCCACAAACTGATGAAATACTGAAGGCACTCATTAATCTATGCCAAAAAATTTGGAAGACACCTACCTGACCAACTTACTGGAAGAGATACACGTTTGTGCCCATTCCAAAGAGAGGTGACCCAATAGAATGTGGAAGTCATTGGACCGTATCATTAACAACTCATACAAGTAAAATTTTGATACAGATAATCCAAAAATGGCATCAAAAGCACATTGGCAGAGAACTGCCAGAGGTTCAAGCCAGATTCAGATGAGGACATAGAACCTGGGATATCATTGCTGATGTCATATAGATCTTGGCTGTAAGCAGAAAATACCAGAAAGACGTTTACCTGTGCTTTATTGACTATGCAAAGGTTTTTGATTGTGTGGATGGTGACGAACTATGAACAACATTGTGGACAATGAGGATTCCAGAACACTTAACTGTGCTCCTGAGGAACCTGTAAATAGACCAAGAGGCAGCTGTTTGAACAGAACAAGGGAACACTGAATGGTTTAAAATTAGGAAAGGTATGCACCAGGTTGTATTCTTTCACCATACTTATTCAACCTGTATGCTAAGCACATAATTCAAGAAGCTGAATTATATGAAGAAAAATGTGGCATCAAGATTCAAGGATGGCTTATTAAGAACTTGTGATATGCTGATGGTACAACCTTGCTTGCTGAACATGAAGAGTACCTTAAACACTTACGGATGACAATCAAAGACCATAGTCTTTGGTATGGGTTGTACCTCAATGTAAAGAAGACAATGGTCCTCACCATTGGACCAATAAATAACATCCACATAAATGGAGAAAAGACTGAAGTTGTCAAAGACTTCAATAATGGATAAGTGAGGGCAAATATCACTACTGTGAATTTTCTCTTACCTACCTTAAGGCAGTTATCCATGAGTTAGTTTCTGCCTGATGAAATGGGACATTCAAAGAAAAACAGTAGATGCATGAATGGGTGTTGTTGCTGTTGAGTGCTGTCTAGTTGGTCCTGACTCATAGTGACCCTCTATAGGGTTTCTAAGGAGCGACTGGTGAACTTGAACTGATGATCTTGTGGTTCAAACCAACTTTGCATTCCAGAGCATTAACCCATGAATGGGTAGGAATATTTTATTTCTTTTCATTTATTTACTAAACAAATATTTCCATGCTAGCTATTGGGATATAATGGTGAAGAAGATACTCTGTCTACAAGCAGTGTATAGTCCAGGACAAGATGTAGACAAGAGCACATCCCACTGCATTTCAATACAGTAAAGGGCTATGGTGGAGAAGGGGGCACAAGGGGAACACAAGGAAGGTGAATGCCTCGCTCAGTTCTAGGGGGTCAGTTAGCTCTGTATTTCTTTTTCTTCATTATCTCATTATAATGAAAATACCTATTTCCTGAAACCTTGGTGGCACTGTAGGTTAATGCACTGTACTGCAAAGTCAGTTTGAACTGTAAGGTCCATGGTTCAAGCTCAATAGCTGCTCCTTGAAACCCTATACAGGGTCGTTAAGGGTTGGAATGACTAGAGAGCAGTCAACAACAAAAACAACAACAATTAACCATTTTACTGACAAATACAATAAACCAGAATTAGCTGCTTACTATGTGCCAGGCACTGTACTAGGGAATCAGACATAATCTCAATTTCCAACATGACGTGTTCAATCCTTTTCTGTTTATACAATGTGTCTTACCTTCATTTTGTGAATAATTAACTTAAAGGAGCCCTGATGGATGGCACAGTGCTGAAAAACTCGGCTGCTAACCAAAAGTTTGCACCCACCAGTCACACTGAGGGAGAAGGCTGAGGCAATCTGCTGCTGAAAGATGTACAGCCTTAGAAACTCCATAGGGAAGCATCAATGGGCTCAAGATGGCAACAGCTGAGAGGTTAGCCCAGGGACCATGCAGTGTTTTGTTCTGTTGTGCATAGGGTCACTATGAATCGGTACCAACTTGATGGCAATGCATCAGACTGCAAAGTCATTTGAACTGCAAAGTTCAAGCTCATCAGCTGCTCCTTGGAAACCCTATACAGGGTTGTTATGGGTCAGAATCGACGTGGCACTTAGCAACAACAACAACAACAACTCTGTCCTATAGGGTCACTGTAAGTTGGAAGAGATTCCACAACAAACATTTCATCCCTTTGATTCCTAAATTTCCTAGGTCATGGGCTTTTTTCATCTGCAAACTGAGGGCCTTTTCCAACTTTCAGCACCATTTTAGCACAAGAAAGTCCTATTCACATAAAGCTCTGGCCTAAACTCAACTAGAGGAAGGAAGTCAAATTAATTTGGAAATAATAAGAGTCTTCAGGTTTGGGATTCAGCCATAGACATTAAATCCGGAGCCTAGAGATCTGGTTCTGGGTGATCGAGGCTGGGGCTGGAGCTAGCACTGCAGTAAGGTCTGGGGATTTGGCATGTTGATGCATGTGCTAATGCACTCTGGAACTCCAGCACTGGCTTTGAAAATTACAAGGAGTGTCTAGGAAAGGTTAATCTGCACATATACTCGTTTGCAGTTGTTTGTGTTTACAATGGGGTTATTATACAGACTTCAAGTGAGCAAAGCGTGTCTGCAGAAGCACCCAGAATACTGAGTACAGAACTAATGATTTTTTATTTATGGCTGGATGGAGTCAGATTGGATTGTATGTACAGCCTTCAAAAGTTTATTTGACTTTTGACATAGCAATTTTGAATGGTGCAGTGCTTTACAGACCCCTCACAAAATAAATTCTGGGACAATATAAGTAATTTTGAAAGGTTTAAGTACATAATACCTATACGTAATCAGTAACAATCATTCCATTTTATGTTCAGCCTGCTGTGGAGGATCTAGGTTTTAGTGTCAAATACTGCTGCTGACATTTCTTTTGCAACCTGAAGAAATTTAACCTATCTAAGTTTCCATGTTCTCATCTGTAAAATGGGAACAATATTTAGCTTTCAGAGAACAACTGTATGTATTTGAAGTGCCTGGCATATAATAGGCACAAAAAGAAATGCTTTATTCATTGTCATTATTCCTTACGTCTCCAAGTTCTTTAGAAACAAGCTAGAAAGGGGAAAGGTCAGATTTTCTTCAGGCTCTGAAAAGGCTGTGATTGCCTCAGCACATTTTTAAAAACTCCTTTATAATATCCTTTGCTCTAGTTAGGGTATAGAATGATGAATTTCCTTATTTAACACTACTAGTTTCCGCAATGGAGTTCTGGTGTGGAACTGCAGGACAATGCACAAGGTTGGTTTGAACCATAAGGTCAGCAGTTCAAACCTCACCAGCCACTACTCAAAACCCTATAGAGTCACTATGAGTCGGAACCAACTCGACAGCACATAATAACTACAGTTCCCTTAAAACCTCTCTGAGTGAGCAAGAGCCTTTACTCTCCTTATCGTCAACTTTATCATAATAGCTTAGATTTATGGAACTAAAAATTACTATGTGTTATGTAGCACTGGGCAACGAGCTACCTACAAAATCAGCAGTTCAAACCCCCCTGTCACTCCTCGGAAACCCTATACATGGTTGCTATGAGTCGTAACTGACTGAACAGCATTTAACAACAACAACAATCCTTAAGTATTATAATTATTTTTATAACAGTACTATGAAATAAGTACTATTATTATCCTTACCTTATAGATGAGGAAACTAGGTTACACAGAGGTTGACTCCACCCATCCTCAAATAAAAAAACATTAATTCTGTGCTCCTTAGTATTCAAGCTGATTCTGTAGATATGTTTGCTCAGTTAAGGGCTATATACTTTGTCTATGATTAAACACGTAAGAAATGGTAGAGCTGAGATTCAGCATGTTGTCATTGTTGGTTCCGACTCACAGCCACCCTGTATAGAAATTTCAAAGGAGTAGCTGGCAGGTTTGAACTGCCGACCTATAGTTCACAGTCCAGTGTTGATCTTACAGAGGGCTCCAGAATCCCATCTTTTACACATAACCCAATAAAATCTCTCTATCACCCATCACCTTCAAATCCATTCCAATCATTGACAAGTAGTTTTCTGGTATTGAGTCAGCCATTTTTATTCTCTGCTAGAAAGCATCACCTAGATTTCCCCGACTCCTTGTATTTAACAAATCCCAAAGCGAATCTACCTCTCTACCTGTCTTCCTTGATTTCTACCCATGGAACTTCCATGTTTCCAATCATTCAGACTGGGAATTTCTAAGTTACTTTCTACAACTTCTTTTTCCTACCCTCCTTTGACTCTAACTCTGATAGACAATCACCACATCTTGTGATTCTTCCTTCTTCCTGATTCTGTTGCCTTCTCGTCCTCCTCAATAATGCTATCTTAGCATAGACTCCTACAGCTAGCTGTCTTGTCTGCTATAAAAAACTTTTCTGTTCTTCCCCATTCTCAGGCTCTTCCTACTCTAATCCTTCCTGATCAAAATAATCAATGGGTTTGCCTTAGTAAAGAGGCAGACATGTGGAATCAAAAGACCTAATTGGAACCTTTGCATCTCAATTCATTAGGTATGTCAACTTGCATAAGCCACAAGGCAGCTCAAACCTTAAATTTCTCATCTTTACTACTGGATCTAACGCATACCTTAACTAGCTGACAACTGCCACTAGAATTGGGTTCATGAGGGCAGTAACTTTATCTAACTTATTTACCACTATATCCCCAATGTCTTGTGGATGTTGTTGTTGTTAAGTACCGTGGAGTCGGTTCCGACTCATAGTGACCCTACACAGGGTTTCCAAGGCTGTAAATCTTTATGGGAGCAGAATGCCTCATCTTTCTCCCGCAGAACCACTGGTAGTTTTCGAACTGCCAACCTTGCAGTTGGCAGTCCGACTTGTAACCACTACGCTACCAGAGCTCCTAGGAAGTGCTAAAAAAATATTTGTTGGATGAATGCACAGAAAACTTAAGTATTTTTCTTATCTCTTATCTCATTTTCCTCATACCCTAAACTTAATAGTAAAATGTGTACAATTTGCCTAATATTCCATGCTGATCTATAGTCCCATGGCTTTATTCATATTCCTTCTCTATCCAGTAGCAGCTTTGAAGACAGACCTGCAAATTTGTTTCTGAAAGGTCACAGACTTGAAAACTATATGGAGAAGTTTATGGACCAAGCACACATGAAGTCACTGTATATCAGAATCTATTGGATGGTAAACAATACTACCATGAGGCGGTTAGTTAGACACATCTTTGTATCTCTAGCGCCTAAGGAGTACCTGGCAAAACTAAGTATGTATTAAACAAATGTTTATCAAATTAGTGAATAAAGACCAATTTATAAGATATTACAAAGTATCTTATAATTCACACAATGCTATACTAATCTTCCTTAAATTTATAGCTCATGTATTACTTCCTAGCTCTAAAACCAACAACAGTTCCCCATAGTGTATAGAAAAAAACCTTTCAACCTCAAGTACAGTGCAGCCAGAGTGCTCCTTGGAAGTCAAGGTGTCCAAACTTCATTTCTCATACTTCAGACATACTGTCAGGATGGACCAGTTGCTAGAGAAGGATATCATGTTTGGTAGGTGGAGGGTCAGAGAAAAAGAGGAAGACCCCCAATGAGATGGACTGGCCAGGTGGCAGCATTGACGGACTCAAGCATGGCAACAATAGTGAGGTTGGCAAAGGATTGGGCAGTGTTTCATTCTGCTGTGCATAGGGTCGCTATGAGTCGGTACCAACTTGACGGCACCTAACAACAACAACAACAACAACAAAATGGCTCACCACAATCTGAATTTCCAAAACAGACCTTTTAGTTCTGTCCAACCTGTATAATTTCCAGGCTGTGCCTAACTTGGTACTCTGCATCCCATGCCTGCTAAAATGATCTTCTCCTGCCTTATCATCCCTACCAGATTTAGCCCCTGTAAGTAAAGACTGTGTCCTAATCATCATCATATTCTATATAGTGTGTGCCTGCCCAAACATCTATAAGCACACCTTGGAGATACTGGAGGCCTGGTTCCAGATCACTGCAATAAAGGGAATAGCACAACAAAGCAAACCATAAGAATTTTAGTGGTTACAAGTTGGGCTATAAACTGCAAGGTCAGCAGTTTGAAACTACTAGCCATTCTGCAGGAAAAAGATGAAGCTTTCTGCTCGCATAAAGATTGACAGGCTTGGAAACTGTACATATGATCGTTATGAGTCAGAACTGACTCCATGGCACATAACCAACCAACCAAAAGAATATTTTGGTTTCCAAGTGCATATAAAATTATGTTTATACTATATTGAAGTCTATTAAGTGTCTAATAGCATCATGGAAAAGTCTGAGACATTGTGAGAATTAGCAAAATGTAACATAGAAACGTGAAGTGAGCAAAAGCTGTTGGAAAAGCGACAATGACAGACTTGCTCAACATAGCTTGCCACACAGCTTTAATTTGTAAGAAACACAAGTGCAATAAAATAGGGCATCCCTATATCTACCCACTCATCCATTCATCCACAATTCTTTAGGCCCCCTACTCAGTACCAGGACAGTACAGACCTTGTGCCAGAAATTAGAGGTACAAGACATATGTGGAGCTTCAAAAAGTTCATGAAAAAATTCCACGATTCCACAAATTTTTTGAAGCCCTCTTGTATTTGTCCAACTCCAAATTGTCCCTCCTAAAAAAGAGTAGCTGCTGAGACTGCTGATCTCTAACCAACAGCTTCCTGACTCTTGGTTTAGAGAGCTTTAGGGTCATGGTTTCATGACACATCCCAGATAGGCCTACTAACATGCTTGGTGCTGCTATTCTACCTTATAGTTCACCGCATAGTGTCTGCGGCCTTCAAAGCTACAAGCAGCTATCCAAGGCACAACAACTACAGTATCAGAGGAAGAAGGAGAGTCAGGAATAGGAGGAGGAAATGGAATGTACTGTCTCCATGAAAAACTGCCTCCTTTGCCACAAGACCAGAACTGAATGGTGCCTGGCTAGGATTACTGAACATTTTCATCAAAGCTTCTATAGAAAGATCCTAATTAAAAGTAAGAAAATACAGAATACAATTTCAAATTCTCATGGACTCTAGACGTTTAGAGCCATGAAGGTTAGATGAAACTCTGAAACTATTGCCTGAGATAATCTTTAAACCTTAAACCAAATATCTCCCCTGAAGTCTTCTTAAAACCAAACAATGTAGCTTACCTAAGTAAAAAAGGTCTGCCTTGAGCATTATACTCTTTTAAGATCTATATGGAATCAATGGACTTCTGGTGTAGTGCTGTACAATCTGTACTGGACTGCGAACCACAAAGTCAGCAGTTCAAACCCACCAGTTGCTCCTCGGAAACCCTATACAGGGTTGCTATGAGTTGGAAATGACTCAATGGCACTTAACAACAACCACATATGGAATCAAAGGGACAAAACCACTCAAAGATAAGATAGGGAAATTAGGAGGCAGTGAATTTATGTTAATGGGGAGGAAGAACTCAAGAAAAGGAGGATTAGAATGGCTGCACTACTTAAAGAATGGAATCGCCGTCATCAAATTGTACATACACTAACTTATTGAATTGTATGTTTTGCTGTTTGTATTCTCAAGAAAAACAATAACAACAAAAATTTAAAATATATAAATAAATCCTATGGGTGCAAAAGGAGCCTTGTTAGTGTAGTGGATACGAATCAGGCTGCTAATCTCAAGGTCAGCAGTTCAAAACTACCAGTGGTTCCACAGGAGCAAGATGAGGCTTTCTGCTCCAGTAAAGATACACAGCCTTGGGAACCCTATGTGGGGTCGTTATGAGTTTGAATCAACTCCACAGCACATAACCACCACCACCACTATGGGTGCAAAGGCAAAGAAGATAGTATAGCTACTTCCCTAAATGAACTTACATATAGCAGGTCTGGGAGGACCCTGACCTAAATGAGGTAATTCCTTGATGAAATGAAACTGGCTTTTATGCTAATAAAAACAGTATAAATAAATCTACAAATGTTTCCAATGAAGAGAGAAATCCACCTACTGGTTTGGAAAAGGAGAAACCCACTGCCTTGTTAAGGTGATTCCAATCTTATAACAACCCTAGAATAGAATAGTTGCGTAGTGTGTCTGAGGTGGTAAATGTTAGGGAAGCAGACTGCCACATCTTTCTCTTGGGAAGCAACTGGTGACTTCAGACCACTGACTTTTTGGTTATCAGCTGAATTGCTAACCGAGGCTTGCATGGTAAAAAGAGAAGGCGGATATAAAACTGTAGATTTTTCTTCTCTACACCACTCTGGTAGTGTAGTGGTTACGAATCAGGCTGTGAACCACAAGGTCAGCAGTTCGAAACTACCAGCTGTTCCGTGGGAGAAAGAGGAGGCTTTCTGCTCCTGTAAAGATTTACAGCCTCGGAAACTCTGTACAGGGTCGCTAAGAGTCGGAACCGATGCCACCATGGCACATAACAACAACACTCTTAATCTTTTGTTATTAGGGATCTAAAGCACACTGTTTGATATCCTGAGTCAGAATCTGGTAGATTCCAAACAGTTAAGATTAGACAAAGATTCTTTGTTTTCTTGAAAGTGAAGAATAAAAGAAAAAGTGATAGGAAGGAAGGTGCCTGGGTGGGGAGTGTCCCCATTACCATCATACTAGCTATCATTATTGCTGTTGTTAAATGCTCTTGAGTTGGTTCCAACCCATAGTGACCCTGTATAGGGTTTCTGAGGAGCAGCTGGTGAGCTTGAGCTGCTGATTTGTGGCTCAAACAGACTTTGCAGTTTAGTGAATTAAGCCACAGTGCCACACCAGGACTTAGATTCTGTATATTGTAGGCATTTTACATTTATTTTTTTCATTTAATCTCTACAAACAACCTTTTTAAAGTAAGGACTATTATTCTCATTTTACGAGGTGGTTAAGTAATCTGTCTACAGCTACTCAGGAAGAGTTGATATAAAATTCAAAGCTAGGCTCTTTGAGTCCACACACAGACTGTGTTCCTGATATCAGGCTATAATGCCTCTGCAGCGTGACTGAAAAAAAGTAAGAAGTAGTGTTAAATAAATCATTTTTACAGTGTTGATTTATATTTGCTTATAAAACAAGTAAGGAAAAGTAAATAACAACACCTGTGGTTTCCCCTTTCTTTATTTTAAGTAGCCAGTTTGGAGGAAGTGTTTCCCTCCACAGTGAAGAGAAGGAACTGCAGCTCATGGACAACTTCAGGGACTCTGAGCAGAACATAACTGAGTGTGGGGGCATGTTAGCAACCTAGAAACTAGGTAATGGCCCTGCCAGGGATCTTGCTTCCCTCACATTCTCTATGAATTCTCCTTTGAAAATACAGTTTTAACTGGGAGCTTGATAGTATTCTCCTGAGGCTATTTTACTCTTTACTACAGGGCTAAATTCTATCCTAAGTGATGTTTGTTTAGTGACTAGAATTGGGGTTCCAACTCATAATGACCCTGGATAGGGTTTCTGAGGAGTGGCTGGTGAGTTTGAACCACAGATCTGGCTGTTAGCACTCCAGTGCTTAATCATACAGCGCCACACTAAGACCTCGTTCTAAATGATGTTGTTGTTGTTAAGTGCTGTTGAGTCAGTTCAGACTCATAGTGAGCCTATATAGTTGGAAGCAAATTCAAATACCTTTAAGTTCCCTGTTTACAGAGTTCTATCTGTATACCTAAGGAGCTCTGGTAGCGTAGTGGTTACGAATTGGCTACTAATCTCACGGTCAGCAGTTCGAAACTACCAGCTGTTCCATGGGAGAAAAATGAGGCTTTCTGCTCCCGTAAAGATTTACAGTCTTGGAAACCCTGTACAGGGGCGCTATGAGGCAGAACCGACTCCATGGCACATAACAATAACAACAACCTGTATACCTAGTAGTTCATTTGAAAAGTGAATTCAAGATGGGAACAGCAGGAAAAAAAAAAAAAATTGTATGTGCAGAGAAAAATTAAATAGTGGGCCTGACTGATATTCTTCAAGATTGGTCCTTTGCTGTCATCTAGTAACTTAGATTTTGAGAGGGTCCCAACAGCCCAGAACTAATAAGAATGGTTTACTAAACCTAAACTGTTTATGTGCACAGTATAATTTATCCTGAACACCTGCTTTTTTTTTCTTCTGGGAGTCTGACGTTTTGGTATGCACTAGACAGAGGGAATCTATCTGATTAGTTGTCATTAAAATCCCTCAGAACTGAGTTCCTAATAGACTTCCCTGTCTGGCAAAATCTCACACATGCTGCTGGGGGAATGAAGTGTATCCTATGTAACTCCACTAGGAGAGCACCCTTGGAAGCTTGTGCCTGATTTTCCCCAGACTTCTCTCTATGCCTTTTTTCCCTTTGCTGATTTTCTTTATATCCTTTCATTGAATAAATAAACTTTGTATGTATCCTTACATAAAGCCATGGATACTGCTATATGATTAGTCCTTGAGTCCTCTTAGGAAATTATCCAACTTGATGGGTGTGTGCATGTGTATTGGGGGTAGGCTGGGGGAGCCCTGGCACCTTGTACGAGAAAAGCTTTTTGTTTGGGATAAAGAGCATGGTTTTTGGAGGCTCAAATCCTCATTCTATCATTACTTGGTATGTAATCCTGGAAACGTTATTTCATGTCTCATAGCCCCAGGTGTCTTTTATAAGATGAATATATCTGTTCTTCAGCATATTTGTATATAGGTTAAATGAGAGACTACTTTCTGAACTGCCTGGCACAGGGTTTGGCAGAGTAGGACATTTTAATTCACTTTCTGACTGAAAGCTGGAAAAGGCCAGAAGAACCAATAAGTAGGCTACCAAATCATGCACAAACAGTTCAAAGAAACCTTTCACATCAGAGATCTACCCACTCTTGGAAGGTTCAGATCAATTTATCTTGAAACTAAGTAGAAAATTGTACTGATATATTTCACTCAAAATCTCTCTGGAGTGGCAATGCTGTGTAGAAATAGTAACCTGGAGAGAGGAGGAGAAAATATGTTCTTTACAGGTAAGTGAGCTGATGTGGTTTCAACTTACACCAGCATTGCCCAGGGTGTGTTTCTCCCAGAACAAATTCTTCACATCTTAAGGCTTCATCTATTCCCAGTATATAGTGTGTGTCATGTTCTGTGGCTTCATTATCATCTCACTTAATTCTCACAACCACCTTGTGGTGGTGGTGGTAGTTGGGTGCTGTAGAGTTTGTTCTGACTCATAAGGACCCTATATAGGTTTCTGAGGCTATAAATCCTTATGGGAACAGAGAGGCTCATCTTTCTCTTGAGGAGGGGCTGGCAAATTCAAATTGCTGACCTTGCAGTTTAGCAACCCAACACATAAGCTATGCCATCATGGCTCCTTACAACCACCTTGTAGAGGTGATAACTATTATCTGCCTTTCACAGGTGAAGGAACCAGTTTAGAGAGATGTAAGTGACCTGCTTAAAGTCCATCTGATAACTGGTTATTTATCATCATGCTGTCTCCCTGGCATTGCCAATGCTTAGAACACAGTTGCCTGTACTATGAGGACTACAAGCAACACAGTGGCGCTATAGGATAAGCACTGGACTGTGAACCACAAGGTCATTGGTTTGAGCCTACCAGCTGCTCCGCAGGAGAAAGATGAGGTTTTCTGTTCCCACAAAGATTTACAGCCTGGGAAACCCAAGCAGGGTTGCTATGCATTGGAAACGACTTGATAGCATTTGACAATAATATGGGGACCACAATAAATAGTGAATATTTTCCCAAGGAAGGAACTGCTATAACACAAAGTACAGCTCACCCTTGCACTAAAAATGAGGGCTGTGTCTACAAGACTTATTTTTTAAAGGCCAAAGACAGGTCAGAAGTGGTAACTTGCTGGAGATGGATCAAAGCAGCTCAACATTACCAACTCAAACAGCACAGTCCTCTGCTTTACCCAGTGTTTTCATGATCACTTCTGACACTACCACCTCTGTGAGGACACATGACACTATCCTCACTTGAAAGATTATGCAACTGAAATATAAACAAGAGAAATAATGTGCTCAATGTAACTAAGCAAACAGGTGGGAGAGGGGACAAGAGAAGCTACAGAACCACTTAGCAAAGTAGTTAGTCCAGTTCTTGGTAGCCTTTAAATACAGTCATTTCTCCAATTTCCCCCTGTTCTGGCTGCATTTTTAACATCTTATTGTAAGGATTGTAACATCCCTTGAATGCTCTTCTGGTTTCAGTCTCTGCTTATGCCGATTCATCTTTCTATTATATCGAGATACAAAAGAAAACATAAGCACCTTTGTATTTAATTTCTAGTTCTGTCATTTTCCTGGCTGTGCTCTTGATTAAACACTTTACTTACAGTCTACAAAATTGGGATATTTGCCTGGTATAATTGATTTTGGCCATGGGTTATAAAATCTGATTATCTGAGCTTTTAGTTTCTTCATCTAAAAGATAAGGAAAACACTAAACAATAGGATTGTTGTAAGACTTCAGTTAGATCATGAAAGTGCCTTGCATAATTGTCTGACACACCGTGGGAACACAATAAATGGTTTTTGTTGTTAGGTGCCATCGAGCTGGTACTGACTCATAGCGACCCGATGCACAACAGAATGAAACACTGTCTGGTACTGGGCCAACCTCACAATCATTGCTAAGCTTGAGCCCACTGATGCTGCCACTGTGCCAATCCATCTTGTTGGGGGTCTTCCTCCCTTTCTCCGAGCCTCCACTTTACCAAGCATGATATCCATCTCCAGTGACTGGTCCCTTCTGACAACATGTCCAAAGTATGAAAGATGAAGTCTGACCATCCTGCCTTCCTAGGAGCACTCTGGCTGTACTTCTTCCAACACAGATCTAT